>NW_005371884.1:7520-11984 GCF_000412655.1 Myotis brandtii | reverse complement strand
CCGGCAGCAGCAGGCGGGGAACGTTGGAGTCCTCCTTCACTGAAGCAAGCAAGCCTCCCTGTTCGCTTCAAGCAGCCTGGCTGCCGGCCGCCATCTTGGCTGGCAGTTAATTTGCATATCTCACTGATTAGCCAATGGGAAGGGTAGCGGCCGTACGGCTAATTACCATGTTTCTCTTTTATTAGATAGGATATAGATTATAAGTTCCTTAGGTTCATGAACAATAATTACTTATATTTGTTAATATAATTATTTATAAACCCTGGCTAAGTGCATTGCTCACAATAGGTGCTCATATTTATTCTATGTGTGGAATTGAATTCTATAACTACAATAGAAGGAGCTCAAACTTGGTTTTGCTCAGCTAGCTAGAAATGGTAAATGCTCCCTTAATCAGAAGTAATATAATCAAAGCAATTGATTAAGGTGTACAGAGAAATATTGGTAATATATTTTTTAAATATATTTTATTGATTTCAGAGAGGAAGGGAGAGATAGAAATATCAATGATGAGAGAGAATCATTGATTGGCTGCCTCCTGCCTGCCCCCTACTGGGCACCGAGCTCACAACCCCAGCATGTACCCTTGACTGGAATCGAACCAGGGACCCTTCAGTCCACTGAACCAAACTGGCTAGGGCTCTCTGTAATATTTTTTAACACAGTTGCCATTCTCAAATTTTTGGTTGGGCTGTAAGTGGTATTTGGGGGCCCAAAGCCTCTATAGGGATATACTGCAAGAAATGGCCTAATTGTCTTCTCTTTTTATCTCTCACCCTCCTCAGGAGCCTGTGTGTGGTTAATAAAAGTATTAGGTAGCCCCAAATGCACAAGAGTCACATTTGCCTTTCCTTGTCTTGCCAATACAGAATTCCTAGAGACCGGGAGCAGATGGTGTATACTTTGTGGACATATGATGGTTACCACTGCTCATTGTATAAAGTAACTCCTATTCTAGAGGCCTGGTAAATGCATCTGAATGTTTTAGGGTCTGTTATCTTGGACACCCACTCTCATGTCCAGTGTTTCCTGTTTTTAGTATCAGACAAAAACAGTTCATTGTAGTTTAAATCTATTTTTTATTAGTGCCCTTTTACTAATCTGCTTTCTGTTTCCTTCTTAGTGTGCCCCTCCTTGACTCTGGTTTATAAGATTATTGCTTTACCTGTATTGTGCAAGGTCAAAGAAACAATAGGTTCTCTGTTGATGTTTGCTGAAGAAAAGATATAACCTGGTGATCCTACTATGTTACTCTGCCCAGAAAGTAGAAGTTACCTCTGAAAGCCACCATGGACTCATTGTTTTCTAAAATTAGTTTTCTTTGTGTGTTTGTTTGTTCGTTTTGTTCATCTGTTTTAGGCCAGTTTTGTTAGAGAAAGCACAAATTGTAGTCTGGAATGAAAACTGTGATGGATGAAATTATGGTAGTCACAACCTTTTTTCTTCTCTTCCTATAGTTTTAGCAATGGAAATGCCTGCATACTATCCTTCCATTGCTCTAAAGGCCTTGAAAAGGGCTTTATTGCTCCACAAAAGGAAAGAATCATTTGATGTTTTCAAATACAGGTTAGTAATTGTATTTCAATGCTGTATCCAGGCTTTTTGATAGCCAAAAGAGCTATAGTCAGTGCTACGTAAGTCATCAATCATACTCAACTGGCCCAAATTAAAAGATTATCAGGGTACTCCTGTAACTCCTGAACTAAAAAAGTCTTCAGAACAGCTCCATATTCAGGGTTGTATTATATATAGACCAAGACTTAATTAGCTAAATCAAGGAGTCTGGTTTTCCCTACGGTGAAAAAGAGGGGGAAAGTTGCTTCTTTGTGTGAGTATGTATATACTAAAATTACTAGGTACCTTTCTTTATTTTGTTACTAAATATGCCAAATGTAGACAGAGATTAATATAACAAACAACTATATTATTAATATAAAAATAACTATATTTTTGTTATTAATATAACAAAAAACTTTCATGTATTTCCCACCAAAGATTAATAAATGTTAACATTTTGCTATATTTGCCTCAGATTTTTTTTCCTAAACACCTTTCTTTAAGGGCCAATGAATGCTGTACCTAATATAACATGCTATTGATTAGAGATTTTGTGGTTTCTATGCCTAGACATGAGGGAAAATAGAAGTTATGAAATATGTGATTTTTCTCTGGAAAACATCATTACAGTCTTCCTTTTCTAAGATTTAAGAGACAGTTCTCTTGGAATTATTTCCAATTTAAATCCTCAATTTTCTTGTTTATTTGAGGATGTAACAAGATGCTTTAAAGTGCTTGTAGATTCAACTAGCTCGTAAAATACAGTAAACAGCCACAAGTCCTTAGTGTAGGAAACTAAACAAAACAAAACAAAACAAAACAAAAAGTGAAAGACAACCATAATAAAAGGAAGGGTTGGTCAGCCCCTTTTATAGCTTCAAAAATCTGTCTTCTGAGGTTGGAGGCCAGGTTAAATTGAGGGAAGAACAAACGTGTTTTGAAGCTTAGTCTGGGATAAAATCCAGATTTTACTTATCTTAGCCATGAAGCCAGTGATTTCTTTTCTTATGGGATGAGTCTTCTCTTTTTGATTTCAGCAACTGTCTGCACAACTTGATTAACCTCTTAGTGCCAGGTGGAGTGCCAAATGCAGAACTCTGTTCCCTGGAAGAAGTTTGGGACTATTTCGAAGATGCGTTGAGCCACACTGTAAGTCAAACAGTAATATTAAACTTTCAGCTAATTTTAAAGTTTTGAACTGTCTTGTGTATTAGGAATTACATAAAATAATGCTTTCTGTTATAAGTTTTAGGGTAAATAAATTCATATTACAATGTAATTACACACTATAAAATTTCCCTGGGTTTATGAAATATAAATAGTTAATGGTAGAAAATTTCTAATATAAGTCACAATAGCAGAACCACCTGGCATTTTGGGTTATATTGTATTTTTAAAATTAAGTAGAATTGTTACTCTTTTATCAAGTTGATTAAATTCTCCCCATTCCTTTTTTTTCCTGAGAGTTTCTATCATAAATTAGTGTTGAATTTTGTCACATAATTTTTCTGCCTTAATTGATATCATTGTGTGATTTTTCTTCTTTAATTTGTTAATATGGTGGATTACATTGACTGATTTTAAATACTGAACCAGTCTTGCATCCTTGGAATAAATCCCATATGGTCATAGTATATAATTCTTTTTACATATTCCTGGATTCTATTTGTCAGTATTTTTGTTAAAGATTTTTCATCTTTATTCATGGGGGATGTTGGTCTATAGTTTTCTTTTCGAGTACTGTCTTTGTCTGGTTTTGGGATGTGTTCCCGCCTTTTCTATATTTTTGGAAAAGATTGTGTAGAATTTATGTTAGTTCTTTTCTAAGTGTTTGGTAGAATTCTCCAGTGAAACTATCTAGTCCTGCAGATTTTTTTCAAGAGTTTTTAAGTTACAAATTAAATTTTCTACTTCATATTGGGTGAGTTGTGCTAACTTATGTTTTGCCATGAAGTGACCCATTTCATCTAAGTTATCAAATTTATATGTATAGACTTATTCATATTTTTCCCATATTATTCCCCCCCTTTGACCCCTCCACCCAAATCCCTCCCTAGGTGTTCACAGCACTATTGTCTGTCCATTGGTTATGCATATATGCATATAAGTTCTTTGGTTAATTTCTTCCCATCACCCCTCCTTCCCTCTGAAACTCATCAGTCTGTTGCATGTTTCAGTGTCTCTGGATCTATATTGTTTGTTAGATTCCACATGTAAGTGAGATCATGTGAAACTTGTCTTTCTCTGACTGACTTAATTTGCTTAGCATAATGCTCTGCAGATCCCTCCATGATGTCCGTAAGGGTGAGCTATCCTTTTTTTAACAGCTGCATAGTATTCCATTGTGTAAATGTACCACATCTTTTTTTATTCACTCATCTACTGATGGGCATTTGGGCTGTTTCCAGAACTTAACTATTGTAAATAGGGCTGCTGTGAACATCAGGGTGCATATATTCTTTCTTATTGATGTTTCAGGATGCTTAGGATATATTCCTAGAAGTGGGATCATTAAATGAAATGGCAGTTTCATTTTTAATGTTTTGAGGAAACTCCATTCTGTTTTCCACAATGGCTGCACCAGTCTGAATTCCCACCAGCAATGTACCAGGGTTCACTTTTCTCCACATCCTCTCAAGTACTTGTCATTTATTGATTTGTTGACAGTAGCCATTCTGGCAAGTGAGAGGTGATACCTCATTGTTTTTTTAATTTGCATCTCTCTAATGATTAGTGACTTTGAGCATTTTTTCATATGTCTCTTGGCCCTCTGTATGTCCACTTTGAAGAAGTGTCTATTTAGGTCCTTTGCCCGGCACCACGTCCTCCTCTCCGCAGCTGTCCAGGCTAAGGTCCTCCATGGAGGCCCCAGACCCCCAGCGTGTGGCCACCACCGGAGGCGGGGGT
>NW_005371884.1:7197-7441 GCF_000412655.1 Myotis brandtii | reverse complement strand
CTGGGGCAAGCGCGCTGCGGGGTGCAGAAGGCAGGAGGAGGAGCGGGCGCAGGCTCAGGCCCTGGCCCCTTTGCCCATTTTTAAATTGGATTGTTTGTACTATTTTTGTTAAGTTGTATGAGTTATTTATATATTTTGAAAATTAACCCCTTTTCAGGTGGATCATTGGTAAATATGTTCTCCCATACAATGGGATCCCTTTCCATTTTGTTGATGGTTTCTTTTGCTGTGCACGTTTTTATTT
>NW_005371884.1:6397-6830 GCF_000412655.1 Myotis brandtii | reverse complement strand
AACATGGACACAGAACCTGGCTGGAGATCCTGACCAGAACTTGGCTGGAGATCCTGGCTAGAGATCCTGACTAGGCTGCTGATCAACTGAAGGCTGTCTCCGTGTCATTCCTTCTTCGCCGACTCCGTCCACACCTTTGGGGACCCCTGGACCCGCTGGGGTCGGACCCCAGCATCGGACCCGCTGGGGTCGGACCCCAGCACCATTTGTTTATCTTTTCCTTTGTTTCTCTTGCTCTAGGAGATGTATTGGCAAACATATTGCTACATGAGATGTCTGAGATTTTGCTGCCTGTGGTTTCTTCTAGGATTTTTATGGTTTCACAACTTACATTTAAGTCTTTTATCCATTTTCAGTTTAATCTTGTGTATGGTGCAAGTTGGTGGTCTGTTTTCTTTTCTTTTTTTTTTTTTTTCTTTGCATGTACCTGTCC
>NW_005371884.1:0-6365 GCF_000412655.1 Myotis brandtii | reverse complement strand
ACTCCATTGTATGCTCTTGCCTCCTTTGTCAAATATTAATAGAGCATAATGGCTTGGGCTGATTTCTGGGTTCTCTGTTCTGTTCCATTGATCTATATGCCTGTTCCTGTGCCAGTACCAGGCTTTTTTTTTATTACAATGGCTTTATAGTATAATTTGATATCCAGTACTGTGATCCCTCCAACTTTGTTTTTCTTTCTCAAGATTGCAGTGGCCATTTGGGATCTTTTTTGGTTCCATTATAAATTTTTGGAGTATTTGTTCTAGATCTGTGAAATATGCCATTGGTATTTTAATGAGGATTGCATTGAATGTATAGATTGCTTTGGGTAGTATGGACATTGTAATAATCATTTTACTAATCCATGAACATGGTATAACTTTCACATGTGTATATCCTCCTCTATCTCTTTTTTCAACATCTTGTAGTTTTTCAAGTACAGGTCTTTTACCTCCTTGGTTAAATTTATTTCTAAGTATCTTAATATTTTGTTCCTAAGATAAATTATTTTAGTTTCTCTTTCTGAGAGTTTATTATTGGTGTATAAAATGCCATTGATTTCTGGGTGTTAATTTTGTATCCTGCTACATTGCCAAATTCATTTATTAAATCTAGTCATTTTTTGGTGGAGTCTTTAGGATTTTCTTCGTACAATATAATGTCATCTGTGAATAATGACCATTTTACATCCTCCTTTCCAATTTGGATGCCTTTTATATTTTCTTCTTGACTGATCCCTGTGGCTAGAATTCCAGTGCTATGTTGAATAAGAGTGGTGAGAGCAGACATCTCTGTCTTGTTCCTGTTCATAAGGGACATGCTTTTAGATTTTGCCCATTGAGTGTGATGTTGCCTGTAGTTTGTCATATATAGCCTTTATTATGTTGAGGTAAGACCCCTCTATTCTCACTTTGCTAAGAGTTTTTATCCAAAAAAATGGGTGTTGATTTTGTCTAATGCTTGTTCTGCATCTATTGATATGATAATATCATTTTTATCTTATTTATTGGATATATTGCATTTATTGATATGACTATTATACCAGCTTTTTTTCCTTAACATTTTTAATGAAAATTTTCAAATATACAGCAAAATTGAAAGAATTTTACAGTCTATATCCATATATCCACCATCTAGATTTTGCCATTAATAGTTTATGATAGTTGCTGTATCACGTGTCTATCTATCCATTCCATTGTCCATCCATTATCCATCTTATTTTTTAAAGCATTTCAAGTAAATTGCAGACATCAGTATATTTCTCCCTAAATACTTCAGCATGCACATCATGAACTCATTAACTAGAGTCCAGTATTTGTTTAGTATTTTTCTTTTAGGTAAAATGTACATGGAATGAAACACCCAGATCTTAAGTGACCTTTCTTTGAGATACCTTTGTAACTCAAGCATCTGTAAGCATAAATTAATTACCAGCATCTCACAAAGTTTCCTCATGCTCTTCCTAGATAGTTCCCACCCCCACCTCGCAACCACCATTCTGGTTTTTCCCCACCAAAGATTATTTTCGTCTGTTTTAGAATTTCATACAAGTGAAACTGGTAGTATTTGCTCTTTTGTGTAAGGTTTCTTTCATCTAGCGTTATACCTTTTTTAAAAAATATATATATTTTTATTGATTTCAGAGTGGAAGGGAGAGGGAGCGAGAGATAGAAACATCAATGATGAGAGAGAATCATTGATTGGTTGCCTCCTGCACACCCCCTACTGGGAATCGAGCCTGCAACCCCAGGCATGTGCCCTTGACCGGAATTGAACCTGGAATTGAACCTATCCACTGAGCCAAACCAGCCAGGGCCCAGCGTTATACGTTTGAGATCCACCCATGTAGTTGATTGTGTTTATAGCCCGTTCCTTTTTACTGCTAAGTAGTATGCCATTGCATGAATGCCCAGGTTGTTTATCCATTCTCCTGTGGATGGATACCTGGATTGTTTCCAGTTTGGGACTATTATGAATAAATCTACTCTGGACCTGTAATGTACTTTAAAAAATAAAACTTTTATTTCTTCACACAGCTTTAGATTTACAGAGAAAATGAAAAGATAGTGCAGAGATTTCCCATATACCCAACATCCAGTTTCCCCTATTATTAACATCTTACACTCAATATCTTTTTTAAAGCTCCCTTTGGCTTAATGGATTGCTGTTGGGGAAGACTGCAAATACAGTGCTACCCGTAAATACCCATAATGGGAAATCATTTTTGTTGTTCCTTTGAGATTATTGACCCAGGATTTATTTTGTCAAATAAGTCGGAGTCATGAATGCCTAATTGTTGGCCTGTATCCATTCCTGGGAGTCTTACCTAAGGAAGGATTCAGGGTCAGGTCCTGGGTCCGTAGGTGAGGGTTGATAGGGCTTATGTCGTCACTGCACTAGCAAATGATCACCCCACCACCCCAACTTCTGTCTTCTTCACTTCCTGGCTTTCCTGTCACCCCCAACAAATCCTCAATAAGACTGTAAGACTTTTTCCCAAAGTGCAGCTTATGATTATAACAATAATTAATATTTATGTTGCACTTGCCAGTCTATAAAACTTTCTAACATCCATTTCTTCTTAATTTCAATCTAGTGAGGTATCTATATACTTACAAAGGAAATACTGAAGCTTGAAAAGATTAATTTACTTCTCCAAAGTCACACTACTGGTGATTATTGGTCTAGGGCTGTGGTCAGCAAACCGTGGCTCGAGAGCCACATGCGGCTCTTTGGCCCCTTGAGTGTGGCTCTTCCACAAAATACCACGTGCGGGCGCGCACGTATAGTGCGATTGAAACTTCGTGGCCCATGCGCAGAAGTCGGTATTTTGTAGAAGAGCCAGTATTTTGTGGAAGAGCCACACTCAAGGGGCCAAAGAGCCGCATGTGGCTCTCGAGCCACGGTTTGCTGACCACAGCCCTAGACCAATAATCACCAGTAGTGTGACTTTGGAGAAGTAAATTAATCTTTTCAAGCTTCAGTATTTCCTTTGTAAGTATATAGATACCTCACTAGATTGAAATTAAGAAGAAATGGATGTTAGAAAGTTTTATAGACTGGCAAGTGCAACATAAATATTAATTATTGTTATAATCATAAGCTGCACTTTGGGAAAAAGTCTTACAGTCTTATTGAGGATTTGTTGGGGGTGACAGGAAAGCCAGGAAGTGAAGAAGACAGAAGTTGGGGTGGTGGGGTGATCATTTGCTAGTGCAGTGACGACATAAGCCCTATCAACCCCGGAACTGGAGTTCAGAGCAGTCGGGAGCTTGAGACTCCCTCCCGATTGAAAAAGACAACCACGTCCTCAGTTGCCAGCCCTTTCCTCATGCACCTCCATACCTCTGCACTTTACTTCCGCACCTCCTCTGAGTCTCAGTGTGCTTTTCTCTTTCCTTCTAGTTGTAGAATTTCCATTCAGCCAGCCTTCCTGTGGTTCTAGATGATGTCCTTTTTGTCTTTTAATTGTATTTTTGAAGTGGTTGTGCGAGGCAGCAATTTCCGGTGTTTACTTATGCCACCATCTTGGTTTCTGTTATTATACTAGCTTTGCATCCCTGGAATAAATCCCACTTGGTTATGATGGATAATCTTTTTAAATTATTGCTGGATCCAATTTGCTAATATTTTGTTGAGGATTTTAGCATCTATGTTCGTCAGGGATATTGACCTGTAATTTTCTTTCTTTGTAATATTTTATCTGGTTTTGGAATTAGGATAATGCTGGCCTCATTAAAAGAGCTTAGAAGTGTCCCTTCCTCTTCAGTTTTTTGGGAAGAGTTTGAGGAGGATAGGTTCCTCTTTGAATATTTGGTAAAACTCCCCTGTGAAGCCATCAAGTCCAGGAGTTTGTGGAAGGGAGAGGGATAGAGAGATAGACACATTGACAAGAAACATCATTTGGCTGCCTCCTGCATGCCCCTTACTGGGGATCGAATCCACCACCTGGGTTATGTGCCCTAACTAGGAATCGAACCAGTGACCCATTGGTCGACACTCAACCACTGAGCAACACTGGCTGGGCAGGAGTTGTTTTTATTATTACTGCTTCAATTTCATTAGTTGTTATTGGTCTATTCAGATTTTGATTCTTCCTCAGTCAGTTTTGGAAGATTGTATGTTTCTAAGAATTTGTCCATTTCACCCAGGTTGTCCACTTTGTTGGCATATAGTTTTTTGTAATAATTTTTTACAATCCTTTGTATTTCTGTGGTGTCAATTGTTACTTCACCTCTTCCATTTTTAATTTTATATATTTGGATCCTCTCCCTTTGCTTCTTTTTTTACTTTTTAAATATGTTTTTATTGGTTTTTAGAGAAAGAGGGAGTGAGAGGAATAGAGAGATAGAAACATTGATGAGAGAAAAACATCATCAATCGGCTGCCTCCTGTATGCCCCTTAATAAGGATTAAGCTCATAACCTGGGCATGTGCCATGACCAGGAATCATGCCAGTGCCCTCTTGGTTCATGGGTTGATGCTCAACTACTGAGCCACACCAGCCAGGCGCTCTTTGTTTCCTGATGAGTCTGGCTAGCAGTTTATCAATATTGTTTATCCTTTCAAAGCACCAGTTCCTGGTTTCATTGATCTTTTGTATTGTTTTTTACTAGTCTCTATGTCTTTATTGTTTCCCTTGATCCAGCTAACTCTTAGGGCAAAGGTTCCACACCCAAAGAGGCAAGCCAACAGGACCAGAGACTACTACCTTACTCAGCACCCTGCTCTTAAAGCAGAGGTGTCACTCAGAGAAAGGCGGTCCACTGTCCCCCCCAAAGCTCTGGAGCAGTGGCTCAGAGATTTTTCCCGGGGTGGCGGGGGAAGGCACTCCATAAGAACAGAGAGCTTTAAGGATTTCTCAAAAGGAACTGTACCTGAAAAAGTGTGTGGGGAAGCTCCAGTCAAAGAGTGCTCTTGAAAATAATGGAGACTTTGGAGGTAAACAAGTAAGAGGAGGATAGATTACCAGAGAGAACCATGGAAAGAAGCATCTAATAAGAGCTTCACTGGGGTCAGAACAAACCTCAAAGATTTTCCTCAAAGACTACCCCTTCAAAAAGGTCTGAATTTAATTGGTTCAGACTGTAGAACAGTGGTTCTCAACCTTGGCTACACATTAGAATAATCTGGGAATCTTTTTAAAATCCTGATTTCTGGGCCTCATCCTCCAGAAATTCTGTTTCTTTATGGTGGATGAGGCCCAGAAATCAGGATTTTAAAAAGATTCCTAGGTGATTCTAATGTGCAGCCAAGGTTGAGAACCACTGCTGTAGAACAACATATGCTTTTGGCCACTGCTGAAAACAATAGAGTAATCATCATTCCATTAATGAAGCCTAAAAGTTGGGTGTAATACCAGCAGTCAGAACTCTTAATAGAGGTACCACCTCATACCTGTCTGAATGGCTATCATCAACAAACGACAAGTGTTGGACAAGTGTTGGCAAGGATATGGAGAAAAGGGAACTCTGGTACACTGCTGGTGGGAATGCGGACTAGTGCAGCCTCTGGAAAGCGGTATGGAATTTCCTCAAAAAATTAAAAATGGAACTCCCGTTTGACCCAGTGATCCCACTTCTAGGAATATATCCCAAGAAATCAAAAACACTCATCAGAAAGGATATATGCACCCCTATGTTCAAAGCAGCACAATTTACAATAACCAAGATTTGGAAACAGCCTGAGTGCTCATCAGCAGATGAGTGGATTAAAAAACTGGTACACCTACACAATGGAATACTGTACAGCTGTAAAAAAGAAAGAACTCTTACCATTTGCAACAGCATGGATGGACCTGGAGAGCATTATGCTAAGCAAAATAAGCCAGTCAGAGAAAGATAAGTATCACATGATCTCACTCATATGTGAAATCTAATGAACAACATAAACTGATGAATAAGAGTAGACCCAGAGACATAGAAACATGGAACGGACTAGTCCGTCAAACCTCAGAGGGAAGGCAAGGGAGAGTGGGGGGTGGGGAAGAGATCAAACAATGAACTCATATGTGTATATGCATAAGCCATAGACACAGACACTAGAGTGGTGAAGGCAGGGGGCGGGGGAGGGGAGGTCGGAGAAGTCAATGGGAGAAAAGGGGGATACATGTAATACTTTCAACAATAAAGATTTTTTAAAATGAATAAATAACAGTTAACCAAGAACCCTTTAACCAGCAAACTTATCTTTCAAAAATGAAGGTGAAGTGAAGACATTACCACATAAATAAAACCTAAGAGAATGTATTGCTAGCTGACCTGCCTATAAGAAATACTAAAGGAAATTCTCTTTTTAATTTTACTTTAGGGTTAAAATATTACAAACAGTAGTACATATATCTCCTTTTTCCCCCATTGACCTT
>NW_005371883.1:598-842 GCF_000412655.1 Myotis brandtii | reverse complement strand
TATTACTGCCTTTTATGTACTGGGGACACTTGTTTTCTCTTCTTTCCCATCAGTATCAGAATATGGAATGGGGAAAAGGCATGGGTTTGCACCTGGCTTCCAGCTCCTAGCCTCCGCTCTCATAAACCCCAAATGAAGTGCCAGTCCTCCAACTGCGGGTAAGTCAGGGGCTAAGCCTCCTCCAGGCCCATGCTTCAAATGCAGCAAGGAAAGACACTGAGCCAAGTCCTGCTCAAACCCAAGA
>NW_005371883.1:0-254 GCF_000412655.1 Myotis brandtii | reverse complement strand
TTAGCCACCTCACCTCTACACTGCATCTTACTAAATTCCCCAATCCATTCTTTTCTCATTCTACCTCGGTGCCCGGCCAGGACTACCATGTATCCCCTCATAAAGCCCAGTTGTCCCAAAGCACAGTCACCTACCTCAGTTTCACTCTCTCACCCCACAAGGCTGAGCCATTCCTTGGACTGTAAACAGCTTATCTCCTTATCTCCACTATGTCTGCCCCCTCCTCTGAACAAGAAATTTTCTCCTTTCTCAGG
>NW_005371882.1:0-1235 GCF_000412655.1 Myotis brandtii | reverse complement strand
GGACACAGGGGAAGGCAGCCATGTGCAAAGCTAAGGAGAGAGCCCCAGGAGAAACCATCTTGGACTTCCAGCCTCTAGAATTATAAGAATGTAAATTTCTGTTGTTTAGGCCACGTAGTCTGTCTTATTTGTTATGGCAGCTCTAGCAAACTAATACATGTCCCAGGAATTTTTTTGGATTCTCACCCAAGGATAGGTTTTTATTCATTTTAGAGAGAAGAAAAGAAGGGAATTAAAGAGAGAGAGAGAAGAGAGAGAGAGAGAGAGAGAGAGAGAGAGAGAGATTGCCTTCCATATACACCCTACTGGGAATCGATCAAACCACAACCTTTTCATGTACTAGACCCTTGGTCGGCAAACTCATTAGTCAACAAAGCCAAAAATCAACAGTACAACAATTGAAATTTCTTTTGAGAGCCAAATTTTTTTAACTTAAACTATATAGGTAGGTACATTGTTATTAACTTAATTAGGGTACTGCTAAGGCTTAGGAAGAGCCACACTCAAGGGGCCAAAGAGCCGCATGTGGCTCGCGAGCCGCAGTTTGCCGACCGCGGTACTAGACAATGCTCCAACCAACTGAGCCACTAGGCCAGGGCTCTCCCAATATTTGATAATAAATGGAATCACAATAGAAAACTAAACTACCTGTAGAGACATTGTGTTAACCCAAATTTCAGTATTTTATTGACTCCGAAGTAAACAATGGGGGGTTCTGAAAGGACAAAACCACCTATCAGACGTTTTACTGTGTTTTTAAAAAAAGAAAACCACAACCATTTATTCACATTCCATGGCATTTTTAGTTGACAGGCTGCACTATTCTATATAATAAAAGGCTAATATGAAAATTGACCAAACAGTGGAACGACCAGTCGCTATGACGTGCACTGACCACCAGGGGGTAGGCACTCAATGCAGGAGCTGCCCCCTGGTGGTCAATGCGCTTCACAGGGGGAGCACCGCTCAGCCAGTAGCCAGGCTCATGGCTGGCGAGCACAGCAGTGGTGGCAGGAGGCCTCTCCTGCCTCTGCCAGCAGCGCTAAGGATGTCCGATTTCCAGCTTAGGATGTTTGATTGCTGGCTTAGGCCCGTTCCCCTAAGCCGTCAGTCAGACATCCCCCGAGGGCTTCTGGACTGCAAGAGGGCGCAGGCCGGGCTGAGGGATACCACCCCCCCACCCAAGTGCACGAATTTTGTTCACTGGGCCTCTAGTGTGTGTGTGTGTGTGTGTG
>NW_005371881.1:0-545 GCF_000412655.1 Myotis brandtii | reverse complement strand
TCACTGGGGCCGTCCCGACCTCACCGGGGCCGTTTAAGCCTCACCGGGCCGTCCCTACCTCACTGGGGCTGTTTCAACCTCACCGGGGCCGTCCCTACCTCACCGGGGCCATTTCAACCTCACTGGGGCCATTTCGACCTCACTGGGGCTGTCCCGCCCTCACTAGGGCTGTCCTGATCTCACCGGGGCCGTATCGTCCTCACCGGGGCCGTCCCGATCTCACTGGGGCCGTCCCAGCCTTACTGAGGAAACACGAAGTTTGGCCCTCTGTCCCCTGCCGGGCGGCTCCCCTCCAGACAAAATCTCTAGGTGTTCCTGGTGGCTGAACATCCAGCACTCCTGTTCGGACCACGCCCTCCACCAAGTGCACAGACTGCCTGTCTGCCGTCCCCGAGCGTCCCATGCGAGACTGGAACTGGTGGGCATGTTTGTGAGCCTGCTGGTACAGCGGTTCCACAATGCCGGCTCAGCCAGGCCCAGCCCCGGCCTGCCCTAAACCCGACTCCGACCCCCGATTGCATCCCTCCCGGATGCGAGGAACTGAA
>NW_005371880.1:0-467 GCF_000412655.1 Myotis brandtii | reverse complement strand
ATCATTTCCCAGGTGGAGAACAGTTGGCATGTAAGCCACTGACCAGTGCCTAGCCTCTCCTCTGTCTGTTCTCACTCTTGTACCATGTTCTTTGTTCTGTCTTAACTGCAACTCATTTTTAAACTAGATTGCTTTTAAAAGAAGACTAAATAAAGTTTCCCTTAAGTTATTTAGGTGGTGCTGGGGCTGCTGGGGCTGCTGGGGGCCTGATAGAAGACACAAACACGCAGCGGGGGGCCTGTACCCAGCAGCCCCAAGGCCCACCACCTTGGTGCTGGGGCTGCTGGGGCCATGATCAAAGACCCGCAGCCCCAAGCACCGCCATCAAGGTGCTGGGGCTGCTGGGGGTATCAGAGACACAAACCCACAGGCCCGGCACCCAGCAGACCCAAGGCCTTCCCCGCAGCGCTAAGGAGCAGCAAGCCGAGCTGTAGGAAGCAGCAAGCAGGTGGGCAGTAAGGAGGGAG
>NW_005371879.1:0-510 GCF_000412655.1 Myotis brandtii | reverse complement strand
TCTTGAACCCTGCTCACTACACTAACTGTTGGGAACTCAGTCCAAGTTCCTCCTCTATCCTCTGCTCACTACTTGTAAGTGTTGGGTCTGAGCCCCTCTGCCTGGGTCTGGACATCTGGAATACCGGGTCTTAGACGGAGAAGCCATGAGAAGTTGTAGGTACAGTATGAGAATGAGTCTTTATTGTAGGAGCAAGTGGCACAACAGTCCCATAGAGGCAATCGCCCACCAGCTGATAAATAAATTTTTCCCACAAAGCCACATTAGCCTTGGTACCCACAGCTATTATCTGAGCAGCCACACGCTGCCTCTGTACTCACAGCCGCACGTAGCAGTAGCACCTGAGCTCTCTCTTAGAGATATAGACTCAGTAGCCTCTCCGGCCTCCCCTCTTCTGTAGCCTCACATTGTAGCTACCTCTGAGCCTCCCTTTTCTCCCCAGCACACTGGCTGGTCAGCGACATGTTATAATACACAGACAAAAGAGGCTTCTTTCCAAGTAGTGACCTT
>NW_005371878.1:0-876 GCF_000412655.1 Myotis brandtii | reverse complement strand
ATCCCCAGTAGGGGTGCCAGCAGGAGGCTGCCGATTGATGATATTTATCTCTCATTGATGTTTCTATTTCTCTCTCTAAAAATAAAAAAAACAACACGTTTTTTAAAAAATATGGGGTATAGCATAGATAACTGTGATGTTATTTTGAAGTCTATGTATATGTAAAAAAATATATATTGTGGAACAGAGCAGGCCAACAGTATACCTAACATTGAAAGCAATTGGGGTTATGTATGTGAAAATGCTCTGAAATTCGAAACAAGCAAAACAATTTAATTTGATTATCATTAACCACAAGAAGACCATTAATTAGAGGAATAACTAGTTCACAGTATAGTAGCATGAAATTTAGTGGTTAAATTCTAGTGCAGGAGTGGCTAATTTTATCTTTCTGTACTTTTAATAACATGAATTTCAGTATGGCTGTTTTGATTTCAAGAAATTAAGCACCAACCAAGCTAGTCCACTGGTTCTCCATCTGGCTACACATTAGACTCACCTGGGAACTTTCAAACAAAATACCAGTGCCCTTCCCACACCCCAGACTCATTAAATCCAAACCTATTGGTGATTTTTCAAAGCTCTCTAAATGTTTCTAATGTACAGCCAGGTTCAACAAGCAGGAGCTATCTTCTTCTAATTAATTAATAAGAAGAATCTGCATTTAGGGTGCTTATTGACTGGGAAAAGTTCATGGAAAACTAAGAATAAGATTTTCCCAGCCAGTGTTGCTCAGTGGTTGAGAATCAACTTATGAACCAGGAAGTCACAGTTCAATTCCCAGTCAGGGCATATGCCCAGGTTGCTGACACCATCCCCAATGGGGGAGTGTGTGCAGAAAGCAGCAAATCAATGATTCTCTCTCATCATTGATGT
>NW_005371877.1:1112505-1114597 GCF_000412655.1 Myotis brandtii | reverse complement strand
TTGGAATCTAGAAGAGTAAATTAAATCCACAGAAAGTGGAACTGTGCGTGTAGAGTTGTCTGAAAAGGTATGTACTTAAAATGAAAACAGTTTTTACCTCTTGTGGCAGGATTTTGAATTAACTGTATTATTCTGAATAGTGTAAGCTGCAACAAACAAAGCCATTTTCATTTTAGAAAAAAGAAGTGCTAGAGGAAAACATGGGATAGTTAAAAAAGTATAAGAACCTAGATTGCTGGGGTGAGAACACCACAGGCCCCACAGGCCTTTCCTTTGGTCACTCAGTTTGGTCTGTGAACAAAAGGGGCCACATGCTAACCTGACAAGCTCAGGGGAGGCCTGCATGGCCGTCTTGCAGACTCAGAGACCTAAAGTCACCACAAAGGATGGTCTGAGGTTAAACTTTAACTAAAAGCAGTTATGGTAGGTAGTTATGTCCTAGGCCAGTATCTTCACTGACAAGGTCAACCTTTACCTTAACTGAGCCTATTGTCTTTTTGCATCTATAATAAGATACCCTTGAAAAGTCTGGGTAACGTGTAACTTTTCTGGACCCCTTGGGGGTCAACCTAATGTGCCTGGGCACCAGGACAGATACCACAAATTTCTTCATTATTATCATGTTAACTGTTCCTGCACCCACCTAAGCATGTGTCCATCATTTTACTTTTTAATCAATCCCAGGGATTTCCCCTACTTTGCTTTCTCCCGCCTCCTCTATCACCAATGGATTTCATGTAACTAACCACGTCCCTTTCCTTTGATTGGATGTATAAATACGGGTGCGACCCGCCATTCTCCGGAGCATGATCTCAATTCGTTGAGGTTCTGCTTCCCGGCACATGATGACAGTCTGGCTCAAATAAACTCACAAAAATTCTTTACCGGTTTCAATTTTTTTTTTACGTTAACAGGTCTCGTGACAGTCAGAGGGGGGAAATTATTACAAACATTTTAGACCAAATTCGCTTCTTTTCTCGTTTGGACTTCTTCATGTATAATTGCAGCAGTTCCAATAGAGGAAATTCTCTAAACCTGATCTGAGCCTGGGTCTGCATTTACAGGCAATGTTCTTTTGGACACAGAACAAACCTCTTAGGGTCTTTTTATTAATAATATATTTATCATTTTTATAGCTACCACATTCATTGTTGAAAGACCTAAGCTTCAGACCCGGCTCTGCTCCTGAGAGCCTGTGAGGTTGGCCCTCGAAATGCCCAAGTAAACTGGGACCAAAACTGTACACTCCTAAGACCCGTGTCCAGTCTAGGGGTTGTGCTCACGGAAAGGTGGTCCCACAAGAATTCCTCACTTAAATTGGCACCTGAGACTTGTACCCCAGACACAGTCCAGGCACACTTTTCTGGCCCTCACAGGATAAACTCACAAAAATTCTTTACCGGTTTCAATTTTTTCTTTTACATTAACAGGTCTCATGACAGTCAGAGGGGGGAAATTATTACATTTTGACCAAATTCGCTCCTTTTCTCGTTTGGACTTCTTCATGTATAATTGCAGCAGTTCCAATAGAGGAAATTCTCTAAACCTGATCTGAGCCTGGGTCTGCATTTACAGGCTGTCATCTCAAGTCCCAGTTGCTGTTGTCAACAATTGGCAGGAAGCAGAATCTCAATGAATTGATGGAGAACGGAGGTTTTTCACCAAGTTCTATAAATTACCAACAAAGGAGTAGATATGAGTGAGTTACATGAAATCCATTGGTGATAGATTGGGGAGGTAGGAGACAGCAAAGAGGGGAAACCTCTGCAATTGGGTAAAAGTAAAATGATAGACACAGGCTCTTTTACTTGGGTGGTGCAGGAGAGTTAACAGTCAACAATTAACAGGATAACAATAACAATGAGGGAAATTGTGGTCTCTGCCCTGATGCACTGGTTGTGCCCTGAGGGATCCAGAAGAAGGGAAGTTACAAGTTACCCTGACAAGCCAAAGGTATGTTATCAGATGCAAAAAAGACAATAGTCTCAGTTAAGACCAAAGTTGATCTTTGTCATGGAATATACCAGCCTGGGACATGTCTACCCACCACAGACTGCTTCTTAATATAATGATGGGAAAATAAGACATTTGC
>NW_005371877.1:1105374-1112359 GCF_000412655.1 Myotis brandtii | reverse complement strand
GCTAGCAATCTGAATCTGTGCCAGTAACCTGCCTCCTATTGCACACTCTTGCTGGCCGATAATTAACTCCACTGATGCCGGTCCTGTCTTGCAGAACCTGTTTCCCAGAATCCTCTCCTTTTAAAAAAGGGGCCATAAACAAAGACT
Organism: Myotis brandtii; assembly: GCF_000412655.1. Lineage (NCBI taxonomy): Eukaryota > Metazoa > Chordata > Mammalia > Chiroptera > Vespertilionidae > Myotis > Myotis brandtii. The sequence goes on along the minus strand of NW_005371877.1, from coordinate 1,112,212 downwards.
GTAACAGCTTAGCTGGAGGGGAGGTCACTGGCACCGCCCAGACCAGGCCTATAGACACAGTCTAACTCCCCATCTGACTCAGGAGGGGCTGTGGAAGCCGCCACAAAAGCCTGGTCGTTAGGAAACAGAAAACAAAGAAACCAAAGGGTATAAAGGGAAAGCTTCCTCCATATTCACTCACTCAGGATTTGGAGAACTAACCCCCTGAGTCACTGTCCTAGTACATGTGAAACATCTGAAAATAAATGGGTTTATCCTGGATCTCCGAGTACTCCCTGTGTATTTTTCAGTCGCCTGGTAAATTCTGTAACAATAAAAAGTTTAATTTCTTGTCCTATCCTATATAAACAGCTGGCTTCTGGTGGTCTGCAGAGCAGATGTTTGTGGATGACCTGCTGCTCTGCCATACTGCTGGCAGTATCGGAATAAACGCTCATACGTGATTCAACCCTGCTTGATTGGCTCAAGTAGTGACAGGCAGCCTGGACACATTGATTGACCAGTCACCATGCCATCCTCCACACGGAATCTCGCTGAGACTTCCTTCTTGTTTTTTGTTTGTTTGTTTGTTTGTTGTTGTTAATCCTCACCGGAGGATATTAGTCCCATCTTATTGAAAGTTCATAAATGAGGTACACTGTGATCATAGTTTTACTATTATTATCAACCATGTTTGTATTTCTATTTCTATTGGTAATGTGAATAACAGAAATCTACAGTAACAGGAAGAACAGACCTCCCTTACTTCCCATGAACGCAGTGAAGGCTTTTCTCCTATCACATCTTTGTTACATATTACAAACATAAACATAGAATGCATGATTATAAGACCTAGCACTTAGCACTTTGGAGAAAAAATACTTATGCCCTTTTACTTCTCTAGTGAAGGGGTATTCATTTAACCTTGATTTCAGATTCCTCTTCCCAGCCTGGAATTTATTCTAATAGCAAACTCGCACATCATTTTTCAGACAAATGAAGGTCATTTCCCCTGTAGCACCTACATGCAAGGCACCATGGGGACAGACCCCACTGGTCCCACCCCCTTTTGAAGGATGCAACGTGGGCAGAATGCGTAGTAAGAGAGCCAGGCCCTCAGTCAGAGGCACCGACCCGGCAATGGCATAAAGTGGTGGTTCGGGGATGAGCCAGTCCCGTAGCCCCCGAAAGCCAACAGGTAAGAACAACTCGTCTCAGGTCCAACCTCGTCCAGAGTCTCCTTTCAAACAGGTTTTTCCCAGGCACCTTCTAGAATGTGGCAGATCTGAAAGTCATCTTTTGCAAAGCAAATCCACCTTTTACACTTCAACTTTTCCACTTCAAATTTCTTTTGCCAAGCAAATTCAACTTTTGAAAAGCAAAATCACCTTTTGCAAAGCAAATTCATCTTTTCAAAGCAAATTCACCTTTTTCACTTCAAATTCCTCTTAGCAAAGCAAATTCACATTTTGCACAGCCAATTCGACTTTTGAAGAGCAAATTTATGTTTTCCACTTCAAATTCCATTTTTTCACTTCAAATTCACCTTTTGCAAAGTTATCTTTTGCAAAGCAAATTCACCATTTCCACTTTTGACCCTCACCCTCACCCCCACCCCCATCCTAACCCTCTAACCGTAATCCTAACCCTAACCCTAATGCCTAAACCCTCATCTTCACATCACCCCCACCCCCACCTCCTACCTCTCCATTCACCCTCACCCTCACCCTAAGCCACTTTTCCCACTTCAACTAACACTAACCCTAACCCTAACCTGTGGGAGGCTGCCCATTGTCTTCACTAGCAAGAAGTGCAAACAAGGATCCCGGAAGGCTGGTGACCCTAAACCCACAGCAGGGCCTGAGTTATGCACCGATTGTCTAGTCCTGACAATGGGGGCTCAAGCTATTTCGTGATTGAATAGTCTCAGAGTAAATCCTTCTAATATTTACTGACCTTTAAGATAGTCTGTCTGCTACCGCAATTACCTGCCTGACTAAGGGCTTTATGTGTAACCAAAGTTGAATAAAAGGCTGGCGAAGCCTGGGCACCGGTGGAGGTCCTTCCCCTTGAGTTGGACTTGCCCACCTGGCCCCCCAGTATTTCCAAATTATCTCTTGTCTCTTCTCTTTCATTTGTGTGCGGCTCTTCTTCCAGATCCTGAACCCTAAACCACATGGGACGTGGGGGAACACACATACAACACTAACCCTCACCCTAACCTTGTGCCCTAACCCTAACCCTAGTCCTAGCCCTAACCCCTAACCCTAAAATCCAAACACTAACCCAACTTTTGAAAAGCAAAAACTACAGCCCGCGGGCCGGATCCGGCCCGTTTGAAATGAATAAAACTAAAAAAAAAAAAAGACCGTACCCTTTTATGTAATGATGTTTACTTTGAATTTATATTAGTTCACACAAACACTCCATCCATGCTTTGTTCCGGCCTCCGGTCAAGTTTAAGAGCCCATTGTGGCCCTCGAGTCAAAAAGTTTGCCCACCCCTGCCCTAAAACCTGAACCTGACTCTAAAATCAAACCCGAACACTTGACCTCTGACCCTTGACCTTTAAGCTCTGACCCTTGAAATTTCAGCGCTGATCTTTGACCTTCAACCTCTGACCATTGATGTTTGACCTTTTGACCCTTGACCTTTGGACTCTGACCCTTGATCTCTGACTCTTGACCCTAACCAATGACTCATCCCTAACCCTAGCCCTATTCGTAGCTCTAACCCCAACCCTGACTCCTAATTCTAACTCTAACCCTAAAACCCTAACCCTGAAACCCAAACTCTTGACCCCTGACCTCTAACCCATGACCCATCCCTAACCCTAACCCTAGCCACAGCCCTAACCCTAGCCCTAACCCTAAAACCCAAACCTGAACCATACCCGAACACTTGTCCTCTTATAGACCCTTGACCTTTAAGCTCTGACCCTTGAACTTTGAACTCTGATATTAGACCTCTGACCTCTGGCCCAGAACCCACTACCTGGACCCTCTGCCTCCTTGATCTCTTTTGCAACCAGGCAGCGGCGGGGGGAGCGGCTTGTGAGCTGGGCTGAGTGGAGGGGGAGGGGGGCTGGGGGGAGGGACCTCTGCTCCCCTCTCTGAGCCTCAGTTTTGGCGTCTGGAATATGGGGATGACAACCCAGCTGTCAGCTCCTGTCAACCCAGGTGCCCCAGGAAGTGGAGGCCCAGGCTGGACTCATGAGGGGGAGGGTCCAGGAGGGGAGGGCGGGCTGGGGGGAACCCTGCACCATTCTGCAGGGGAGGGGGCGGCTCAGCAAGGCAGCGGGGAGTCCCTGAGCCCCGTGGCTGCGCTTCCCACCCAGCAGCCTGCCTGGTGCGCCCACTGCACTGTCGCTGCCCAGGAGCCCGGGGGAGCTGGAGGCAGAGCCGAGACACAGACACAGGATGGGTCTCCCTGTGAGCCCTGCAGTGAGAGATCTAGGGGGTCCCCTCTGCGGGGCACAGGGCTCAGCTGTTCCCAGAACCCTGTCAAAGCCCCAAAAGGAGGGGCAAGGAGGGGCCTGTTTCCTGGGGCTGCTGCTCCCATGACAACAAACTGGCCTCAACCAACAGGAACACATGCTCTCCCGGTTCTGGGGCCAGAATCTGAAATCGGGGCGTCTGGGGCTGTGCTCCCTGGGAGGGCTCCAGGGGAGGGTCCTTCCTGCCTCTTCAGCTTCTGGGGGCTCCTGTCCACATCCCTTCAATCTTCACATGGCCCCGCCCCCTTGTTCACGTGCCCACTCTCATGTGATCACATGGCCCTGCCCTCTTGAGACCTCGGTTGGTCTCTGTTTCGGGGTTGCCACCTACCTGGCTGTCTGCCCTGCTCTTGCACCTGTTAACAGTCCCTTTGCCAAAGTCCTTCCAGAAAATAATTTGCACGTGTCATCTCTATCCTGCTGGGCCTGTGACAGCTGGGATTGAAAGAAGAAGAAGAGCAGTGGCTCCTCCAGAGAAAAAAGCAAGAGGTCCAGAGGGGCCCGGGCCGTCCCTGGAAGCTGGGGGAGGGAAGGGTGGTGAGGCAGGGGGGCTGACTGGGAAGTGGAAAGCCCTCAGGGCAAGTGGGGCACACACACCATCACCCCACACTCCTGTGAGGAGCAGCTGTGGACCATTGCACAGGTGAGCTACTGCAGCAAAGAGAGGGCGAGCGACCACCTCGAGGGCACACAGCAGTCAAAGGGCAGAGCTAAAAATTGAACCCACAGCCTGTGACCTCTCCTTTACCTGTGACCTCTGGGAAAGCAGCCCCTCACCCTGTGGCCATTTGCTCTGATGAGCTTCACTCTTCCCCCACCCCACCCCCTCCACCCCCAGTGGACAGGGGTCCTGTCCTTGCACCAGTGCCTCTGGGCGGCTGCTCTCTTTGTCCTGAGGTCCCTCCCAGCTGCTAACCTAAGAAGAGTCCAGCTGCCTTTGGGCGAGGGCCTTGTGTGGACAATGCCCCGCCTCCCCTCACCTTCTGTGGCTTAAATGGCAAAGTACCATCATTTTTTCTGTGCCTGGCTATCACCACCTGCCTCCCCTGGCAGATTGTTTTACCTCGAAAAGAAATTGATTCAGGGTCTGAAAACCGGCTGACTTCCTGCATTCGCTCTGGGACGTGGCTCTGCCCCGGTGCCTCCTGGTCCACATCCCTGATGCCACCCCACCTCCGTGACAGCCTCTCTCATCCCCTGGAGCCCCATTCAGCTCACAGCATCCTCAGCAATCCCCTGCAGCTCCAGGGAGATGCTGAGTCATTAGTCCCCCAGGTCCTGCCTGCAGCCCCAGGGTCCTCCAATCAGCCTGGGCAGGGCCAGTGGGTTGATCCCTTTGGCAGAGGGGTGCAGACACCAGGTGGGCACTCCGCCCCACCCCCAAACGCCATGAGCACCGAGTCTGTGCTGCCAACCAGCTCCTGGAGGGCTTGGCCTGCGCAGTGAGCCCACCAGAGGAGACTCATCCACAGAGTGGCAGGCAGAACAGGCTTCCCAGGGCATCTGGTTGGCCAGCTGGCCCCAAAGCCATCCCTCAACCTCCCACTCACCCCTGCTTTAGGGAAACCAGGTGTGGTTTCCGCCCAGCCGGGCCGCCTGCCTGGGGTCTCTTGGGAGCTGGCAGAGGCTGTCGCCCTCTGCTGGTCTGTTCCTGTTAGTGCAGATGGTAAAGTCAACCCTGCCGACCAGCCGGAAAAAACCCTAATTGACAGTCGTAGAGGGCACCTTGCAGAGGTGATGCAATAGTGGCCCCTCGTGGATATTCTGAGAACAGCACCCTAGTAAGGAATTGTAGCAGCCTGAAAAGAAAACCCAGTGTCAGTCCTACTTTTGTTGTTGTTCATCCTCACCTGAGGCTGTTTTTCCATTGATTTTGGAGACAGTGGAGGGAGGGGGAGAGACAGAGAGAAAGAAACATCAATGTGAGAAAGACACATCAATTGGTTGCCTCTGCACTTGCCCAACCAAAGTACGTGCCCTTGAGCGGAATTGAACCCGGAACTTTTTAGTCCGAGGGCCAATGCTCTATCCACTGAGCAACACCAGCTAGTAATGAATTCCGGGAGTCTGAAAATGAAAACACAAATGACCATCTTACACAGGAAAGTAGAGCAGGGTCCAGCGAGCCACAGGTGCCTTTTGTGGCTCTGAGCTTCAGAGCCAGGGGCCCATCCGGAGGGCAGGAAACCCAGGACCCTGTGGGAGGGCACAGGAGCCCCCTCAAGATGGGAGACAGACACCAGGGCCTGCCCCCCCCCCATTTAAGGGGTGCATGGGGGTGAGCGTGACTGAAACCAATCATCAGAGTAGGCTGTCCCTGCCGGAGGCTGGTTCATCCTTGTTGCTTGACACAGTTGCTACAGGGAAGAAACATCTGCACAGCATATGTTTCAAGGGACCTGGAATACTGTTCTTAATATGTTTGCTCCAATTCTTAGCACTATGAGGCCACCTCCCTGAGAAAGGTTGTTTCCCCAGGTGGGGATTTTTCCCTGGAGTTAGGGATTAACAGGACTAAGGAAGGGAATAAATCAGTAAAACCCCTTAACTAAGTGCCAGGCGGGTAGTTAATCACCTTAACTACGAACAATCACGCTTAAGCTACATAACCTTTACTTAGGATAATCTCCTTCAGTTACTTCCTTGTAGCTTAACAGAACAGTAGAGTAGTGACCTTGGAATGGAGATAACAAACGCCCTAACCTTTGGAATAGAATGGATAGGAATAAAATCAACTGGTATAAATACAGATGTAACAGGAGAATAAAGAAGGAACCTGGCTGGAGAACCTGACTAGAACCTGACTAGAGAACCTGGCTAGGCTGCTGATCAACTGAACGCTATCTCCGTGTCATTCCTTCTTCGCCAACTCCGTCCACACCTTTGGGAACCCCTGGACCTGCTGGGGCTGGACCCCAACATGTCCCCGCATCACCAAGTGTGATGTCAGACAAGGGGGGGGCCTGCCAGAGCCCCTCCTCTGCCCACACAGGGCCTGGACACAGCCCCTCCCCCATTTGTTCCTCATGCTCTGCCCCACTGTATGCATTCCCCACCCCCTTGTCCCGAACCTCCCTCTGCCCACCCAGCATGGCCCCTGCAGTTCAGCCCACTGGGAAACCCCACCATTTCTCACCCACGCTCTAGAGTCCCTGCCTCCTGATGGAGGCCCAGCACAGGGAGATGGGTGACACAGGTGTGCCCTCCCTCCAGGGGTCAGTGGGGAAGCCTGTGGCTGCCCCAGCAGAAAGGGCAGCGTCTGCCATTGGCCGCAGCCAGCATGGGTCCTGGAAGCCAGTGAGAACTCTACACCCCAGGCCGCAGGGAGGAGGTGGCCCCAGGGGGGGTGTGGGGACCTCTGGG
>NW_005371877.1:1097414-1104920 GCF_000412655.1 Myotis brandtii | reverse complement strand
GGGGTGGGGTGGGGGACAAAGGGAGAGAAACAGTAGTGGCTGCAGGGCCAGGCCACCCTCAGCACAGGTCAGGAAGACACTGAGGACACACAGGCGCTAACCTGAGAGAATTCTTTTTATTCGAGCAAACAGAGAGGAGCAGAGCGTGCAAGGCTCTGCCTTCTGCCCACAGCTGCTCCGCACAGGCTGCCGCCCTCATGCCTCGGTCCCAAGGCCGGCTAGTCCTGGGGTCCCTCTTGGGCGGCAGGGGCAGGAGGAACGGGGACATGAGCTAGGGGGCCCCTACAGAGCATCGCTGGCCTCCCCCTCCCCCCCATGCTGAACTGCCAACAGCCAAGATCCAGTCGAGGGGAGACAGGAGGAATCTAAGATAACCCGCCCTGAAACAACACAACCAAGAGGAACCCAGGTCTGCAGCCCAAGGCCTGGGAGGACCCCATCTCACTGGCGACTTCTCAGAGCGGCAGAGCCGGGGAGGTGGGGCCGGCCGCAGAGAAGACAAGGAAAGGAAGCCCGGAGGAGACAGAGCAGCGTCCCCTCGGTGTGCTGAGCGGAGGAAGGAGTCCCAGGTGCTTCTCGACAAGCGGCACTTGTCCATCCAACAGGAAAATGGCGCGGGAAGCAGGCAGACGCCGGCTCCGGGGTCCACACTCTGCATGGCCTGGCCTGGGCAGCGTCACCTCTCCGACTTCCTGCCCAGCGTGCCCAGCACATGTGCGCACACAGGTGGACACACGCAGGCACACATGCCACCGTCTCTGCACACGTGCACGCCTGTCTGGCCGTGCGGCTCACCTCTCCTTCACATGGTTCTGTGCCCCTGCACCCCCACCGCTGGCCCCGTCCGTGCTGCCCCCACCGTGGCCCCCGCCGCTGCACAGCACCTCCGTGTGGTCGTCCATGATGGCGGTCTTTTGGGATCCAGGAGATTGAACTCCCTGGCGAAGAGGATGAAGTGGATGTAGAGGGTGTTCAAGTGTCCATGCAGCTCGAGCGCCAGGGTCTCCTTGAAGTGGGACGAGTAGATGTGGGCCAGCACGTGGAACAGGTACCTGCAGATCTTCTTCACCAGGGACTCGAAGGAGCTGGGAAACTCTCGGCCTGCGGACAGGGCTGCGTCACCCTGGCCCTGCTCCCCACAGCGCCCCTCCTGCCCCCCGGAGCCCTCACCAGGCAGGCAGGATCACCCCAGCAGCCCTCACTGAGCAGCCACCAGCACACACTCGAGTGACTTGTCCCCGGGGCCCAGCCCCCAAGAGCTGAACCCCCCGGGCCACCTCTGCGACCAGAGGTCAGAGACCCGCCACATGCCGCCCACACCTGGATTGGCCCCTGGGGTCCTGCATGCTTCCTTCTACATGGCCTGGACCCAGGGGAGGCACATGGGGACATCCTGCCAGCCAGATTGAGGCCCCCGGAAGCTCAGGATTACCCAGAGCACCGCCAAGCCCTGTCCAGCTGGACACACCCACGCTGGCTGCTCGAGGCCCACAGGTCCCAGAGCCTGGGGTGGATGGCATCTTGACCCAGGGTGGCAGACGCCAGGTCAGGCAGCCGCCTGCTCCTCATCTGAAGCCACGCCCACCCGACACTGAGGGGCACTGCTGAGAGACCTACCGTATTTCGTGGGGAACACGTCCTCATCCGTCACCAGCTTCTGCACAGAGCTCATGACAAAGTCGACATACTGGGGGGCAGTGCACTTGACCTTCTTCCCTCGCTCATCATACCAGTAGTACTGTCTGTGGGGACAGAGAGGCTGGTCAGGGCGCCACCCCAGCCACACAGCCGCCTGGTCCGGGGGCGAGGGGCCTGCTGCAGTCAGAGGTGGCGCCAGGTGGGTGGCCACCATTGGAGGAGGTGTGGCAGGTGCCCAGGCTTCTCCTCCGAGGCCCTGGGGACACAGCTGTGGGACCTAAGCTGTGTCTGATAAGGGGGCTGACTGGACCGGTGCGGACAGAGTCCAGGGAAGAAGACCCCGTCCTTGCACACCTCCCGCCACACTTGCTGCAGGAGCCACTTCTGTCCCACTCTGTGGCCTCCTGCCCAGCTCACCCGCCCTGCCTGCCCCGTCCTCCCTTGGGCCATGCCTCACAGTGGGACATAAGGGACACCTCAGCCACCTCATGCTCTTCCCCAAAAACAAGGAAGAGAGAGCCAGTGCCATGTGACCTTGTTCCCACATGATCTGGCCCTGAGCTGGGACCCAGTGGGGCCAGGAGAGCAGGACCCAGGGGCTGAGAGCCAGCACCGTCGTATGCAGCGTGAATGCAGGGCGGTGTGCTCGAGGCCGCAGAGGAGCTCCGGGCCTCCTCCTTGGCGACCAGCCTCCTGTCGGCATGTGTCCACATCCCTCACTCCTGCTCTGGAGGCTGGGGGCAAGCCCTGGCCACGTGGTGGCTCTCCTTCCCACACTGCACTGAGCCAGGGCAGTGCTGCCAGGGGCTGTTTGCTGAGGACACACATGGCACGAGGTCCCAGGGAGAGCGACCAGCACAGGCCTGTAGGGGTCTCCCTCCCTGTGCAGTGCAGGAGCCGAGGAGGAGCCTCTACTGGAGGACGGCCGGCTGGAGCAGGGAGCGCCTGCAACTTCGCGGGGCTTGTCGTCTTAGGAACCCCACCGGGCATGTCCTGTCCCTGGGAATCGGGCCTGTTAGCCTCAGGCCAGCTCCTGGCACCCACACCCCAGCAGGACCCACATGGTCAGTGTCCCTGCCCTGGCTGGGCTCTCTTCCCGTTTCCCTGCCAGGCCCTGGGCCCCGTGGGGACAGGAGAGCACGGCTGAAGAAGGCCCTGTGCCGCCGGGAGACCTCACAGGGACTGTAAGCAGGTCTGAGAGGCGGAAGTGCAGCCGCAGGGTCATGGCCCCACAGCCCACCGAGTCCCCAGGGCCAGGCGGCACTCACGTATTGCACACGGCCATGGTCTGGCACGCCTCCCCCGTGCAGAACTCCGAGATAGTGCTGTACTGCAGGTTGACGTGGTGGAAGAACGTGGTGGCTGCAAGAGGAGAGAAGAGCAGGCGTGAGCTCCGCCACCTCAGACGCGGCCACTGCCCAGGGCAGTGCTCTGTGCTGGGACGGCCGGCACGTATCACAGACCAGAGACAAACGCCCCGTGTGGAGCACCAGCCTTGGGAGCAGCCACCAGCCACCGCCAAACAGGCAGCAAATACCAGGCGGGCGGAAGCTGGTGGCCATCAGGCATGAGTAAACAGAAGGCCACTCCAGCCCGCCACGCTTCAGAGAAGAGCCAGTCCCCTGCAGAATCCTACCACGTGTGCAGGCGGCCCTCGTGTGGCATTCTATGAGCCCTGAGCCCCAGGCCTGCTCAGGGCCCACACCGAGGCCCCGCAGTGCACTGCAGGGCTGGCCACCCATGCCTCAGCGTCCAGCCCTCCTTTTTGGTGAGCAACAGCCAGGCCGCTGGCCACAGGGGCAGCACACCCTCTGCAGATAGAGCTCTGGGGATCCCCAAGGACCTGGAGGGTGGCCACCTGCACTGCCTCCCTGCCAGCTGCAGCTGCTGTGGCTCCCAGCCCACCAGCCGCCCGCCCACTGTCCCCACGCACTGTTGCTGGCCAGCCACTCGTTGAGGTCAATCTCCCGGGGCAGCACCACCAGCTCCCTGAACTCGCAGTCGGTGATCCTGGACTTGGCATACTCTGGCTCCAGGTACACCTTCTTCTCCTCGGCCGCAGGCTTCTTCCCGTTGGGCTTTGCTTTGGACTTCCTGCCGAGAGAAGGAGCACCGTCACTGCCCGGCAAGAACCCCAGGAGACAGCCGGTGGGACACCAGAGAAGCCTCCTAGAGATGCCTTGGGGGTTCTGCTCCCACTGGCACCACGTGCTGTCCCCAGCCATCGTCTGGCCAGCAGAGCCGTCTGGCCACTGCAGGGGAGAGGGGGACACAGACACATGAGCCGGCAGCCTGGCATCATGGGCTGAACCTGGAACTCTGGGCTCTCCCCCACATGTGACGCCACAGCCCTGCAGCCAGCCCGGCCCACGCCAAGGGCCTGGCGCCCAAGGCGGGACCGAAGAGCAGGACACAGGGTCGGGCATCACTCACCCTGACCCATGAACAGAGTCCCAGAGGCAGGTGGGTGGTGGGCAGGCGTCCTGAGCACTGTTGCCGCCGACCCCCCAGCCCCATCATCACGGCTGCAGGCTCAGCCGCATGACCCCTGTCCCGCTTCTCTCTCTCTCTCTCTCTCTCTCTCTCTCTCTCTCTCTCTCTCTCCAGGTTCTCAGGGAGAGGGAGGTGCCAGCCAAATGCTACAGAAGTCTGCAGAAATGGCCATTTCTCACTGAGGTTTTTTCTTATTTAGGAAAACAGTTCTTTCCACAAAAATGTGCCATCATTTAACACAGAACAGGTGTGTGTGGCTATTTTTACATGAATGAGCCCATATTTCTAACACGTCTTGCTTCCATCTAAGTATGAACATCGGTGGCTAAACACCACGAACCAATGCTCGCTGGTGCTGAGGGGCTGCATCCCCTCCTCGGTGGAGGCTGTGGCCCAGAACCAGCCTCCTGCCACTGCCCCAGGCCAGATCTGGGGCCAGGTCCCTGCGGCTGAGGCAGGTCAACAAGATGGCATGTCCCCAAGAAGGAAAACTGCCCAAGGAGTGGCCTGGAGCTGCCCGGCCAGGCTAGGTTAGACACAGGACGCTGTGTCTGTCACACATTGCAGTCCATGGGCAGGACGTTGGGAGGGTCCCCCTGGGCACAGGACCCCCTCCTTGGCCCTGCCTCCTGCAACCCAGGAGGAGCGTGTGGTCAGATGTGGGCCCAGCCCCAGCAGCCCACTCTCTCGGGTCCTCAGACCTGCAGGAGAAGCCAACCCACTCTCTCCTGGCCCCTGTCACTTGTCCCCACAGCTACAATAAAAACATACGGCCCTGGGGCCTCGGTGGCCCTCCCCCACGCCCCAGGCGAGGCCCATGGGTGGAACGGGAGGGCACTGGCTGTGGGATGAGAGGTCTCTGCAGCTCCCTGACCTTGCCCTTTTTTTGTTCTGTTTTGAAAAGTTGCTGGTGGTTTATTTGAGAAACAGGAAGAAAAAAATGGTCCCTGAACGCCAGGGAAATGTTTTCCCTTCGGCTTCTCACAGGAGATCTTCGCCTTAAAAGGCGGCGTGTGCTGGCCTCCGGGGCAGGGCCTGAGTGGCCAGTGCCAGGGGGACGACGGGACAGACTCGGACCGGGGGCCCTGACTCCGCCTGGGTGGGCCAGCTGGAGTGCGAGCACGGACGCCACACACTCAGTGGGCGCTCAGGGGTCCCCGTGGGGGCGAGCTGTTCACTGTGGACACATGTGCCCAGAACTTCTCAGAACCCCGCAGCCTCAGCCCAGGCAGGGAGGCTCCGTCTTCTCCAGGTCAGAGCAACAGAGGGAGACCAGGCCCCAGGAAGGGCTGGGAGCACCGGGGGCTCTGCTGACGCCCTGAGACACTCACTGGGAGTTGGTGGGCAGGTGGGCCATGCCACTCCTTGCCCCCAGCCCTTCTCCTGACCCTGGGCCCCTGCTCCCGGGTGATGCACCACCCTGTCAGAAAGCCACAACTGGCCAGGAAGGTCCCGGTGCCTTCAGCCCCAGGCAGGTAGGACATGCCTGCAGGACACACCTTGCACCAGTGCCAGCCTCTGCTCCGGCTGCGCACCGTGTCCAGCACCTGGATCAGGCTGCTCCGCCCTCCCCCGCACTTGCGCACACTGGCCTATGGCCACCACAGGGCTGGTGCACACAGCCTGGGCCTCCGGGTCTGGTGACCACGGTATGGGGACGGGACGAGGTGGGGCCCAGGCCGTGGAGCTGGCTGCTTGACCTACCTCCACGCTTTGCTACTTAGGAGCAGTGTCACCTAGTGACTCACGAACATGCCTGAGCACTAGCCTGGAGTGGCCATTACAGGAGCGGCCACGACCAGCCACTGCCACCATCGTGGGCCTCGCACAGGCCTGCACGCTTCCTGTCCACGAGACCCACCAATGTCACAGCCCCCGCTCACCAGGAGGGCCCTGCAGTCGTCAGTGTGGCCCGTCTGTGCTGAGCTAGACCATGTGCGCAGGTGTGAGCGAGGCCTGCTGGACCCACTGGAGGTGCAGTGGGGCTGCCCCCCATCGGCTAAGAAAGGAGTCTGGCTCTAGGAACACACAGCACTGGTGGGCTGGCCCCAGCTGAGGGGACACACCGAGTGCCAAGTGCCAGCCTGCCCCACAGCCCACGGGACACGGCCCTAGGCACCTGGCTGGTATGGTCCCGCCCTCTGAGGAGCAGCAAGTAACTTCCAGGTTTTGAAAGTGGGATGAACCTTCAAGGCACCAGTCAGGCTTGGCGAGGGCTGGTAGTCCCCAGGTACAGGGTGAATGCACTCCCCTCTTTTCCTAGGGCCCTCCTCAACCTGCTGTGCGTGCATTGTTACTCCCTTGCTCCCTCGCGGATGCTGGGATAGCTCAGGCCATTGCCAGGAGAGGGATGCAGGCAGGTCTGGAAGGGGCGCCCGTGGGAAGTCAGAGAAGGGTGGAGACCCTGAGAGCAGGAAGGACCAGAGGTGGCTGTGTCTGGAGACAGCCTCGTGGGACATGGGGCATGGGAGCTGGAAAGTCTTGAGGAGGGAGCAGGGTTACAGAAACCTAGGGTACGTGAGCAGTGCTCAGGTTCTGGGAGCCCCCACAGAAACTGCTCCATGGAAAGGGGTGCTGTTGGTAGTCTGAGAAGGGGAGCCACAGAGAGGACGGCCAGCAGGACCCCACCCTGAGCCTCAGCCAATGCTCCTCACTCCAGGCTATCTCAGGGTAGGGGCCCAGACATGAGAAAGAGCTGTCTGGGGGGCAGTGTGCAGGCAGGGGTGGGGGCAGCAATGTCCCTCGCGGAGGCACAGGCAGGCTCCTACCAACCTCCTCCGTAGGGCACCTTGGGGCGCAGGAACTCAGCCCCACCCTGGCTGGAGCTGTGGGGTTACCCTGTCACCCCTAACGGCCAGGCACAGACATGCTGGAGGCCGTTGGCACTGGGGCTCTCCACCTTCCATGGACACCTTACACCCGAGTTTTTGATGCAAGGCCCTGGGGTGGGGCCTGAACTGTCCTGAACCTCAGAACTTCCCGGCCGACTGTTCTCTCAGGTCCCAACCAGCCTGGCGCCTCTGCACCCCGACGGGCACAGAGCCTGGGAGATGCCACGGGACCCCTGTCCGGTCCCCGTCAGACCTCCACAGGCTGTGGCGGCTGGACTGTTTCTCCTGGTTTGACTGCCCACGGTCAGCATCCCAAACAAAGGGGGCTTTCATAAGCTAATGCCCCACCAGGAGGGAGACTGCCCGCAGGCAGCCAGAAGAAGGCAGGGCAGGAGCTGCACACGCCGCTGGCCCCAAATTGCAGCCACCATGTGGCCACGGGTTCCGCTCTCACTTTGCCTGTGAAATAAGTGGCTCTTCCTTCAACACCGGGCCCAGGTATCACCTTCGCCTGGAGTCTTCCCAGGCCCCAAGAGAACAGCGG
>NW_005371877.1:1091752-1097360 GCF_000412655.1 Myotis brandtii | reverse complement strand
CCCCAGAGCTCACTGGGACCTCTGGAGTCCCATGTGCAGCTCAGACCGTGGGTTCTACCCTGTCTTCCGTGGGGCCATTTCCATGGCCAGCCCTTTTCCATCATGCACACTGGTGTGCACACACCCACAATGCACACAGGTGTGCACACACATGGCCGCCTACGCTGTCCAAGACAGTCACTTTCCCCGATTGGAACCAACGAGCTGGAGAGTGCCGCCAACTTGCTCACGTTTCCAAACCCCCTGGTGAGCTGACCTGCTGCAGAAGGGAGAGGCGGACACCAGAGGTGCCCAGAGACGGCCGGAGGCACGGACCTCACCGGTTCTAGAACTCAGCGGTCACTCCACCAGGACCACCCATCAGGCCTGGCCCACACCCACACCCTCACCACGGCTGCTATTCACTTACAGTTACAGACAGAACTGGGAATGGGAGACGCTTCCACTTGACAGAGGACCCACTACAGTCACCTGAGGGAAAGCAGGCTTGAGCTCAACTGCGACACATTCCAAGTGACGGCTGCTCCTGACCCCCGGGGCCCCTCCAGCACCGACCCTGACCCCCAAGGGCCTCTCTGCTCCAGCTGGGGATGAGCCGTGGCCCTCGGGCCCCCCATGCACACGCACACTCATACTGGGCGAGGAAAGGTGCTACCCATGTGGGGGCACTGGAGGCCTTGCAGTAAAACAAGAGGTGCAAACGATCGTGGCCAGTCGGCCACGGCCTAGGTCAGTTCTCGGGACACGGCTACTCATAGACAGGCTCCAATCACCCGCCTGGAGACAATAGGCCACACACCCCCACGGAGAAGGGCCTGTCCCGCAGGCTCGGAGGGGACGAGGCAGGACTGCTGTGGCCAGAAAGACTCACCAATAGGCCCTTCTCACCTCCCAAGTACAGGCGCCCCTTCCTTGCAGGGGCAAACTCCCTCCCTCGAGCAGCAGGATGCAGGCATTTAGGGGAACCCCCTGCAAACAAAGTTCCTGACCAAGTCCTAGGGCAGCAGACAACTACAGCCTGACCCAGGGCAGGACCAGGGAAAGTCTAACAAGCACCCCCGGTGCCCAGCGTTCACCTGAGCACTCTGCCGACCGCCTGAAGCACCATTTTGCAGCTGAGTCCAGTCTTGGGGGGCTGGCTGAGCAGAGCCCGGTCTGCGGGGAGGCTGCTGTGACCCCCCAGCATGCTGGGGCAGCGCAGAGGTGCAGAGGGAAGTGGGAGCCCCGGCACCAGCGTCGCTCCCGCCCTGAGCAGTCTACCGGGAGCCGGCGACACCAGCCAATGAGGACGCGCAGGGGAAAGGAGGGCTCTGGCCTGGCAGACACACAGCTGCTCCTTTCACAGGCCAAGGCCAGCCCGCCTGGTTAGATGAGGGCGTGTCTCAGTCAACTTTTCAAAGTGGCGCCTTGCAGGCGGTGCTGTACAGGGAGGGCAGAGGGGAGGGCAGAGCCCCAGGGAAGAACGCGTCAGCCAGGCCCTGGCACCTGGAGGCCCTTCTGACACAGCTGGGAGAGCTCTTCTGAGAGCAGGCGGCAGCTCTGCCCATGACCTCCTGGGGCTGACAGCACCCCTTGCCTGAGCCCAGCCCTGTGTGGCTGCAGACACGGGCTGTCACCTGCAGAGTGACACAGCCCGAGGCAGGAGGAAGACACGGCTGGCAGCTTTGGGGCATCCAGACCAGGCGTGAGCTGCCCAGGGCCTTCCAGTGGGGGGAGAGGCCGTGCGGCCACGCCTTCCTGACAGTTGCTGGCAGGTGGGAGAGCAGGAAGCACCGAAACCCCGAACGGCTAACCACAGGGGCAGCAGTCCACAAAGATCCCTGAGAGGCCCCACCCAGCCAGGAGCCCCATGCTCACATCCCCACCCCCTCAGCCCTGCCCTCCACCCCCCTCTCCCTCCCCAAGGCCGCATCCCATAAAGGGCCCCACCCACCTTCTCACCTGTCCAGGCTCAACCCAGCTCAGCACTGAGGACGGAACAGGCACCACGGGGACCAGGGCAAAAGGCCCCTCTGCCCCCACAGCCACCCAGATTGTCTGGGGACAGACACCAACGGACCAGCCACAGCACAGGCAGCTGGAATAACTGAGCACTAGGGGGTGCTTCTAGGCTCACCGTGTCCCATCCCCTGCCCTGTCCTAGAACCAGCCACCTCCGCCTTGGTTCCTTCACTGGAGAAAACAGCCCCGAGACTGCGCCGGTGCACACGCTGCTGCGAGCCTCTCCACTGGCAGCAGAGCTGTGTGCACATCTGTCCACTTCAGACACAGCGTCTGCGTGCAGATCACGCTGCACACGAGTCCCTCCCAATGCCCCTACTCTGGTCCCTCACCCATGGATCACTGCGACCTCCTCCGGGCTCCTCTGTAACCAGCCCCAGACATCAGAACAGCGCAGAACTAAAGTGACATACGGAGAGATTTGAACAGAGGCGCAAGAGCTCTGAGAATTGGGAACGAGAGCTCCTGAACAACGGGGGAGCTACCAGAAGCTCAAAGTGACACACGGGGACACAAAGCTGAGAGAACACACAAGTGGGACTCTCATTTCCACTTGTGCGACGATGGAGCAACAGACAGGGGCCCAAACCGCCACCACCACCAACGCAAACAGTGAAATACACAAAGCAACTGGCGACGCTGGACAGCATGCTGGCGCACAGGAGGCTGGTTTGGAGCAGGCACACAGCTGTAGCTGCTGACGGGATGGAGCTGCCTCATCAAGAGACTCTGGCCCTATGGACAGAGCCACCCAACCCTCTGGCCAACCACACGGCTGAGGGTGTGCAGAGCCTCACAAACAACAGTTCCAAGGAGCCGTGAGCTCAAGCAGCATTCCAGAGGTCGTAAGGGCAGGAAGACAGAGTGCTCCCACACCCAGAGCCCACTGCAGGCTCTGCAGGGGGAGCAGCAGCCCCAGAGGAAGGTATCTTTAGACTGGCCCCCAGAAAGCTTTTGCTGAACAAACAGCAAATGAACGGCCCGCTGGAACCACCACCACGCTCCTCGTCGGAGGACCTTCAACAGGACCGCCACCCCAGAGCTAACACAACAGATGTGCCTGTCAGGTGAGGAAACAGAAAAATGCAACCATAACCAGGAAAACAGAAACAGACTCAGACACGACAGAGATGCTGAAGGTAAAAAAGACTTTAAACAGCAAAAATAAATATATTCAATGATTCAAGGACTTAAAGAAAAGGATGAATACAATGAGTGAAAAGATTAGGGTCCTCAAAAAGATATAGAAATTACAAAAATACAAGCAGAAAGTTTTAGAACTGAAGATTACAATATCTGGAATGTAATTTTATGGGATAGACTTAACAGCAGATTAAACAACGCAAAGAAAAGATTACAACAGCCCTAACTGGTTTGGCTCAGTGGATAGAGCATTGGCCTGCAGACTAAAGGGTCCCAGGTTCGATTCCGGTCAAGGGCAAGTACCTTGGTTACAGGCACATCCCCAGTAGGAGGTGTGCAGGAGGCAGCTAATCGATGTTTCTCTCTCATCGATGTTTCTAACTCTCTATCCCTCTCCCTTCCTCTCTGTAAAATATCAATAAAATATATATTTTTTTAAAAAGATTACAACAAAAATATAACATAAAATTTGTAGAAGCCCCGGTCAGGTGGCTCAGTTGGCTGGAGTGTCAACCCGTACACCAAAAGGTTTTGTGTTTGATTCCCAGTCAAGGCACATGCCTAGGTTTCGGGTTCAATCCCCAGTCAGGGCACATGCACGAGGCAACTGATCAAATGTTTCTCTCTCACATTGATGTTTTTTTCTCTCTCTCTCCCTTTTTCTCTAAAATCAATGAAATAAGTAAATGAATAAACATATACTTGGGTAAGGATTTTAAAAAAATTTGTACAATGCAGCTAAAGTTGGGCTTTGGGAACATTTACGACCATAAATGTTTATGTTAAAAGAGAAGGCTTAACCCTAACTGGTTTGGCTCAGTGGATAGAGCGTCGGCCTGTGGACTGAAAGGTCCCAGGTTCGATACCGGTCAAGGGCATGTACCTTGGTTGCGGGCACATTCCAAGTAGGGAGTGTGCAGGAGGCACCTGATCGATGTTTCTCTCTCATCGATGCTTCTAACTCTCTATCTCTCTCCCTTCCTCTCTGTAAAAAATCAATAAAATATATTTTAAAAAAAGAGAGAGAGAAGGCATAAAATCAAAAATCTATACATCCACCTTAAGAAACTAGAAAAAAGAAGTTCATATTAAACCCAAAGAAAGTAGAAGGAAATAAAAATAATAAAAATCTATGTCACAGGAAATGGACAAATGAAGAATTAAATTAAACAGTTACCTTTGAAAAGTTTAAGAAAATTGATAAATTATCCAGCTAGACTGATAGAAAAGGGGGAGAGGCAACCACTATCAAAAATAAAAGACATCATTACAGACCCCACAGACACTGAGAGAACAACGAGAACTACAGTGAACAGCTTTATGCCAACAGAAAATGTAGATGACATAAACACAAGTTACCAAAACCGATACAAGGAATTAAAAACTTGAATTTATATAATTAAAAACCTTTCTACAAGGAAATGTTAGGTGCAGGTGGCTTTAAGAATGAATTCTATCAGGCCCATAAAGAACAAATAATACAGCCCTAGCCAGTTTGGTTCAGTGGATAGAGCATCAGCCTGAGAACTGAAAGGTCCCAGGTTCAATTCTGGTCAAGGCACATGCCTGGGTTGCAGCCCAGTGTGGGGTGAGCAGGAGGCAGCCGATCAATGATTCTCTCTCATCACTGATGTTTCTATCTCTCTCTCACCCTCTTCCTTCCTCTCTGAAATCAATAAAAATATATTTTTTTAAAAAGGAAGAAGAAATAATACCATTCTTACACATGCTCTTTCAGAGAACAGAGGGAGAAACAATACCAAACTAATTCAATTAGATAAAAAATAAGGCAAGAACACACAAGACAAGTTACAGAGCAACATCCTCCATGGACACAGATGTAAAACTGAGAGTATTAGTAAACTGAACCCAGCCTATGCGCGTAAGTATACGTGTGTGAGAGGTGTGTGTGAGTGCGTGTACATGTAGGTGTGCGTGTAACTGCTGGGCAGATGTGCTCCTTTCCTCCTAAGCCCTCCACCCTCGCCTCCCCAGCTCCTGACCACCACACTGGGCTCAGCCCCTGCCATGTCCACCTGCTCCTCCTCCAGACTGTCTTGTTCTATTCTCTCAGGTTCTGCTCACGGCCAGCATCGGCTGCTGTGCTCGCTCCACTTCTGGCACACACAGCCTGGCACAGGTCTTACCAGCACCACACCAGGGAGTCATGTCCGGAATGTCGCCCAGTGTGCTGACAGCTGCATCCCAGCACCCACAACCATCCTGGGAATGTGTGGGACCCCCGTGCCGTCTGATTCAGTGACTCTGCTGCACAGGGCCGTCTTCCCGGAGCTCCTCGCTGGGCCATCAGACAACGCCTGGTGGCTCGCCCTTTACCTGGACAACTGCCCGCTTGGCAGCCCTCCTCTCATGGGAGGGATCGCCACATCCAGTGATCGCTGCTACGCTAACTTCATCCTACGGTTTGTTTGACCTGCCACACAAGAGGAAGCACTGGTGGTGG
>NW_005371877.1:1079388-1091700 GCF_000412655.1 Myotis brandtii | reverse complement strand
ATGGGGCAGGGGTGGTCTGGGCCGTGGGGACGCTGACTCTGGAGTCATTGGCGCAGGGATTGAAATAGCCTCCTGAGGTCAGAGGTCCCACTCCACACGGTCCATGGCGACCAAGGCATCTCAGCACCACCCCCGCAGGCCAGCCACCAGGGTGACCATGGGAACAAGGCTCAGTGTGGGTCTGGCCACAAGACCCAAACCTGGCATGTCCCAAGCTGGGGAGAAAGGCCTTCACCTGCTCCCGAGACCTCACTGGGCTGGGTGAGGAGGCAGGACAGAAAGGCACTGGCCACCTGGAATCCCCAGCTCCTGGGCCTCATCCTCACCCATTCCTATTCGCCTCTGAGGCCCAGGGTGATGCCACATGCAGGTGTGACACACTGTCTGGATCAGTCCACGGAACTGCGCCCCCAGCACCCTCCGACCACCCTCCAGTTGTTTGAACCCTTGAGCCTCAACTTCCAAGGGCGAGCACATGCTGCCTCCCTCCCAACCCAACAGCAGAGGGAGGGATCAGGAAAGGCCCCCAGTGCACCTGCCCCCACAGCCGACAGGCCTCACACCACAGAGACGCCCCGAGGGACAGCGGAGAGGTGATAGCCCTGCCTGTCCAAGACACGCCTTGGCACCGGTGTGGGCAGGGCCAGGTCTGCCGGGTAAGGCAGAGACACAGACATAGGGTGGTTCTCACCCTGTTCACCTTGCACACGCACCTGACAGCTCTGTACAACCAGGCCCAGAAGGTCAGGGCAGACCCTCTGGGTGGCAGGCCAAGGGGTAAGGCTGGAGGCCAAGTGCCCACTGAAGCCCAGCCATGGAAACGCCGGGACACCGGAGCCCCCAGAACCGGTAGGAGGGCGGCCACAGACCCCAGGGCCAGGGTGTTAGGTCACAGAAGGCAGAGAAACACCCGTGCACCCCACATACCACCTAAACCAGGGGTGGGCAAACTTTTTGACTCGAGGGCCACAATGGGTTCTTAAACTGGACCGGAGGCCGGAACAAAAGCATGGATGGAGTGTTTGTGTGAACTAATATAAATTCAAAGTAAACATCATTACATAAAAGGGTACGGTCTTTTTTTTTTTTTAGTTTTATTCCTTTCAAACGGGCCGGATCCGGCCCGCGGGCCATAGTTTGCCCACGGCTGACCTAAAACGTCTGTTTCAAGTTCAAGTCAAGGCACAGTTCAAGCAATCACAGTGCCTGTTGGAGCTGCCGGGTCATCCCACCTGGCCCCCAGCTACCGCTGACCGAGGGGCAGGGTACCCAGGCCATGGGGCAGCCACCTCTGGCAAGTCTCCCCTCTGACCCTGCACTGCATCTGCCGAACAAGGGCCCACCAGCCTTGGGCACGGACACGGTGGCTGAGACCCGAGTAAACAGCACCCTGTTGAATACAGCAGAGCCCTTGCCCACCCAGGGCACAGGCACGGACAGAGGCTGGTGCTCGCTGCTCTGCGGTGAGGTCACCTGGGCTCAGAAAAGCCAGTGGACTCATGGCAGGGGACAGGTGACACTGTCTCTCTTCCCTCCCCTGGTGTCACCAGCCAAGCAGGCACCGAGCCCAGGCAGCCAGGGTCCAGGCTGCCCAAGAAAAGGGCAATGTGGGTCCTGCCAAGTCACTCCACCCTCCCTGTGGGTATAAAAACCTTGGCTGCAAGATTTAGCCCAGGCTCAGTGCACAGGAAGGCGGCTCAGGCCACAGGGAGGGAACAGTGACTGGAGCAGCCACTGGCAGACCCAGGGGAGCCTGGGAGAGGCAGGAGACCATGGCCTCCCAGCACCCAGAGCCGTCCCTCACCCTATGGACCTGGCAACCTGCTGATCCTCCAGAAATATTGGGAATCTCCCCCCCCCCCAAAAAAAATCCCCACTGAAATCTAAGAAAAAAACAGCCTGGCCTGGGAAAATGCCAGGGA
This sequence comes from Myotis brandtii, assembly GCF_000412655.1. NCBI lineage: Eukaryota > Metazoa > Chordata > Mammalia > Chiroptera > Vespertilionidae > Myotis > Myotis brandtii. The sequence goes on along the minus strand of NW_005371877.1, from coordinate 1,089,778 downwards.
GAGAGCAGTGCCCTCCCTGCAAGGGCAGTGGAAATGTTCCCAGAGAGGGAGGGAATCCCAAGAGGCACAGGCTGAGAGCCCAACAAGCGGAGAAGGCCTTCCCACCCCATGGTCACCCTGCAGACCCACAGGGAAGGGACGGTTCATTCCCTGAACCCAGGGCCCAGGCTACCCCCTCACAGCAGATCCACCCCAGGAAGTACAGACTGGAGGCGCCCTGTGCCCGTGAGCACACACAGGCACACGGAACCCGGTCTGCCTGGGCTGCAGCTCAGCGAGGGCGTGAGGGTCAAAACCCACCACAGGGCTCTGTCCCCGAGAGCTTGCTGCAGCCACCCCGCCAGGCGGCTGGCCGGGCCTCATCTACTTCCCTTCCTGCGGTACCAGGGGCCTGGGCAGGGCGTGTCCCTGGTTTTTTTATGGAGGGAATGACACCCAGCAGGTCACAGGCAGGAAAATGGGGGTGGCCGTGCTGGGACAAGGACCCTGGTCCTCCTCCTGGACGCCCTGGCAGCCAAGGTGAAAGGGCACATTCCCCTCTAATTGGAAACGCTGTTTTCTCTTTGGAATGAGAGGGGAGGCATAAGATGTGGGTGTGCCCGAAAGGGAGAGGAATGCCGAGATGCCATGGTCCATACTTGAGATTCCCGAGGGGAGACCCAGAGAAGCCCGGGGAGGAGAGCTCAGCACGGAGCAGGGGCCAGGGCCGGAGGGTTGGGCAAGAGCCAGGACCAGCCCTAGGTGTTTTAAGTGACCGAAGGCAGGCCGCAGCCTTGGTTCTTCGTGACGGGGCGTCCAGCACGGGCAGGGCGACCAGCGGGTGCTCCCCCGCACCACGGTCCCCCCCTCTCCCTTCAGCACTGGTCCCCTCAAACGCTTCCTGAAAGAGGCTCATGGGAGGAAGGGGTTCCCAGGAGGAAAGGGGTCTTGGGAAGAATGGGGTTCCCAGGAAGACGGGTCACAGGAAGTGCTCTCTCCTGAACTGCACTAAGGAGGGTTCCCCCACCGCATCCAGAGGACCGTGGTTAGCATGTGGGTGGGACTGTGCTCGGTTCCTGGTTCCTGTCCCGCTCTGTACCTGTAAACTTTCCCTGGACCTGGTGTCTGAAACGTCACAGCTGTGACCCCAGCCCTTCACACGGGAGACTGTTCCACCTGAACTCGCTGCCTGCGGATCTGGAAAACTGCAGAGTTCCTTTAACTCATCCCTCTGCTTCTGGCTCCTGCTGGGCCCACGTGGCTGCAGCTCCCGCACAGACGCACCGATGCTCTGCGCCTCCCCTGCTGGGCAGGTGCCCACACCAGGCTGATCTACTTGCTGAGAAGTGCACCCATTTTCCCTCCGGTCCTTGAGTCAGGATTTCGGTTTGCTGTGGCCTCTCATCGCCCTGCGTTCTCGTTCGTTCTCTGGCTGCTCTTCTTGTGGGGGCTGCGCAGTCCTGGCGTCTCCGAGGAGAGTGACCACAGTGGTTTCTGCTGCTCAGCCTGCGCCCTTTTCTGCTGGCCTTGCTCTGTCTTATGCAGGTTTTCCTCAAAACACCCAGGGAGCCCGCCACCCACTCCTTCTTCACAGTGGGCACTAAGAGCTCCCTGGCAGCTCCGAGGCAGGGGAGCTCTCGGGGGGCATCACTGGGCGCCACCTGGCTCCCTGGCAGCACCCGGAGGATGACCCCTCCACTCTGTTCTGGGGGCCTTTCTCTTGGGCTGGTCAGACTCCCATTCTTCTGCCTGGAGAGGAGACCGCAATGCTGGGGTCTGCGACCAGAGTGGCTGGGGACATCAACAGGCTGGCTGTAGGACGTCCTTGATGCTGTATCTGCTTGAAGGTGCCCCCTCAGGGCAGACAGCAGGGGTGGGGGTGACTCACTGCTGCTTCTCCAGCTCACCCTTCCCAGCTCCTGGGTCCTACCAATGCGGAGCTGGTGGAGGTCCCTCAGCGGCCCCCGCTGGCCCTGGCTCACCTTTCCCAAATCCACATTCCACCCCATCATCAGCTTCCCAACATCCAAGCCTGTTTGTGCTGTCTCCCATCCTGTGCTTCTGTGGTTTCTACCTCCCAGAATTCCCCTTGCTCTCATTTCAGTGGGGTTGGGAGGGAGCAGGTCCAATTACAAGGGCAGTCCACTCGGTTCCGGCAGCAGGTCCAAGTGCGATACAGGATGTGGGCAGATAGCCCAGCTCCCTTCCGGGCAGCACCGGCGTCTCCAGCACACAAAGGGGTCACTGGCATCAACAGGAGCTCTGCTCACGGATGGCAGGACCTCCCACCGGCTCAGGACCACTCACAGAGGAGGGCCCAGCCCTGCCTGGACGGTGCCCTGACAGCCTCTCCCGAAAGGCTCAGCCCCACCCACTTCCTGCCAGCATCACAGGATGACCCTCCATGTAGGCCCTAGCCCCACGCCACCAACCAGTCAGAAAGCCATGGCCTGGACCCAACCCTGAGGGTCAGTGTCCAAGGCCATGACTGTACCCAGGTCCTAGCCCAAGGCTTCCGAACAAACACCACTGTCTCCCTGGGGGTGCTGAGAGGCCAAGAACAAGCACAAATCTGTCCTCTACTGGACCCTCAACAACACACTGCTAACTGAGCCTCATCGCTGCCTAGAAGGGGGCCTCTGACCTGCCGGGATGCACGCAGCACCTCGTGTTGGGGGTCCCCACCACCGCTACCCATGCCCACCCCCACATGAGATTCCAACACCACTCGGAGAAGGTTTGTGTGGCTCAGGAAGGTCCCGATCTGCTGGAGTCACAGGCACGGTCCCTGATCCTGGGGGACACTGGCCCCAGAGCCCAGGGTGTGGTAGTGGGGTGGGCATTCACACTGGTGGAATTTATCACACGTTTTGGCCTGGGCAGCGGGGGTGCGCCCCCTGAGGTTTCACTTTGCAGTTACACGTGCACAGGTGCCTGAGGTGGGCCTGGCCAGTCCAACCCGCAGCAGGCCTCGGTCTGGCCCCGTGAAGCCAACCTTGCTACACTCACCCTGGCCTGACGCCTCCGGCTCCCAGCAGCCCATGGCGGCATTTGTGGGTGACATGGAACCTGTTCCACACTCATGTGGTCTGGTTCAGAGCCGGTGCTCGCCACCACTGTGGTCACCTGCATGGTCAGCAGCGCCCCCTGGTGGACCATCTACAGGGACCTGTCTTCCCTGGTAACAGGACAGGGGAATAAAGGTGACTCTGGAGTCTGGACAGACCTTCTCTCTCTTCCTGAGAGCCCTCGAAAGTTTCCCCATGGCCAGCCTGGTCTGCACACCCTTAGCCTCCGGAAACTATGTGGGGAGGTCCTGAAGGCAGCGGTGAGATGGGGGCACTCGGACACACCCCAGAGGCCAGTGGGATAGTGGACTTGGAGCAGAGAGCAGCACACCGACCCGGCACCAGCCTCCAGCCCCTGGCCCCTGGCAGCTACTGGCCTCTCGGCCTCGATTTCCTGCCTGTAAATGGGACGCTGACCTCCAGCCCAGTGTCCTGAGTGAGCAGAGGAACCCACCACCAGCTCCTGGATGCCCTGGGCACTCAGGGTCTGCTGCCCAAGAGCTGGGCGCCTGGGCCGCCAGGAGCAGCCCCTGGGAAAGCTGAATCTCCTGCTGTGCAGTGACGAGGCCAGTGCACACAGACAGAGCCAAGCACCGCTGCTGCCAGGGCCCCACGACATGGGACTCTGCTGCCCTCTGTCTCCCTAGCGCCTCTGCATGGCGAGTGCAGCTGAGGAGCGAGCAAGAAAAGTCCTTTCTCAGCCGTGACCAGGTGACTCTAAACAGCATCCGGAGAATGCCAGGAGCAGCCTGCAGAGGAAAACTCACAGAAGGTAACAGAGATCACAAACAGGCTCACCCAACTAACAGCGAAACAGGTGACAGACAGCAGAGCCCTTGAAAACTGGCAGCCGCCAGGGCAGGCCCTTGGCCACCCAGCAGGCACAAGCTAATAGAAAGTATGTGACAAAATGTATCAACGAGGGTAGGGCCACCTGACTACCTTCAGATGCCTGTGGCCCCTGCTACACTGTTTCCAGCCACCACACATGGAAACAACCTAGTCTCCCAGGTTACAGTCCCTCTGGGCTGGCTCCCAACCACCAGCCCGGGAAGAGGCCACAGCAGGTCTCAGCAAGACCCAGAACAGGGAACCAAGACACGGACACAGGAGAGAAGACGCTTCTTATCCAGGTCTAGGGGTGGAGGAGGAGACGGGACACTGGCATCTCACCTTCCAACAGTGGAAGGTGACACAGGTATCACTTTACTTTGCGTCTCTTTACACAGTGAAGAAAGGTAGGACATCAAACAAGGCCCGGACCCCCGTGTTGGGACCACCTCGCAGAAGCACCGCGTGCTCCCCTGCCTCTGGCGGCTGATTCTCAGTGTGGTCCCCGAGTCCAATGAGAAAATACAAACAACGCCGGGGGAGAGCAGGGTGCCCAGGAGCCCTGAGGGGCACTAACCCAACAAGCCACAGGCTTCTGCCCTTCGAGAACCGTCGGGAGAGCACGAGGTCCTCCCAGGCCGGTCTGCATCCCACACGGCAGAGCTGCTGTGACCTTTCAGCTAAAACTCTTCTCTGATTTCCTTTACGAGCCCTTCTTTGTCCCACTGGTCAATCAGAAGTGTGTCTCCTAACTCCTAAACACAGATGATCTCTGTGGCTGAGCTCTGGTTTGATTCACTTTGGCCAAGAACATGCTTCGGAGGGTTTCCGTCTGCTGAAATCTGCAGAGGTTCCGGTCAGTAGATGTTCAAGTGCTTAGAGGCTGTGCAGTCCGCCGTTGGTGGGCACGCTACTCTCTGCATTAGGTCAAATGTGTGCACCGTGGTTTTCGAGTCTCTGCTGCTGCTGGCACATGTGGTCAGAGGACAGCTACGCTGAGCCTCTGTGATGAGCCCCTCCCGCCGCTGCATGAGTGCAGGGCAGGTGGGTGGGTTCAGCCCCAGCACCTTTCTGGGCCCCAGGCCAGGGCCACATCCTCCCAAGGGCTGTTTTTTTCAGGCTGAATAACTTCCATTGTGTATACAGACCACGTTTTCTTTATCACCTGTCCACAGACACTTAGATTGTGTCCATGTCTGGGATGTTGAAAATAATGCTGCAATGAACATGGGAGTGCAGATAGCTCCTCAAGATAATGATTTTGTTTAAAAATAGATCCAGTAGTGAGACTGCTGGATCAGAAGGTAATTCTTTTCTAACATTTTTTTGAGGAATCTCCACACTGTCTCCACAGTGGCTGCACCAAATGTACATTCCCACCAACAGTGTGTGGGGGCTCCCTGCTCTCCACGGCCTCACCAGCACTTGCCCCGCCTTCCCAATGAGGCCCCCGAACTGGAGCCTGCGGGCTGTGCTCTCTGCAGCTGTTCCCAGCTTTGTGGTTAGCCTGGCGGTGCAGGTGTGGGGCGAGGACTTGGCCATGACACGTCCCCAGTCGCCTGGTGGTGCCCTCTGCACCAGCTCCACCATGGGGGAGGCGGTGGTGCCCCTAACAGAACCATCTCAGGAGAGAGCAGACACTGCCGCTGAACCAAGGGCCCTGCTGCTTTCCTGGGGACAGTTCAGATCTCAGGGACAAGCAAACCACCAGTGCTCTTCCCTCCTAAAAACATGAGTCCAATGAGGAGGCAGTAAATGAGGCGAAACTAGCACAAAGCACCCCAGAGGAAGCACAGCTCCTCCGTGGCCACTGCCCGCTCTTCAGTCCTGTGCAGAAAGTCGGCATGGAGCATGGCGGGGCTGACGGCTGCCAGTCAGCCTGGAGGAGGCCCTGAAGACAACTAGGGCACCACAAGATCACACACTTATTTTTACATGACTTATACGTGCCAGAAACTCACAGCAGAATTCAGGGAGTCCAGCATTTCTTCAGCCAAAAAGATAGGAGGCCGCCCCAGGGGGAACACGGAATGAACTTGAACACAGGTTTAATGACAAAACGTTTCTGAGCCCCACAGTGACATTCCAGAGGACGGCCTCTCTGCTCTGACTGCAAATGTAGGAGCCAATGTCAGGCCACAGCCCTGGCCCACAGCGCCGCCAGCCCCGGAGCACACAGCCACGCTGCTTCCCGGAGGCCAGGAAGGGTGGCAGCAGGGACAGCCTGCATGGTGACAATGTGACCACAGGACACACGCCCCGGTGCCCTCGGTGCCTCCGCGCTCTGGGGCTTCAGCACATCAGTGTCCCTGACGCTAGCAAACCTGACTGCAACGACGACGCTGCCATGACCAGGGCCTCCGAGAAGCCACGTCAGCCACACCACTGCATGCAGGGCTGGGAGTCCTCCCCAGAGCTGGGTGCCGAGGTCAGAGAATTGTGACTCCCGGGACAGCCTGACACAGATGGCATGCCAGGTGGGCACCCATGCCTCCTGTCAGTGCCCCTCCCAGGACCAGGGCCTGCAGGGCAGATGCCCACTGCCAGCATTCACGTGGCGGCTGCCAGAGGCAGGCTCAGGGTGCAGCGTGCGCTCCTGTCCCCCACCACAGACGAGCTTTTTACAACGTCACACTAAGTGACCCAGCCACAGAAGACCACGTGTGTGGTTCACCTACACGAAATGCCCAGAACAGACACATCCACAGACAGAGAGAAAACAAGTGGTTGCCGGGACGGGGCAGGGCAGGGGTGGAGCGGGGAGGGACTGCTGACGGACATCGGGTTTCTTCTGGGGTGAAGGCAACGTTCTCAAATTAAACTGTGGTGATGGTTACCCAACTCTGTAATTTCACTAAAAATTACTTAATTGTATGCTCGAAACAAGTACACTTTATGGTATGTAAATTATACCTCAATGAGGCTGTTATATAAATAGCCTAGAGACTGGGGCGAGCGCAGTCGGGTCCCCTCATAATCAGGCTCAGTGGCCAGCCACCAGCAACACCTGCCCAGGAGGCAACATGTGACAGCCACTCAGTCCCTGAGATTCAGGCAGGTAGGCTCCACCCGGCACAGGACTCCTGCAGGCAGAGCCACAGGCCAGAACGCCTTGCGGCTCAGCTCAGCAAAGACGGTCAGCTGGCCGGGAGCTCCCAGGGCCATGCCCTCAGCACTGCATCTCCTGGTGGTCGGTTTGTCTCCTTGGCCAGAGCCAGGAAGTTCTGACTGACACCTCACCCCACCTCACCTCACCTCACCTCAACTGCTGCTTGGAGGAGCAGGGCGTGGCTGTGCCAAGGAGTCCGCAGCCCCAGGATGGGGGAAGAGGGCTCCTGGGGTGTGCTTGCTGCCCCTAGCTTCGGGTCCCAGCCGGAGGGTGGGCTGTCCCTGCAAACAACAGCCTGTGGGCCCCACCCAGGGCCAGGGAAGGGTGCCCAGGTTTGCCCCGCAGTCAGAAGAGGGAGGAAGTACATTTCCTCTTCTGTAAGTCCAGAGCCTGGAAGCTGCTGCATTGTGCTTTCTGTTGGTGACATTGACACTGCTCTTTTCTCGTCTGCTCATCAGTGCCCACGGCTGCCAGTTAAGGGTTAGACCAGCCGCGGGCAAACTACGGCCCGTTTGAAATGAATAAAACTAAAAAAAAAAAGACCGTACCCTTTTATGTAATGATGTTTACTTTGAATTTATATTAGTTCACACAAACACTCCATCCATGCTTTTGTTCCGGCCCTCCGGTCCAGTTTAAGAACCCATTGTGGCCCTCGAGTCAAAAAGTTTGCCCACCCCTGGGTTAGACACACGTTTTCCCCAGATGCTGCTGCAGAACTCCTCGCCGCTGCAAACCTCGTTGAATCTGACGTGGCTGCTTCCTTCCCAGGGGCCAGGCTGCCACCTTGCCATCAGCTTCCCAGGGTGGAGACAGCCAGGGACTGAAGAGCAGACCACACAAGAAGCGGTGACCCTTTGCAAGGTAGAAAAAGAAAGTGCTACACACCTGCTGCAACAGCCAGCTCAAGGCCAAGAACAGGAAACGCACAGTGACACAGACGCATGCAAGCCACACACCAAGAAGCTCCTCTCTAAGTCAGGCCGGCAGATTCCAGAGGCAAGTTGCAACGTGCGGCGTTGTTTCTGGCTTCCGAGCAGGTTTCCTGCGGGACCTCCCTTCCCTCAGACGCAGCCGGGAGAGCTGAAGATAAGGCCGCACCATTACTCAGCACAGCCCTTCCAGGGACAAAAGCCATGCTGGTATGACAGTGGTCACAGCCGGAGGGAGCATTAGCGCTACGTTAGTGGAGTCCATACTTTGTCACCTGAGATGAACTGATGCAAAGAAACTCTTTCTTAGAAAAACAGAATAAACAGCATTCAAAACACAAAGAACGAACTATATTGCAAACTACATGGTTGACACTGAATGGTGTGAATTAATAAAAGTAGTAAGGAAGTATAAAAAAATAACACATTTCCTGACATCTCCCAGGCTGAAACCCAGTTGAAGAATCGATGGCCAGCTCAAGCCCCAGTACTGAGTGCACAAAAGGCGTGCAACGGGTGCAAGCGCCGCTGGCTGGCTGTCCTCGCTGGAGTGGAGAGACGGGTTAAGTGAGAAGTGGACCCAAGTGGGAGACATCTCCAGGGCTCTGCTGCTCACCCACTCTGTGGCTTAGTCTAGGCCTCGCATCATCATATTTTCCAGTAGCTGCTCAATAAACACGTGGGAGGGACAGAGGGGCACCTGAGCCCTGCTGGCTCCAGTATCCTAGGATACCACACTGAAAACAAGCTCTTGAAGAAGATCAGTACTTGACAAATGAAATCATACCCCTTTAAATAGTGGGAGGGGGTCATAGTTAAGGAACTATGGGAGAATTCGTGGTTTATAGTGTCCAATATGCAATCCACTGACCTTAGGAACACATGCACCAAGAACCAAACTCCACCGACGCCCTCTCCGCATCTCAGGGTCCTTTTGGAGCTGCCCACTGCACAGCCAGGCAGAGCGGACGCTCCTTCCCTTCCCAGGGGCCATGGAAGCAGCAGCTCCAAGCCTCGTCCCTTTCAGATCCGTCTTCCTCTAGTCCAGCACCTGGACCAGCCACCCCAGAAGGGACCCAGGAGATGGGTGCCCCGAGGGCCTTACACAGACGACTGCCTGGGTCCAAGGTCTTGGCAAGGACCTCAAGAGCCAGTCCCTTACAGCCTAACTGTGGTTAGTTTCTGCATAGTCACAGCGGTGACAGTGGAGTCCACAAAGCACAGACGTCTGTCGAGTTAAATGACTGTCTGCTGGTCAGTTTCCAGGCGCTGGAGTACCTGCTTCCTATGGGCACAAGCACGCCATCTTCACAGAGAAGGGGCAAAAGACCAGAATGCCAGCGGCTGCTTCCTCAGCAACTCGGCCGATTAGGCTGGTCCTTCCCACACGCAGAGTGGACTCGGCTGAAACAGGCTGACTGGGAGGCCAGGTTTCCCCCATACAGTCCCTCCCAATAAGTGCAGAAAGTGAGTGTCTGCAATTCAAAACAAGGCAAACACAGCCGTTTGCCTTCAAAGGCCTCCTACAAAACACCTCTGGTAGGAACGGCCAGCGCACAGCAATGCCAAATGCCCTTCTCCATCTCCTCGGCTCACCTTCTCCGAAAGCCATCCTGCAAGCACTACAGTTTCTATGTCACAGGAGGAGGTCAGGAGAGGAACGTGACCACCTAAAGTCACACAGCCAACAGCAGCAGTGCTGCCTCCCCAAGAAGCCAAGTGAGCCGGCCACACCAAGGCTGGTCCCCAGCATCACCCACACGCTGCCCTGCCTGACCCCTGCACTCTGGCCCCCCACACCTGGCACTTCGCTCTGGCTGCTCAATTCATCCCTCAAATTGCTTGTCCCCCCTGGGGTTCCCCTTTCCTAGACTCCACACAACCTGCAGGCAAAGGTGGATGGATCTAACCCATCGCCTTGGTTATCCAACAGCACCCTCCACTCTGCCCTATACCCTGCAAGTGGAACAAACACCTTCCCCCTCCTTCCAGGACTTCAGTGTCCAGACAAGCCTTTCCAGGAGCCGGGGGCCAACAGCAACGGCTCCCCCAGCCCCAGCCCCTGAGTAAGGAACCTGCCTCCGGGGGGAGAAGTGCTAGTAAAATCAGAGCTAAGGACAGATGGGGCAGGGCCCGCGACTGGGGGGAAAGTGCCTCCCTTCTTGGTCCTCAAAAGGTAAACGGTTAGAACAATCACTGGAGCCAGTGAACTTTTTGGAGACCGTGTGACATTTTACCTCGTTTCTCTCATTTCCAGCTAAACACAAAAGCCACTGGAGGGGAAGCCCAGCCCGCTGCTCCCTCCCCACCCCAGCCAGGCCCGGCTCGCCCTCCTCCCGAGCCCGGCTGACGGGCCAAGCTGGGCTGCTGTGCTTCGTTTTCCTCGGTTTTAAGGAGCTGCTCTCGGTCGGTGCTAACGTTATTTCTCCCAGAAGCAAGTTCCCCTCAGCGACCGGCAAGAGCAGCACCCG
>NW_005371877.1:1071136-1079081 GCF_000412655.1 Myotis brandtii | reverse complement strand
CCCCCCAAGCCCGCGGCGGCCGGAAGTAAACACTCGCTCGTACACTCCCACACGCGTACCGCGGCGCCGCCGGAAGTGACGCTAGCGCGCCGCCTGCTGGGAAATGTAGTCCCGGAGGCCCCGCTCCCTTGCTTCGCCCGGCTCCCTAGCATCTCCCAGCCCGCGCCGCCCGGAGCGTGCACCCTGCTGTCCGTCCCTGTCTTGGGACTGACCTCATAGCCCAGACTGTCCTTCGCTCCTCGGACTGTCCCCCTGCAGCCCGGACACCCCGGACTGTGTCATGGCGCCCTGGCTGTTCATTCACACCCTGGGCTGTCCACCGCTCTCCGGACTGTTTCTCCCCCCGCCCCGCCACGCCCGCCGGCTCCTCGCACCAGAAGGAAGCAGCCCCCCACCCCTACTCTCAGAGGGGCCCCTCCAGCCCTGCCCTCTTCTCCAGATCCCCTCCTGTCGCCTCGCTTTCTCTCCAGGCTCAGAAAGTCTCAGGTATGATCAGGCAGGGCTCTCCGTTGCCAACAACAGAAAGGTCTCAGGTGAAAGGAATTTATGGACGGATATAGGTGCCCACAGCATTGCCAGGAGAGGTGGAGAGATGGAGAACTGAGCCCACGCGCCAGTCACAGCGGCCTCTTCTGTGATTCTGAGCCCCTGCATCCTGCAGTCCCCCAAGGTGGAGACCAGCAAGTAAACCTGTCAATCCCAACCTCCCTCGCAGCAGCGGGAGGCCAGGGACGCGGTATGGCCGATGAGGTGAACCAGAGATCCGTGTGGAGGCCTTCCTCCTGAGTGACCTGAAGAGGCTGGGACTTCTGCTGCTTGGGCATGATGCCTGGAGGCACAGAGCCATCTTGGGACCGTGACAGTGGAAGCCACTGGGAACAAAAGACAGACCTTGGGACATGGGTGCCTTCAAACAGCTGCCTCGCCAGCCCCAGGCTGCTTTCCTCCAGGTTCCAGACGTATAAGAAATGTAGGCTCTTCTGCCGGTCACAGCCGAGCCCTTCCTACCGACATGTGAGCTGCAGAACTGGGATGTTGAAGGCGGTCACTGCTGCCATTGGTGGTGCCAGAACCAATGTTCCTGGATGCAACCGTGTGACCCTGCACTGGGGTGGACGCTGGGCAGCAGGCTGACTGGGGAAAACTAGGTCCGTCGCCTGCACCCGGCTGCACCAGTGGCAGGCAGCCTTAGAGTGAGAGTCAGCAGGTGAGGAGTCCTCGGTAGGAAGCTAGTCCACCCAAGTTTGCTGCTTTGTACTGACAAATGCCACTGACAAATGCTACAGGTCCAAAGAGAGAGAAAAAAACCGTGCTGCCCACCATAGTGCAACTGCCCCTTATACACTTGAAACTGCTCACCCCTCCCTAAGGGCCAGGCGCGAGTGCCGCCAGCGACCGCCAGGATGCAGAGGCCTCCCTCCTCCCTTCATTCCTGGACGACTGTGAAACTCCTGGCGGACACTGCAGAGCTTTCCACCAACAGCCCCTGAGACAGAGCAGTGAGGAGACAAAGGAGAGAGGTTCCCTCCACGTGATGTCTCGGAAAGGAAGAGCATGCAGATACGGGCTGGGGTCTCTCGCTACCACTGGGCTTCCTTCTCTCGGATCCACGTTCACTCTGCCTCTAGCCAGCCCCGCGGCAGGCTACATCTCCTCCTGGTGCAGTGACCCAAACCACCCTTCCTGAGGAATAGGGGCTTGGTGACCCCACCAGCCTGTGGCGCTGCTCTTCTATTAGCTGTGACAATAGCATGCGGTCCTAGGAATGCTTCAGGCAACCCCCAGGGCCCATCCATCTTCCTTCCTGTCCCCACTGTGCACCAGCAATCCTATGTCCCCTCCATAGTCTGGGGTTCAGATCTCAGCTCTTCCACTTACTGGCTGGTGGCTTGGACAACTTGTTTAACACCCTGTGACTCAGGTTTTTTTTATGAGTATAATGAGAATAATGTTGCCAGATGTGTCATAAGGAACTTCATGAGGTCACAAGTGTAGGTCGGGGATGGGGAAGTGGGAGGTATGACTGGGCGTATCTGGAGTGTGACCCACCTGTTCAAGCAGCTTACCTGTGCTCAAGGCAAATCCAAGTGCCCTTGATGAGGGTGCTGCTGGGCACACCCCACTTTATGGCATCACGTCACCCAGTCTGCAATGAGCAATTCAGATCACACGGGCACGTGGTATCCCAGGGTCTGTGTGCTGTCTGAGGTGGAGCCCAGTGGCAAGTCAAAACTTGCATCTCAAAGAATCACGGGTCATTCCCTAAGAAGATCTGGCTTTGCTCCAAAAGCCCAGGGCCCTCCTGCCTCACTCTTCTGTTGGCGCTTGCCACGGTCTCCACACATCTGGGACTCATAAGTGTGGAGTCCCAGAACTGCCTGGTCTGCAGCCCCGGTTACAGCTTCTCAGTGTGGGCACGTTCTTCCAGTCCACTCGGAGGGCCCTTGCTAATTGGGTTAGAGCAGCGCATCCAGGGAGCACTGGCCAGCCTGTCAGTTCCCTGCCCTCTGTCCACATCCATTTCCTCCTCTCCTGCTCCCCTCTTTCCTCGATGGAACAGTCACCCCAGTGGTAGGGACAAAGAAGGCTGGGTGTCAGGGGCCGAAATGTGCCCCTCCCCCAACAAAAAGACATATTGAAGTCCTAACCCCTAGTGCCTCAGAATGTGACCTTATTTGAAAATAGGGCCATTGCAGGTTAAATCAGTTACAAGAGTTCATACTGGGCTCTAATCCAATGACTGACTGGCGTCCTTAGGCCCCGGGGACCTTGGAGCCCAGAGAGTGTCGAGCACAGAGGGTGGAGGGTGTGAAGAACCACAGGGAGGGGATGTGTCTGCAGCCGAGGGGAGGAGGCCTGAGCCAGCTTCTCTCCAGGTCAGAGGCCACCAGCCTGCTGACACCACACCCTGGGGGTTCTGACCTCCAGAGCTGAGACAAGGCATCTCTATGTTTTGAAGCCACTCATTTGTGGGACCTTGTTACCACAGCGCTAGGAAGCTAATCCAGGCTGCAGCTTCAGCCTTGCCTTTTCCTGTGGGTACCTGCCTCTGCCCACGTTCCCAGGGGCACCTGGAGGTGCCGAGCCAGGGAAGTGGGGGGCTTGGTTTTCTCAATGATGCTTTGCTTTGGATTGGGGACCCCGTGAAGGCAGGACCTGTAGGAATCTCCCCAAGGCAGCTGTCCTCCATTGTGGGGTGGACCATGAGGCTTCCAGGAAAAGGGTGGCCACGTGGCTGAGACTTAGGGGGCAAAGCTGACTCTGATCAGTTACCCAGAATGCAGGCTGCGCCTGCAGGATCCTCCCTTCTCTTTCCTGGCCTCTGGCCTGATCCTGTCTGTCCCACAACCCCACTGACCGCACCCCCCTCCCTTCCCCTGCAAGGCTCCTGATCATTGTATGGGGCAGAGGGCTCTCCTCTCGCTGCCTTCCCTTCCTCCCACAGCCAATGGGGGCCTGGCCAGAGGGTCAGTGCAGAGCATCCCCTCCCCGTGCAGCTGCCCCGCCAAGAGGCCTTGGCACAGGGCAGGCCTCATGACACACTCTCCTACACTCCGGAGGCCAGAGATAATGGCTCCCTCTCCTCCTGAGCTGGTTCCTGTGTCTGGGACGGTCCCAAGCGAGGTGGAGGATGAGCAACAGCAGTGCCGGCAGCACAGAGGGCCAGCCCAGTAAAGGAAGCCCCTTTGCTTAGTCTCAGAGAGGTCTGGGGTCTGCTCTGGGGAAGGCCCTGCCAAAAGCCAGTCTCCTGGCAGGGAAACCACACATGCCCCTGCCTTCCCGCTCCCAGGGCATCTGCCCTTGGAAGCCTGTAGCTCCTGCAGCTGCACTGGGCTGGCGCCCTGGGCAGACTCCTAACACAAATCACCTGCTCACTTTTGGGGACAGTGATACTCAGGCAGGAGACCCAGGCTCCTACCGTGCAGGGACTTGTCCCACGTCTCTCAGCCAGCAGGTAGGAAGCTGCGACTCCACAGCCATCTGCTCCCAAGCCTGCCACCTTCCCACCTTGTCCTGCCTCCCAGAGGGGCTGCCCTCCTGGGTCTGGAGAGGACAGTGGAAGTGGTCACCCTAGGAGCAGCCTGCGGAGTGGGCCACCTGTCCTGCAGTGGCAGAGGGGCTGAGCTGTCTGGAGATGGAGAGGCGGCAGGCTTCAGGCCCTGCCCCGTGGAGAGCACAAGGGCCCCTTTTGTGGGCATTTGGATTAGGCTCTGAGGAGGGAAGGGGACTGGTGCCCATGTGGCAACTAGGGCTCAGGGCTAAAGTTTCAATAGGGACACTAGTCATATCACCTGGCATCACTTCTGGGACACTAACCTTTCATGCCCATGACCCATGGCCTCCTCTCTGCACCCTTCAGTGGGGGCCTCGGCATCCCTGTCTCCAGGTGTGGCTAAGCCACCTGGCCCAGGCTGTATGTGAGGGGAGTTTCAGCCAGTGCTTCTGCTTCTGGGTTCGTCACCACCACGCAGAGCTGCCCTGCCTGTTGCCCTGGCATCCAGGTCTTCCTCCTCCTTCTCAAGCCCCCTCCCTGGGACCTGCAGGTGACTGAGAGCTTTGGCCAGGCAGGGTGTCCTGAGAACCAGTGACAGGGGTACCTCTGCTCCCAGAAACCCACCTTGTTTATTTAGCTGAGGGCTGCTGGGACCTTTGAGGCTAATGACTCTTGTGTTTTCCTCACTGTCTGAGGCTCATTCTTCTGCTCGAGGTCCGAGGCTGAGCCAGCACCCCTGCCCCCAGCTGTCAGTTTGGGACTTACTAGTATGTATGTGGAGATTTAACCTTTAGAAAAACTGAATCGAGGTGCTGGTGGGAGATGGTCTCCATCTCCTAGGGGTGCTGTAGAAACTGGCCACAAATGGGGTGGCCTACCTCAGCTGGAACGTATTCTCCCGCAGCTCTGGGGGCCGGATATCAGGGTCAGGGTGTCAGTGGGTCCTGGGGGAAGACCCTGCCATGTCTTCCCAGCTTCTGCAGGCCGGCCTGGGCGTGGAGCAGCATCACTCCAATCTCTGCCTCCCTTCCCATGATGCCCCCTGTGGGAATTCAGTCTCTGTATTCAAACTTCCTGCTTTTTCTAGCAATGCCAGTCAGTGGGTCCAGGCTCACCCCACGACCGCATCCTGATGACACCTGCAGAGACCCATTTCCAGACAAGGTCACAACCACAGGTGCCGGGGTTAGGACTTCCATAGATTTGGGGGGCCACACAATTCAACCATCACAGCGGTGGTGCTTCAGTCACGTGACCCCAAGCACACCTGCAGTGCTCCACCTGAGACTTGGATGGGACTTCTAAGTCCCCAAGGACTCGCAGTTACAGATTTGCTGTGTCATGACCTAAGTGTGACTCATTCCTGAAGTGACAGTCCAAGCTTCCTTTTAGGAATTAATCCTAAGGTCTAACTTGGTCCTTTCCCCACCAGTTCCCAAATTTCGGTCTTCCACTCGCTGGAACCTCATGGGGGACTTCCAAGAGCATCACTCACCTGGGTCCTCTCTCGCATTGACTGTGGGACCCTCCTGCCTCTGAGGAAGAGAAGGAACCACCTCCCCCTTTATGAGCCTATGTATGCAGGTAGGGTTCTGCCCTCCAGCCCAGAACGGCAGGAAATGACTTTGGGAAGGAGGTTTCTCCTGGCCCACTGGCCCCGCAGCACAGGGCAGCCAAGGAAAAGATGACCTCCCGAGGCCTGAGACCACCGGCCCAACCTTGCCAGGCCTTCTATTTTCAAAAGGAGACATGCAGGTGTTTAGGTAACATTCCCAAGGACACCCCTGGGCCCAGCTCAGGGCTGAATGAGTGGAGCTGAAGGTGAGTCTCAGGCAGGGCAGAGAGTGCCAGGAGGCGCGGAGCGCTCGCTCTCAGGTGGTGGAGGTGGCCTAGGCGCCTCTCTTGCCTCATCCTCGTCCGCCTTGTCCCCCACCCCCACCCCCACTCCAGAAAGGGAAAGCCCTGGAGGGTGGTAGGCACCAGCCTGCAGAAGGTGCCAGAGTGCAGCCTGCACGTGCCTCTGGGCACTATGAGCTTACTCCCGGCCCTGCCTTCTGAGGGTCCTGTGCCCCTCTCCCCCCTCCCGTTGTTTTAAGTGTAGAGAACTCCTGCTCATCCCTCAAAGGCCTCTCTCAAATGTCCCTCCCAAGGGGCAGTCTTCCTGCTCCCCCTTCCTCTGTTGTCACTGTCGTGCTGTGCCGCATGCCCCCTGCCACTCATCTCCACACACTGGGGCCCCAGGGTGTGAGGGGGTGAGGAGTCTGTCTTATGCAGATCCCCAGCACCAAGGGCTTCCAATACATGGTAAGTGAGATAGTTCACAATGGTGGGAGCTGGAAGGTCAGTCAGTGATATTGTCTCCTTGGTCCCCATTCCCATTTTACAGGTGAGAAACTGAGGCCCTGGGAGGGTGGCACTTGCCCAAGGTGCAGTGAGGAGCTGGTGGAGCCGGGCTGGACTCCTGGTCAGGAGGAGGCCACTGGGTCTGCTCCTGCTCCTTTCCCAGGTGGTGGACTCACAGGCTAGCTCTGCTCCCTGGAGGCCTGGGGGTGGGGGGACTGAAGCAGACCCCCCCAGGAGCCAGCAGGAGCCAGATCAGAGTGGAGGGTATAGGGGAGGCTATCCTGGTGGGAGTCTTGTGCCCTGGGAGGGGCACAGGGTGGTCTGGGGGTATTGGTGGTTTGGGAGGTTAGAGCAGCAGGGCCCAGGGTTTGCACCCCCAGTTTGGGCTGCAGCCTGGTGGTTGCTGGGATGGCTGGGCCTTTTGCTCAGAGACCTCAGAGACCTCAGCAGGGTGTTATAGGGCCACCATCAGCCCTTCTTCAGTTGGGTGGGGTGGGGTGACCAGAAACATCTGCGGGGGAGGGAAAGGGTGAGTAAGGCAAGAGGGACTGCATAGGCCTCACTCCCTTTCACCCACCCCTTCCAGGGCTCTCACAGGGCCTCCCAGCTCTCCTGTACTGGGTCGCCTGCCAGTGGAATGTCATGACTGAACTTCACCAGAGAGTGGAGGTGCCTCAGGTCAGAGGTCAGGGCCACTGCATTCCCAGGGATCCTCTCCCCGACCCTGTTCCATGCAGGCTGGCTGGGGCAGGGCAGGCTGAGGGTCCCTAGGCCATGGCCCCTGGCAGGTGGCAGTGGACAAGTGGGCCTGGGAGGAGCCAAGAGATTCAGCTCTCCTTCTGGCACCCAAGGCCAGTTCAGGCTCCCTCTCATCCCCTCTGTCCAGTGGGCAGGGTCACTAGAGCTCCCTACCCATAGGTGCAGCCAACTCCAACTCCCTAGAACTTTGGAAATACAGATTCCTGGGCTCTGTTCCTCCTTAGTGTCTGACTCTAGGTCTGCTCTCGGGGGATCCTGACAGGCAGCCAGGTGAGAGCCCTGGACGAGATGAGCCCTATTGGCATTTCCTAGTCAACCTGGTGCAGAGACCCGGATCACGGACAGTGGTGAGGCTGGCTCTGCAGACCTGTGCCGGAAGCCTGTTCCCAAGGCGGCTGCTGAGCACGTCTGAGGGGCTTCCCATGGTCCTGGGGAGAGTGTGTGCCGCCCTCCCTCCCTCCACTAATACCCGGATGGGCAGGGAAGAGTTGGAGGTGTTGAGATGAGATGCCAGCCAGACTGTAGGCAGCACCCAGCTGCTTGGCAGTTCCGGGTCCAAAGGTCAAGGATGAAATCTGGCTGGAGAGCAGCTGGGGCCGTTGATTGCATTTGAGGGTCCCAGAAGCCATGGGTGTGGCGGCTCAGAGCAGGTGGAGGTTGTGGGCAGTTGAGGCTGCAGACAGGCCAAGTGGGGGGCCTCGGGCTGGAGAGGGCAGAGGACCTGAAGCCCGGAAGGCCGCCTTCCTCCTAGCCTGCAGAGCCCCTGAAAGATGGGACGTGCAGAGCCTGGGCGGGGGTGATCCTTGGCCCGCGACGGTCGGCCTTCCCCGGGCACGGGCGAGGGCACTG
>NW_005371877.1:1067499-1070574 GCF_000412655.1 Myotis brandtii | reverse complement strand
CGCCCACCCGGAGCACCCACCCACCAGCCAGAGGAGCAGCCAGCAGCCGCCGGTTGGGTCCTGGCTCGGGAAGGGGCGGGGCAGTCAGCCACCCGAGGGGAGAGGTCACGGCCCGAGCGCCCCCCCTCCACCCGCCCTACTGCCCCAAATCCTGCCCCTCCCGCAGTTTCCCGTTGGGGTGACTCAGGGGGAAGGGCCTTATCAGCGGCGCCGTGCCATCCCCTGGTTCTTTATCTTCCCCAGGACTGCCGGCGGCCCCGCTCCCCGGGCTGCCACCGGCGGAAATGGGGAGCAGAGAGGGGCGGCGCCTAGGGGGGTGACCTCCAAGAGGGTGAGGGGTGGGAACCAGGGCTGAAGTCACTGGGGAGGGAAGGGACTCAGGAAGGAGGCCCTGGGTTCTCTCCCTGACCTGCGGGCGGGCAGCTGTGGGCATCCCTGCCCCGCTGTGGGTTCAGGCCTGCAGGCCTGCAGTTGTCCAGTCTTGGCCTGGGCCCAGACCACCCAGGTGAGTGGGCAGGAGGAGAAAAGGGAGCTGAGCAGAGACCACGGGCGCCAGCAGCCAGGCTCCTGGTCCCCAGAGCCTCCCCCCTCGGCGCAGCGTGCGTCCTTGGACAGGTCGGCCGCGCCTCTGAGCCTCCTCCCAGTCGGGGAGGTTCCTGCAGGTCAAGGTGCAGGTCAAGGTGCAGAGGAGTCTCCTTCCTCCAGGCGGGGGCAGGCAGTGCCCAGTGATCCCCGTCCCCGTGGGTCTCCAGCACCAGGGGCTTGACCGGGTCGCGGAAGAAGGGGCAGCGGGAATCCCCATCCGGCTCCTCCTGGAGGCAGAGGAGCAGGGGCCACGCTGCCCGCAGGCCACCTGGGACGGGACGGGGAGCTGTGTGGGCACAGGTAACCCTGCCCCTCACACCCCTCCACTCCACTGGGCTGGCAGAGTTCTCGGCTTCATCCCGCTTCCCAGAATGTTCTGCGGACACTTCACGGGCCAGGGGCGGGGTGATCAGCAGGGCTTTGTCTCCTCCTAGGTGACAGGCGCTCCTCCACACTGGGCTCCAGGCTAGCCCCCCTCCCTTCCCCCACTTCTATTTCAAGTTCTTGGCTATTTATAGCTACATCAGCCAATGGCATCAGGCCCAGTCTGGCTTTGCTGGCCCCCACACCAATGGTGCCACCTCCCCTTGGTCCCTGCATCACCTGCCCTGTCGAGTCCTTGGGGTGTGTGTGTGTGTGTGTGTGTGTGTGCAGCCCCGAAGCCCCAAAGCTGGGGCTGGGGTATCAGGGAGGAGCCAAGGAACACAGGTGCTGGGGTGGGATGGGAGACCCAGCACCCTGCCTAATTCATGGCCAGGAAGAGTAATGGCAGCTTCTTCTTCTGTTCCCTGAAACCCCTGCTGGGCCACCCTGAGGAAAGGCCTCCCTGCTTTAGTCTCCAGTTTGGATCTCAGTTCCCCAGGAGAAGACCTTTGAAGGGAGCTCACCAGGCACCTGCCTGGTGTTGGCCAGGCCTGCTGGGGAGCAGCCGGGAGCACCCTGTTCTTCCCCCAGCCACACCAGGACTCACTCAGGGCTCTGGGAACTGGCCCCATCTCTCAGCCTCATCTTCTCCTGCCTGCCCAGCCTGGCGATGGCCCTCTTCTCCCTGCATAAAGCCACCACCATGTCCTCATGGCCATGCCTTCCTAAAGGACCCTTTGTCTGGGAGCAGGCCCAGGGACTGCCTACCAATCTAGACCTCCACCCCACCCCCTGCCAAAATGGGTGGATGCCGGAGCCTGGTCAGCTGGGAGGGAGACCTGCACTTCCCAGGTGCTCTGCCAGCTGCAGGAGGCCCCTGGAGTAGCCCTGCCAAGAATGGGCCCACTCATACGCCTGTCTGCCCAGCACCTGGCCCTCTGCGCCCCTTTTTGGGAGAATGGGACACCAGCTGCCGGGTTCCGGCTCTGTTCTCCAGCTCCTCAGAGGCTCCTGGCTCCTCCTGGATGGAGAGGCCTTGCGCTGCTCAGGACAGACCACGTTTCTGCAGAACACACGGAACTCCCTACCCACCTGTGTTCAGAACCATTTCCCATCTAACCTCATCTTGGGCAGAGGCTGTCAGCATGGCCCCAGTGTTGTGCAACCCCACCTCTGCCCTTTTGCCCTCAAGGGCCCTGGTGGCAATGCCCCAGTCTCTCCAAATACAACCTGGCCTTCCAGGCCTGGCCCCGCCTTCCTGCGGCCTGGCCCTCTTCTCTCTCCCCCACAGAGTCCCTCAGGCCAGAGCCTCAGAAGACCTTGACAAATCCATCCACAGGAGCAGGGTCTGAGTTGGAAGGGGGCTGAGTGGCCACTGAGGCTGGCCCCTTCCAGGGACTGCTCAGCCAGGCAGAGCAGAGCCTGCAGATCAGGGAATGGAGCCCCTTCTCCCCGCCCCCCCCCCAGCCCAACTCTGAGGCATGTTGAAGTCAGGTCCCCTCCTTGGGCCTCGGAGAGGGTTGACCTGAGTTTCTGGGGTGGTGTCCAACTCTGAGACCATGGTTTTCGGTTTATTCATTAAGTATTCACTGGGCGCCTCCTATCGGCAAGGACCAGTGGCTTTCTCTGGTCCATTGGAAGCGTGCAGGTAAGCACACAGCTTTAATATAAGGAGACTAGCAGAGTAATAAATGTTACTACTCATCCACCTTCTCTCCCTCCCTTCCTTCCTCCCATTCACCCCCCATCATTTCCTACCCACCTTGCTCCCCACCCATCCACCCAGCAACCTACCTACCCTGCCACCCACCCACCCACCTACCCACCCTTTCACCCACCCACCCTACTAATCCACCCTACCACTCATCCATCCACCTACCCACCTTACCTCCTACCCATCAATCCACCTCCTATCCATGAACTCACCCATTTCCTATCTGCCCATCCACCTACTCACCCATCATCCATCCATCCATCCATCCATCCATCATCTATCCACCTAACCACCCATCTATACATTCAACTACCTACCCACCCCATCCATCCATCTGCTCACCCACTCATTTATATACCCCCATTCACCCATCCACTCCTTAATCAGCCATCTACCCAACCACTCACCCACCC
>NW_005371877.1:1055946-1067388 GCF_000412655.1 Myotis brandtii | reverse complement strand
TTCACCCATCAGTTATTTGTAAGTGTCTGACACTGGCTTTGTTGATTGTAAGGTAAACGCCTGAGCTGCAGCTTTTGGTGGCTGAGGCATCTGTCTCAAAGGCATGGATCACCCATAAACACATTGTCCGCTACATCAGCCACCCCATCCCTGAACTTCCGCAAAACCCTAGGCCAGTGATGGCGAACCTTTGGAGCTCGGCGTGTCAGCATTTTGAAAAACCCTAACTTAACTCTGGTGCCGTGTCACCAGAAATTTTTTGATATTTGCAACCATAGTAAAACAAAGACTTATATTTTTGATATTTATTTTATATATTTAAATGCCATTTAACAAAGAAAAATCAACCAAAAAAATGAGTTCGCGTGTCACCTCTGACACGCGTGTCATAGGTTCGCCATCACTGCCCTAGGCACCCACCCCGGCCCCAAGAAAGGCAGAGCCCCGTCTGTACTGCCCCCTACACCTCGCCGTGTGGCCTTGGGCATGAGGCGGACCCTCTGGGACCTGACTAACATGCCCCGTGTTTTCAAACCTCCCAGGTGGTTGGTGCTGAGATGCATCTTGCGATCAAAGTAAGAACCACATTGCCGAACCGGTTTGGCTCAGTGGATAGAGCGTCGGCCTGCGGACTCAGGGATCCACATCCCCACTGGGGGGCGTGCAGGAGGCGGCTGATCGATCTCTCTCATCGATGTTTCTGGCTCTCTGTCCCTCTCCCTTCTTCTCTGTGAGAAAATCAATAAAATATATTAAAAAAAAAAAAAAAAAAAGAACCACAGGGCTGGGCCAACCACAGCCCTGGCTCTGGTCTAGGAAACGTCTATGAGGGGAGCTCAAGAGAGTGACCCAGGCATCCTAACCAATAGAATAGCATCACCATGGACAAGTCAAGACCCACACAACACCACCCCATATCCACCCTCTACCCACCACCCAGAACCCTCCAGTGCCTACAGTTCTTAGCCCAGAGCTGGGTAGACACCGAGTCAGATACAGGGGTGCCCAGTGTTTAGGAGACCTGCTGTCCCACTAGGATAGGATGGGAGCTGGAGCGGGTGCAGGCCAGACCACAGGGTTCAAGTCTTGCCTCACTACCTGCTTGGTTCAGGCCTGGTCCACTTGGTCAGTGATCCCCACCCCCATTCAGTCTTTCACTACCTCAGGGTCCGAGGCCATCTGCACCCCAGGGGTCAACCCCCTCCCCCCGCTCCCTGCAGCTGCAGGGGCTCAGGAGCATGAGAGGTGGGGGAGCACCTCCACGCTGCTTGAAGCAACACCCGCTTTTTCCAGTCCTCCTTTTATTGACTCCAAGGGGCTGCCAGAGTTATAAATAGATGTTCTTTAGCTAAAAATAGCCTTGCTGGAGCGCCAGCGGTGATTCTAGCTTTCGGCCTCTTTCAGAACTCTCAAGGGTGCAGGATTCAAGGACCCCAGCTCCTCCCACAGCCCCCACCCATGTATGCGGACACGCCCACCCGTGCACCCACATGCGCACACTGCCACCCAGGTCTGGCCGGGGTCACTGGTGTGGCTACCTCCCTGCTTGCCCAGCAGGAAGGGCATAGCAGAAGAGAAGCAGGCCGAACCTCCAAGGTCAGGCCCCTGTGGGTCTCATACGGTGGGGTCGAGGGCACAGGCCTGTTTGGAGCTGCCTAGGACATACCCAGCGAGGTGCCTGGCACACAGTGGGTCCAGCAGCAGGGCCGAGCTGTACAACCGCCACGCAAACTTGGGAGGGACCCAGGGCAGCCTGTCTAAAGCCTAGTCTGTGAGTCCCATAGGATCGCACACACCATGCAGCCTGCAGCCTCTGCTGCCTGGCGACTGCGAGGCGGGAGGGAGGTCTGAGGGCGGGCGGGGTCGCCTCCAGGGAATGGAATCTCGTGGGGGCCCAAGGGTGGGAGTGACACCAGAGGCCCTTGCACCACGTGAACCTATGACTTCAACAAATCATTTACATGATATTTAAAAAGCAGAGATGGCTGCAGACACTCTACATAGCTGGACCCATTTCTGATGAAAAGGAAGAGCCATCGTAGGTATGTGCACACCTGGGCCCGCACGGGACCCAAGGAGGCCTGCAGCCAATCATTTCCAGGGTTACTCCTGGGGAGAGGGAGAGGGGCAGTCGAAGGGCAGAGCTGAGTTTCTATTTCACTTGGTTCTAAGTCCCCAAGTCCTCACTAGCTCGTAACAAGAAGGGTTCCACACGGGGCCTCCTTCAGTGATGCCCTTCCCCCAACCCCCACCTGCCCTGCCCTCTGCCCTCTGCCCTCTGGGTTTGGGGCAGTCCAGCTTTCCAGGCCCAACACCCTGACCTCCTGGCCTCGGAGGGGCCTCCAGGACCCCTCCCCACCCTCCCACCCTGAAGAAAGAGGCACCAGACGCGCGGAGAAAACATCCATCTCAGGATTTATTACAACACAATTTTCCCAAATACAAAAGAAAGGGACAGGATGGGAGCAGAAAGTGTGGCCGCGCTGGGGGAGGGTTCCGGGCAGCCAGTCCAGAGACTGGAGCCGTGCAGTGGGGGAACCTGCCTCCTCTCCTCCGCTGGACTTTCCAGCAAATAATAGGAGGGGGCCGATCCATTCTGGGGCCACCCCAAGGCCAGGGCACGGGGGTGGGGGGCAGGCAGGAGGGTAGAGAGCTGAAGGGGACTTGGAGAGGACTGAGGCCCACCCCTCCCTGCCTGGGACAGGGGGTGGAAATGACCAGGGAGGGACCCCCAGCACACAAAGGGAACCTTCTCATTGCAGCTGCTCCTTTTGGGGTGACCAGTGCCTCAAGAGCAAGAGCACCTCTGGCCACCCCTCGTGGGACCTGCATCCAGAGTGCTGGTCCACTAGTGGCCCGGACCACTGTCTCCTGGACAGCACTCCACCTAGTGTCACCTCAGAAACCCAACACAACAGACAAACAGGAGGCAATTTACATAATCAATAATAATAATAATTAACCAATATTAATAAATACTTAAACCTCTAATCCATAGATTGCAAATACAACAATGATAGCTTATTTCTTGGGGAACGGGGTGGGGACAGAGATCAGGAACAGGACTTCCGCTTAAAGGAGGCATGACAGGGACATGGGGCTGTGGGTCCAGAGAACAAATAGAAACAGCCAGAGGGGCAGTTGGGGGTGGGACTCAGTCCTGCCGGGGCCACCCCTCCTGCCAGCTTCCCTAGGGGCCACTCCACATCCTGACCCTAGGACTTCTGAGGTCGGGGACATCTATTCCAAAACCCTTGGGTCCCAAGAACCCCAGTGGGTGTGGGCCAGGGTGGCTGGGCCTTTTCTCCTGCCCTCACTCCCAGGCCGGCCCAACTGGGCCCAAAGCCACCTGGGTTGGGGACTGGCATACCACTTGAAGATACTGGGAGACTTCGGAGGGGAGAGCTCTCCTGGAAAGGGGTGTGCAGGGGGTTTCCCTCCTGAGGCCCCAGTGAGGGCAGGGTAGACTTGGGGGACACGTCCTGCATCACCTAAGGCCCCCCCACCTGTCCAAGCATGGGGTTGGACAGGTGCTCACGGCCCTCCCTCGGCAAAGTGGCCACTCCTCGCAGCCCCTCACCTGTAGTGCACCTGACTTCCAAGTCTGGCCTGGGGAGGGCTGGTAGAGGGAGAGCTCAGAATAAGACCCTAAACCCATCTTCCCTCTGACCAGTGCAGCCAGCATGGCAGGCAGGCGAGCTCAGCTCTTCCTGCCAGACACCCCAGAGGGCGCTCGGGGACACTCTCAGAGCAGAGGGGAGGGAGGCAGCCTCTGAATAGCCTTGCTGAGCCCCTGAAAGTGGGCCTGGCTCAGGCGGGAGTGGGGGGCACTCCACCTCTATCCCTGCTCCGGGACCCCCTGCCTCTGACACTCAAGAGCCCCCTTCACCAATCCTCCCTGTTCTCTACCCCAGCCCCTGGCACACCTGGCCTTGGCAGGCCCAGTGCTGGTCAGCACCTGCCAGGCACAGGCTGGGGTAACAGGTGGTGGAGGTGCCCTCCTTGGCACCAACACGCGGTGCCTGGAGCTGGCAGGGTGGCAGGGACTCCTGGACCACAGCTCCTATGGCTTTTTCTGGCAAGGTTTGTTTTTTTTTTCCTTTTCCCCCCCTTTTTTCTTAAGTAAAAAGTGCACGAAAGCTCGGCAGCCTCTTTGCAACGATCAGCAGTGTTTCCTCAGAGTGGGGCTGGTGGGGAGGGGACCCCGGGCCTGGCAACCCAGCTTGAGACTGAAGGGTGGCCTCATATTGCTTAGAAACGTGTCTCAGTTAAATACCAGACTAAAAATAGAGCTTGGAGGACCACCCTCACTGTTGCCAAGTCATTGCCAGAACGAACAGCTTCAATAAATAAAAAAATCGAAATATTTACTTCTCGATAAAAATCGCAGTAAAACCATTTACCTTCTTTGAATTATAGTCAGGACACCTCGATGACCTCCACGCTGCCCGAGAAGCTGGCCTGCTTGCCCAGGGCGGCCAGCTCCTCGCTGCGGGCGCGCCCCTCCACCATGCCCTCCTCGAACTCCATCTGGCAGCTTCGACGCTTAAATTGCATCTCTGGGGCTGGCTCCTCAGGCCAGCTGGTCCGCGCGTCCTGGGACTCGGCTCTCGCCGCCTCCCGCCGGCGCAAATCACCCCCGCCTGTGCCCTGTGGGCCAGCCAGGCCGAGGGGCGAAAGCTGCACCCCCTGTGCACCCTCAGGGCTGAAGCACCAGAGCCCGTCTGGCGACGGTGTGCCTGGCGAGTCCAAGGGCGGTGCCCAGCCCCCAGGGCTGGCCGGCTGGCCTGGGCCAGGCAGCCCGGGCACCGACAGGGCTGAGAGGCCATGCCGTGGAGTCTGCCGGGCAGTGTCCCCAAAATCCAGGCCGAGGCCATGTGCGGGGGAGCGTGCTGGGGAGCCCGCTGGAGGTCGGAGCCGCCGGCGGGGTCGTGGGCGCAACTCGGTTGCTGCATCTGGGCTGTCGGGGCTGGGCGAGGGCAGGCCTAGTACCCCAGATGGGCTGTCCAGCTTGCAGAGCTTGGAGGCCTCGCCAGGGTCAGGGGCCCCGGGGCCATCTGGTCGCTGGCTGGGGATGTAGGCCGACTTGATGTCTAGCGAGAAGGAGCGCTTGAGGCGGTTGGTGTCCTGGAGGCGGTCGGAGGAGAGGTGCAGGCCGTGCAGGCCCTGCTGCAGCACGCTGGTAGCCGGGGCTGCAGCAGGCGAGGGGGGCTCCCTGCCTGTGCCCCGCTTGCCCTCCCTGGCTGAGCTGGCTGCTGCACTCCCCGTGGCAGCACTCTCTGAGGTAGGTGGTGGCAGTGGTGGCAGGGGGGCTGCAGGGCCTGGGAGGTGCTCGGGCATCCCCGGAAGGGGTGCCCCGTCGCCCTGCAGGGCAGCCAGCAGCTTCAGGCTCCGCTCATACTCCAGCAGCTGGCCCAGGAAGTTGAAGTTGGGCGAAATGGATGGGCGCCGGTCCTTCACAAACCTGGGGCAAGAGGCAGCCGGATGGCCACGGGCAGGCTGTGCATCCACCTCTCCCCGGCCCCAACTGCCCATTGCTGGGCCCACGGCCGCTGTCAGACCCATACGTGCTGGGCTGATTCAGGCCTCCCTCCCCCCTTTCCCTCCCCAGCCAGCCGGCCCTGAACCCTGGGCCCCTCTGATGCTAGTGGGTGGAGGGAGGAGAGGAGGGGCAGACAGTTCCCAGTCACAGAAGGGAAGCCTGGCTACCTGTAGGCGTCGTCTGAGGACATGCCCATGGTCTTCATGATGTAAGCGATGGCGATGGTGGCAGAGCGGGAGATGCCAGCGAGACAGTGGACGATGACTTGGCAGCTGGACAGCTTGGCTTTATCTGAGGGGGGGGGGCAGATGAGTGCAGGAGTGGCCGGTCCTTCCCTCCCCCAGGTAAGGAAACGCACCCTCCCTGCCACTAATAATAGCAGCGACCTCTCAGGGAGCAGCCCCTCCCCCCCCCTCCCGCCCACCAGCCCCAGGAGTGGGCGCAGGCGCCTCCCTCACCGATGAACTCGATGGACTTGTCCAGCCAGGGCAGCAGCTTTTCACAGTAGTTGTCGTTGATGGGGATGCGCATGAAGCGGCTCTCGCAGATGAAGTCCGGCTTGGGGCAGGAGTTGCTGGCATTGAGGACATAGCTTATTCCGTTTTGGGTCATTAGATCCTGGAGGGACAGGGGGGGCAGGTTGGAAGGGGGCGCAGCTGGCAGGACCTTGGGCGCCCAGATCCCAGAGCCTCAGAAGTCGCCGCGGGGCTGGGCCCCGAAGCCCCGCCCACTTCCACCCGGGAGCCCGCAGGCCTCTGCCAGCCCCGCCCACAGCCTGCCTGGCTCCCAGGAATTTTAGGGCAGCCTGGGCGGTGGCTTTACCCTCTTCCCTCGTCACCATTTAAAAAACACGGGATTCTTTCAGCGCTGGCCAGGGGCCCAGTGACATCAGCGGTTCGGCATGTGGGCTCTGCCGCTGAGGGGGCAGGGCACTACTTCCTCGCCCTGCCCTGCAGGGCCCTTCCCCCAGCCCGGCTCTAGTCTTGCGGCTACCCCTTGGGTCCTCCAGTAACCCCAACCCGTGCTCATCCATCCCCCCATCGGCCTTCAGCTCCCTCCTCCCCCTGCCGCCTTCCCCCTTGGCCTGTGCACACACCTTGTTCAGGACGTCCTTCTGAGAGCCCAGGTAGAGGTGAGGCAGGATGCGGGTCAGGCCCACACTGGGCACGGGCAGGCAGGGCTGGGAGAGGCTCACAGGCAGCAGGGCAGCAGGCTTGCCCTCACAGAGGCCGGGGAAGCAGGAGGAGAAGGTGGCAAAGCCCCCTGCAGTAGGAGGAGCGAGGAGCCGGTCAGGCAGGCTGCTGGCTGGGGCAGGAGAGAGCCCAGGGCACTGATGCCACAGTGTCCCAGCCACACCCAACCTGGCCCCACGGCCAACCCTCTGGCTTGAGCCCTGGTCTCAGCGCTGGGAGCTGGAGGCCGTCTCCCCACCCCCACGCTGCAGCTTGAGCTGGTGCTGTGCACCTACAGCCCCTGCCTAGCACGCCCACATTCCTCCAAGCGCTAGTCAGGGGCTGGCCCCACTGGGGACGCCACTGTGATGCTTGTAAAAGTGGGGTCGAGGTGGCGGTCAGCACAGCACACGAGGGCCCAGGCAGGAGCAGGCTCCCAGGCCGTGGGTGTGGATCACACAGCTCCTCCATACCTGTGGCCGGGCCGGGCTGGGCCTCCACCTCTCCCCCTGGGCTGATGCAATACCTCCCTGCCTCCATCTGGCTGGGAGCCCCAGGCCAGGCTTGGGTGCCAGGACCAGGAGGCAAGAGCTTCTGAGGGGCCTCCCCTCCTCCTGGGCATGACATCACCCACTGGAATTGGCACAGCCCACAGGGGCATCTGCGCTCCAGTGGTGGCTTCATTCCACCAGCAAAGACCAAGGAGCTGGGCACCCTGGGGACTGGGAGCACGCAGGGCAGGCAGCAGGCACACAGACTACATGTGGCTGGCACGTGCACTGCCACCGTCCTGCACAGCACATCTGAGCCCGGGGCCAAGGGTCAGAGGAGGGAGCCCCCCACTGGCCGGAATGACCTGGTGGGGTTCTTCCCTGGGGTACCCCTGACCCAGTGCGTGACCTCGGCAGAGCTGTTCCTCGTCCTACGCGCCACACGGCCAGGAGGGGGGCTCAAAGAGAATGACGGTGATGACACACTGAGAATGGACTCGCTTGCACCAGCCTGGCTGGGTGCCCAGTGGCCACCAGCTCTTGGTAGAATGAGGAAGGCCTGCAGGTGGCACCCTGGGGCAGACTGCACTTCTGGGGACATAAGCCCCAGGGCACCTTCCCTGCTCCCCGCCCAGCAGGCTGCTATTTCTGGTCTCAGTGGACCAGTCCATCCAATGAGACAATGGGGCTGAGGCCTACCCTCTCCAGCTGGAGGAGGCAGCAGAGTGAGGTGTGGTCTCCTGCCCTGGTCTGCAGAAGATCTGGCTGATTCCCAAGGACAGACACCTGGGGGCCTCAGCCTTCACCCCGGCCCAGCTGCTCCGAGTCCAGTCTGTGCCATCCCCAACCAGAGTGCCCCCTGCCCCCCATGAAGGGGCATGACTTTGGGGGGCATGGGGATGGGGGGCCTCCAGGCTAGGAAGTGGGAAGTGCTAGCCTTGGAGGTCCCTCCAGGAGAGGAGGCCAAGCTGGGTCCTGGGGGTTGGCTCCTGCTCACCACCCAGAGCCAGGGACCCCTGGTCCAAGGGGGGGGGGGTCCACCAGGAGGTCCTCCACCAAGGAAAGTCTGCACGGTTCACAGCCTGCCAGTCTTTGCTGCAATTCCTCAGGTAAGGCCCCCACGACCCACCTGGCTAGAGCCAACTGGCTTGGGGTGTCCCCTCTGAACCCCCTAGATGCCAGGTCAGAGCCGCCCAGGCTCTGGGGAGGGAAGCAGTGGCAGCTGACTCGGATCTTCCGCAGGTCCCCGCACTCCCAGACTTGGGCAGGCGCCCCTACCTACCCCCAGGCACCCCGAAGGGGCCTGAGGGGCTGCGGCTGGTCTGCCCTCACAATGCAATCCTGGACAAACGCGCGCCTAGACGCCGCCCCACCCGCCGCCTCCCCAGCCCGCATTCCGCAGCTGGTGCTGGGCCAGGGCCGCTGCCGCTTAAAGGGCCAGGCTCCCCCCCAACCTCCCCGCTGACGTCACAGCCTAGCGGGGCGGGGGACAGGGAACTGGGGTCCCAGCAGCCGATTCTCGCACCCCAGTGCGCCTCACCCCACGACCCTCTCCGGCTCTGGACAACCTCCCTATGGCGGTGGAGGTGGGGGAGGGGGCAGGGGAGGAATGGGGGGCGGAGGGCTCCCTCCAGCAGTGCTGTCCTCCTGTCCCAGCGCTCCTCAGCGCCCTTCATCCTTGGCCCAGGGGTCAGTCTGCCAGTTCCAGCCTCTGCCAACCTACCCCTGTGCTGGGTTCCCCTCTTCCCCCCTCAGCCAGTCTTTCCTATTCTCACTGCTCAAGGGACTGCTCGCTTCCGGGTGGGAGCTGTGGGCAAGGCCAGGAGGCTGTCCCCATGTCTGGGTCCTGATTTGGGGTCCCTATGAGCCCTCCTTATACCATGAGGGTCATGATTTCTTGACCCTCAGAGAAATCATGGCTTGGCTCTCAGAGAAATGGGGCAAATACTCTAACCTTGCAGGGTGGGGCAGCGAGAGCGGGAAGAGAGGGCCAGGGGGCACAGTCAGGTCCCGGTGAGCCCTCCTGGTGCATTCTAGCTCAGGCCTGCCCTGCCAAGTGCGGGGTGAGGGGCCCGGCCCCCTGGTGGGAGACAAACCACTAGAGGCCCTGGCCACCTCCCCATGTCCCCAAAGCTGCCCTGGGACCCTCTTCCCACTCATGCTAGGGTGCGTGTGCACACACTGCCAGCTCCTGGCTGGGCCCTCGGAGAATTCCTGGCTGCCCAGGACACCTGTACAAAGCCCAGACATCTGACCTCTCCACACCTCCCATTCCACCTGCCTGCCAGAGCCCCTGGCACACACAGGGCAGGGGCAGGAGCACCCACAAAAGCCTGGTCCTGGGCAGGGAAGGTGCATATTCCTGGGACAGGCCAGCCCCACCCATCCCAGGGTCCTGGGAGATGGATTCTACAGAGGTGCCTCAGGAGGAAGGAGCCAGCGGAACCACTGTGGGGTGTGTGTGTGTGTGTGTGTGTGTGTGTAGGGGCTTCCCAGCCTCCAGACTGGCCTGGCTACTTTGGGAAACAGGAAACCATGGGGACCTCTGAGGACCACCAGGCAGAGGCCATGCTCCAGGGGCTGTTGCCAGGCATCCTGCTGGGCTGGAGCCTCAGGGGCCCTCTCGATGGGGGACCCGTTCTGCTCAGACGGGTTTCTAGAGGCTGAAGCCTGTGACCCCTCCTTGGGACAGTTGCTGGGGGCTGCCAGCCGAGCCCCCACATCTTTGCCTAGATTTCTCCCCACTCCCACCACAAAAGGTATTTGCGGGTTTCCTTCTGTTCACCTCTTCACCTGCTAGTGGAGGGGGCCCCAAAGTGTGGGGGCCCAGGGGAGGGGACGGTGGGGCCCCAAGAACTACAGAACCACTGCCCCAGCCGACGCTGATCTCTGGGCTTAGAGAGAAGAATAGGGGTGGATCCATCTGGAACCCCGACTCCTGGATGCCCCTGCCCCCCTCCCACCCCTCAGCCAAGCAGACAAGGGAGAGAGGCCGAGGGAGGGTGTCCTGCATCCCGCCAGCCCTGGGTGCTCACCTGTGAGGATGGCCACGCTGTCGAAGCAGCCGTCCAGCTTGCTGAGCAGGATGGAGAGGAAGCTGTCTGCAGCCAGCACGCTGGCATCCCGGGTGCTCTGGTCATAGACAACCACGTCCTGCGGCTCCTCGGCCTCTGCCTGGGGCCATGAACAGAGGGCAGAGGTCAAGGCACCAGCAGGAAGGGGCTCAGGTGATAGGAGGGAGGGTCGGCTGCCACCTTGCTGCCTGAGGGAAGGGCAGGCACCCGACCACCCACCTTCTACCTGAACAGGTGTAAACACCCGTGGCTACACAGGCAGGCCCTCAGAGCAGCAGAGACAGGGACACTGGTCCCCATGCCACCATGTCCAAGAGTGAAGGGAACGAACACTATGGGTGTCCGCTGCGGCCAGACCCCGTGGAAGAGACAACGGTGGCTGTGACAGGTCCCCAGCAGCCACACATGCAGGGCTCACAGTTGCAGGACGGCACAGCCAGGGCCTGGGCTGGCTCTCACATTGGCCAACATGAGGGAAACCATCCCCAGAGTCCCCGGGAGGCACATTTTGGGGATCTGAAGGCCAGGCACCTTTGGGTCTGGCTCTCCTCTCCCTGCACCCCCAGCCAGCTAAGGGGAGACAGGGCTGCAGCAAAAGCCCCCCAATTCCGGAGGCAGCAGCTGGAGGCTGGGCTCCACCTGCCCTCCTCCCCCTCCCAGTGGCCAGCCTGGGGGCCAGATGTTCAGCAGCTTTTGCTTAGAGAGAGGCTGATACGCCCACCACCCAGCGCTCAGCCCTTAAGCCAGCAGAGCTGCCAACCCCAGCCCGATGATGTCACCGGCAGCCAACGGGATTGCACTCTGGCAGGGAGTCCTCGCTGGGGGTGATTAATGGCCGGATTCCCCTCATTGAGGCTGCAGGGAGCCCGTCTGGGTCAGCCTGTGGGGTGGGGGCTCTCACCTGGGTCCTCTCACAACAGGCTCTGCAAGGGGCAGGGCCTGTGCCCGAGAGCTCCCCACAGCTTCCAAGACCGCTGGGCATGTCACCCCCACCCCCATGAGAAGTGCCACTGCTTTCCCAGGCCACTGGCCCAAGTTGTCTGTCCCTCCCCAGCTGGACTTGATGCCACTGGGAGCAGAGACAGGACTGTCCATTGCAGGTGACCCAACATTCTTGGGAGCCACAGAGAGAATTCTGGGTCACTCAGGACTCGAGAGGGGAA
>NW_005371877.1:1050264-1055629 GCF_000412655.1 Myotis brandtii | reverse complement strand
AATGCTCATTATAAGCCCCTTGGCCGTGCCCCATCCTCCTCTGAGTCCTCGAAGCCACCCAAGTATGGACCTGACCCAGCTGCCATCCTGGTCCACTGCCCGCTTCCGCCTGGGCCCCAGTGCACCCAGTGCCTGGTCACATCTCGCTCATCCACTCAGCACCCCTCTCTGGGCCCATGCTGGGCCCCTGGGACATAGCCTTGTCTGGTGTGTGTGAAAAGCTCCACGCGGGGCTGAGTGAGGATCCAGACAGGGGCAGGGGAGATGGGGTCAGTGAGAGCCGCCCTGGGGACGGAAGCTGCAGGAGGAGGGGAGCTGTCCACAACAGCCCGGGAGGGGGTGGCTCTGAGCATTTTGACCTTGAGGAGTCCGGTTTGGGTTCAAGGGCAGGGTGGGGGCGACTGCCCCAGACATGGCCCTGCACACCTGGCTGAGGAGCCCAGCCTTGCACCTGGGGGTGACAGGAGCCGGGGAGTGGGGGGGAGGCAGGCAGTGGGACTGGACGCGCTGGTACCTGGCTGCGCACGGCTGGCTGGATGAGCTCCGCGATGGTGACCTTGCCCTGCTGCAGCCGCCGCTTCACCAGCTTGGAGCAGCAGATGTTGACGGAGCTGAGCACGTGCCAGCGGTTGTACTCCACGAAGGAGCGGCTGTCGATGACCAGCGGCCCTCCGGGCCCGCCCCGCAGCAGGCTGGCCAGCTTCCTAGCATCCATCACCTTCCTGGGGAGCCGGTCCCCGGCCATGGTGGGCAGTGGGTAGTGGGGAGGGGGTGCCCCCTGAAGTGAGCAGGGGCTGCTCTGATGGCCCAGGTGTGGCCTAGGGCTCGGAGTGACCGGGCATGGTACCAGACCTGCAGGGAGAGGTGGCCAGTCAGCAGCAGCCTCGGAGGAACCAGTGTGTGACCCCAGCACCCAGGACACTGGAGCCTGCCATGCACCCACAGCCTTCCTCTGGGGAAGTGGGGGAGGGGATTGGCATCCCTCTGCTAGCTCTGACAGTGCGTTGGACCCTGCCACATGGCTGGCACACCCCTGGGGTTTCTGTTACCTCCCCTCCCCTCTCTGGTCCCCACATCTTCCCAATCCCCAGGGCCCCTCGCTGCCAAGTCCCCTCCCCCCAGGCGGCACACCCTTCCTCTCTGATCTGAATGACCCAATCGCTCCATAAGCTGATAATCTAGACAGGGGATGGGGGATGGCGTCAGAGCTGCCTCTGCAGGCTGCTGGGCTCCTGGGGGCTCCTCTGCTGCCACAACGATCCCAGGTCTGCAGCCCAGGCCTAGAGCTCGGTGCGCACTCGCCACCCAGCGTCTGCAGCCAGTATCCTTCTCCGCAGGGTGTGTCTCACGCTCACAAAAAGGGGGTGGTGAAAGCGGGTGCTCCGGCACAGTGGGGGCCTGGGCTCTGGGAACACCTTCTAAGGGCTGGCAGATCCCAGGATGGGGTGGGGTGAGGGCAACCCAAGGATAAAGGTCAATGGGTGACCCATATCTGGGATCCTCAGCGTGTCTCAAAGACCCTTGGGCTGAACAGAGGGAGGAGGAGGTTAAGGAGACGGCAGAACCCTGCGTGGAAGCCCCCTCCTGGGGGCTCAGTGCCAAGCCTCTGCCACCCCACCCCACCCCACCTGCCAGGCCCTGCCTTTGCTTTAAGATGGGAAACGGAGGCTCAGGAAAGGGGTGGGACCAGCCCAAGGTCACACCAAGGAGACTGGACAGAACCCCAGGCCTCATTCCATCAGCTCTTCCCTCCACCACATCCCCGCCCAGCTTGGGGGGGAGGGGGTTGGGCTATTTGATTCCTTCACGAGCAGTTTGGAAAGCTTCTGAGTTCTAATCTGCACCTCTTCAAGGCTGAGATGGCCACAGCCACCAGGCCTCCCACACCCTCCCCTGCAGGCCCAGCAGAGCCTCCTGCCCTGGGACGTGGGGCCAAGAGCCCAGCCAGAGGCCCAGGACCCTGAGAGGGACACAGTTGGGGGGGCACTGTGGGCCAGGGGGTCCTGCACCTGGCACTTGCCTCGATGTCCTCATCAGGTGCGTGGGGCAGTCACCTCCCACCTAAAACTACAAGAGCCAAATTGAACCCCAGCACAGGGAGGAGGGCGGGGCTGGGAGAGTGGACAGCACTATACTGCCCTCTGGTCTTTAACTGCCCCTCAAACCAGCAGGGTGTGAATCCAGGCTGGAGGAAGACAGGGAGGGGGTGAGGCCGAGACCCGAGAGGGGAGGGGTGATGCCAGCCGGGGCTGCAGGGGGGTGGGCAGCCCGGCCCCAGGCCCTACCTGGTCCCCTCCTGCCTCCCAAGGATCTGCCAGCGAGGCCCTATTAACCACTACAGTATTGTTATTTGCAGCCAAGAGGGACTCATTAGTCAGTTAGCACCTCCGTTGTCACCATGGCAACAGCAGAGGTGCCAGGCAACCGCTCCTCCTGCCTCAGCAGCCACTGAGCAGGCTGGCTCTGTAGAGCGGCAGGTCCCCTCCTCACTTGCTCCCCCTCCCCAGCCTTGCAGGTGCCCAGGACCTGGGGCCTGGGACCACCACCAGCCAGTGCCCATGAGGCCCCTCCCCTCTCCACCCTGCACAGGCTCCGAATGGCCAAGGTCTGGCCAGAGCCCCTCCTGCAGGAGACCCCTTGCCCAGAGCTGGCCTCCTGGGAGCGCATCCTCACCCACAGGCCTCCTTGGACCTACAGCTTCCCTCTCCCTCATGGGATGTATGGATGGGGCTGAGCACTGGCACAGAGTGGGGATCGGGTGGGAAAGCTCAGGACAGCCTCGAGCAGTCCAGTGGGGCTAGAGCAGGCCAGGTGGGTACAGAGGAAATAGCTATTGTAGGGTCTTGGACCTCCCTGCTTTCAAGGACCCGCCCCAGTCTCAGCCCAGACCCCATTCCTGGGAACTGAAGGGAGAGCCCGACCACCTCCTATTCGGAGCCTGGGTGTGGGAGGGAGAGAGGCACAGCCCACACCCCCCACCAAAGGCTACTCCCAATCCAGAGGCAGGAGACCCCTCCCTGCCCTGGCTGGGTGCAGCCTGGCTCCTGTGCCGGGTGCACACCGCTATGCCTGCTGGGACATGCCCCTTTGCACACTGACCACACACAGAGCCATGCTCACCCCTTTCCCACAATGCACCTCACCCCACCCCGCCATGTATAGTTACTCACACGCAAATGTGTGTGCACACACATGTGGTCACTGGACACAGGTGTCCTCACCCTCTGCACGTCACACCCAATCCCTCCAGGTCCCAGGACACCCAAACCCCAGTGCTAGCCTCACGACTTTACACCATTGCTCCCAGGGCCTCCGTGCAGCACACGCATGTCCCTGAGTGCATGCATGACCAGGAAACCCAGCTGACAGCACCCTCACCACTGTGCCTTCTGCTCGGCATCTAGTGACGGGAGCTCACTACCTGCAGAGGTGGCTAGGCATCAAGACTGTGAGGATGGGCTGTGGCTCTTCCTCAGAGGAGTGGTGCCTGGCACAAGTAGGCAGATGCTCAGGGAAGCCAGCGTGGAAGGATCTGAGATGTCCAGCTCGCTATGACCCAGGGGCAGAAAGGTCACACAAGAGCCCTCCAGAGGCAGGACTCCCGCGCTCCCAGCAGGTTAGCCCACATCACCCCACCGATGCTCACCAGGGCCTCCAAATGCTCACACCCTTGCTCCCCTCTCGGCACTCAGGGATGGCTAGGACAGGACCCAAGCTGGCTTCACTGCCCTGCCCAGCCCAGGAAGGCTATGGACTCAGGAGATAGTGGAGTGGGGGCAGAGCCCAGGGGTCTGGGGTGAGCCTGGGGTGGGAGGGCTTGGCATGTGGGGCCTCAGAAAGGCAGGTGGGGGACAACCCTGCAAGATCTGGGCTTCCTCTGCTCCTGCCTGGCTTCTTGTAGCCTCGCTGATCTGCAGGGCTTGTCCCCGGGTTGCACACCAGGCCTGCCCAGGCTGCTGCTGGTCACCACCCTCCAGGTTTCCCACCTGGACCAGCCCAGAGCATCTCCCCGTTCCTGCCCAGGCAGAGCTGTCCTGGAGAAGTGCCTCCGCTCCTGCATCCCCGGTCAGTCTGACCACGGCTCTTTGCTGTGGGTTCGGCCCCCTCCTCTCCATTACCTCTGAGCTTCACATCTTGGAAACATAACCAGGATTCCCTCTCGCCTCCCCTGGCCACAGCCATGGCCCCTGGAGCCCTCTGGCCAGAAGAAACTTCTGGGACCCAAAGGCAGCCTCAGCCTGAGCGGAGACGTGGTGCTGGGAAGGGCCCTGGAGCACAGGATGGCTCGAGCATCTTCCTGCATCTCCGTTCATGGGACTCACTGCTCCTGGAGGCAGCTGCTGGGGCCAGGAGCCTTCCCCGGCTGAGGGCAGCAGGGGTGAGAACCTGCCCAGCAACTCTCCCAGCCCTGCTGACGGCCGGATCCAGGATACAGCCCATCCTTGGCCAGCGCTCATTAGCCATCTGAGAGGGCAGGGGACATCTGTCCTCTGAGCAGGGAGGGGCGCTGATGCTGCTCACAGCCCAGGGCTGCCCTGGGGGCAAGGTCTGGGGCCCAGAGCAGAGAGAGCACTGCTCTCCTGGCCCGCAGCACCCCCACGGCACCCCACGCTGCACAACAGGAACACTGCAGATGCCACCCCAGACCCTGCCACTGCTCCTCCAGCCCCCTTCCCACTCCCTCTCCACTGCTGCAGCCAGAAGGCACATTCTCCCAGGACGTGATAACCTGCTATGGGCTGGGCCCAGTGATGCCCCCTCCCCTCCAGGCCAGACTGCTGTGACCACCCCAGGTGGGCAGACAGGCAGAGGGAGGCTGGCTACACTCAGCCTGGCAGTGCCAGCCCCTCCCCCAGCACCCGGGCTGCCTCCGCAGCAGCCTGGCGACTGTCTTTATTCCGCAGTGGCCAGCTGAGCACCCGGAGGTGGGGGTGCCAGCGGCGGCCTGGGTACAAGGAGAGGTGGATCTGCAGCCCCCCCGCATGAGTCCTTTCCTGAGCCTTCCACAGGCCAGAGGCCCTCAGCTCCCGTAGCCACAGCCTCTGCACCCCCACAAGCCCGCATTAGGAACGACCTTCTCCAATTCTGCGCCCCAAAGGAATGGGGGGCTGAGTGTGTGTGTGGGTGGGGGGAGGGAGGGAGCGGCGGCGGCGTCGCAGGCTAGCGCAGTGGCCCCGACAGATACCCTCTGGATCTCAAATGGTCCCTCTGGGTCCTTAATTCATACCCCTCCCCCCACCAAGATAAGCAGCAATCACAAGGAGAAAGGCGGGGAAGCGGTGGCAGGGCGTGGGCCAGGCCCCGGGCCGCTGGGCGCTGCAAGAGGCGGGGGAAGGGCTTCCCTGTCCGGTCGTGGCATCCCTTC
>NW_005371877.1:1049483-1049691 GCF_000412655.1 Myotis brandtii | reverse complement strand
AGCTGTGGGTGCAGGTGAGGGGCGGAGGGCGGGGGGCCGGGCTCGTCGCTACTGCCCTCCGCCCTCTGCCCTCACCCCGCACCCGGGCACTGGCTCTTAAAGGGGCCGCGAGAGGTCCCTGTGCGCGCCTGGGACCCCATCTTTCCCAGCTCCATCTCTCTGCCTCTCGCGGGGACTCCCCGCCTCACCGCACACAGACCCGCGGCGG
>NW_005371877.1:1047362-1049378 GCF_000412655.1 Myotis brandtii | reverse complement strand
GCGGCGCGCTCTCCCTGCGGCATCTGCGCTCACCCGTCTCCGCGACTCCCGGAGGTGGGAGCGCGCATCCCCACTTCGCTGGGGAGGAGCCTGGAAGCTCGGAGGCGGGATGGGTCGCCTCGGTCACACATCTCATGGACTGTGGTGTGTGTGGGGGACAGTGCCGCGCCGTCCCCCCTCCCCCGCCCCACCGAAAACCTCTAGCGCGCTCTCCCTGCGGCATCTGCGCTCACCCGTCTCCGCGACTCCCGGAGGTGGGAGCGCGCATCCCCACTTCGCTGGGGAGGAGCCTGGAAGCTCGGAGGCGGGATGGGTCGCCTCGGTCACACATCTCATGGACTGTGGTGTGTGTGGGGGACAGTGCCGCGCCGTCCCCCCTCCCCCGCCCCACCGAAAACCTCTAGCCCTTGACGTTTCCAGTGAAAAGCCACCCCTAAACAGGCTCACCGGGCCCACCCCCTCCAATAAAGACTATGGGGGTCCGCCCCCAGCCAGTCCCTGTGGGAACACACCAGCCGGCCGCTGGGACGCCGGAGTCCAGAGCGGGAACAAACACAGGTAATTACACCTCGGCAAGTGTGGCCGGAAGCCAACAGGGCCAGGTACACGGAGCAGGTGGGCGTCCCCAGAGGCCACCCCAGGAGGTGACCTCGCAAAAGAGGACCTTGTCTCTCCCCCAGAAGGAGGCCAGGGCGCCGAAGGGGCAGAGGACAGGCAGCCACGCACCTATTGATCGTCAAATATTTACTGAGTGCCTCTCAGGGCCAGGCCCTGTGCCAGCGCTGGGACTTATTTCAGAGAAAGGGCACAAATGGCTCTGCTCCGGGAGCGGACCAGCCCTAGGAGCCTGGAAGGTAATTATTTGGGGGAGGTGTAGCTAGACAGCCCAGACATTTTTTTAAAATATATTTTTATTGATTTCAGAGAGGGAAGGAGAGGGAGAGAAAGAAACATCAATGATGAGAGAATCATTGATCATCTGCCCCCTGCACGCCTCCTCCTGGGGATCGAGCCTGCAACCCGGGCAAGTGCCCTTGACCGGAATTGAACCTGGGACCCTTCAGTCCGCAGGCTGATGCTCTACTCAATGAGCCAAACCAGCGAAGGCCCAGACATTTCTGAACCCCTCCTTCCCTGGGCTACTGAATGGAGAGTGAAGGTGGTCCCTCCTCCAGCCTGAGCCTCAGCCAGGGCAGGTCGCTAGGGCCACGAGCTCTGAGAGGGGCTCAGTCCCCAGGAAGCACAGCCCCTTCCCATGGAGGAAGGAGTGATGGCCGTCAGCCATCGCTGGTTGAAAGAAGGGTCAGGAAAATGAAGCAGGCAGGACTGGCCTGTCTCCTCAGGGCCAGGTGGGCAATCAGGACCCCAGAGCTCTGAGCAGGAACAGGGTCAGGAGGTGTGTGCTGGCCAGGGTTCAGGAGCGGCCCTCCCCTGTCCCATACCCAACTCCCCCACCAGACTGCTGCTCAGAGCTTAGCACATAGTAGGAGTTTAATAAGTGCTTGGGGCCTCCTCCCTTGCTGGCCTGAAGAGCAGCAGGCACGTGTGTGTGTGTGTGTGTGTGTGTGTGTGTGTGTGTGTGTGTAGTGCCTGGCTCAGAGCCAGCACTCAGGAGAAACAAACAACTTGGGGGGCAGGAGGATGAAGCACAGGGAACCAGGGGCTAATTAAGGCTGGAGCTGGGCTCAGGGCCTTCCTCCTTCCCTGAGCCAGGCTGGGCCCCAAAGAAGGAGAGCCCTGCTCAGAAGAGAGGTCCTGGCCAGCGGGGGACTGTGAGCTCAGCAGGGGAGATGCCGAGCAAGGATGCATGGCCAGGTCAGCTACTGGGTGTGTGGTGGGGCCTGGCTGCATTGGGCTCACTCCATGTCTGAAGAGTGGGGAGGCTGGGCCTTGGGAGGGGCAGGAGAGGACCATGGAAGCCCCGACAGACCCGCAAGGGCCTGGACCCACAGGAGTTGTCCATGTCTTTCTAGAAGAACTGTCGGGGGGGGGGGGTTTGGGGGGGGGGGGGCCTAA
>NW_005371877.1:1046591-1047179 GCF_000412655.1 Myotis brandtii | reverse complement strand
CTTTTCTGCCAAGCCCAGATGTGGTCTGGGGGTACCCTTGGTCCCTAAGAACTCTGGCTGTGTTCTGAGCAGATGGCAGTAACTGAGGGGCTGTCCTCGGGGTCCCCTTCTGGAAGTAGCCAGTGTGTGGCAGTTTCCCAGGCTGTGCCTGACCAGGGGAATATACTTAGGCCACGAGTATTTTATAATCCTATGGTTATTTCTCCCCCAAATGAGCCCTTAAAACCTGGCGTTCTGCAACAGGGGCAGCGGGGTAGGGAGGTGTCCACTCTGGAGAGGGCGGTGATTTTCCAAGCCACCAGCTCTGGCCCTGGGTTCTGTCCAGCCCCGGAGCTAGAGTCTGCCCCTCCCCAGCTTTTGGCTGCGCCCTCCCATCAGAGCGTTGGCACCCGATGGCGTGTGCTCTGAGCCTCAGGCCCCCAGCCGGGCTCAGCGCCGCAGGGCAGCCAGCATCTCCTCTGGGCGCAGGTGTGGAGGGGCAGGGAGGCCTGGGGAGCGTGCTGCGGTGGGTCTGAGGTGGGCCACTGGCGAAAGCGAACACCTTTCGGGTTTACAGCTCCCCAGCGGGGCCTGGCCTCCCTCTGTGGC
>NW_005371877.1:1035966-1046421 GCF_000412655.1 Myotis brandtii | reverse complement strand
CGCCTGCACCCCTGGCGCAGCGGGGAGGACGCCCTAGGCGGGCGTTTCTCAAAGCATCCTTCCGGTGCAACGGGACAGCGGGTTCGCTTTTTTCTTGCTAATTTGCAGCTCAGCGCATGCTTAGTAGCCGTTTATGCAGGGGTTCCATTTCCCACCACCTGACTTTTTAAAAGGCCAAGACCAGTTAGTAAAATGCACATCGCAGATGAACAGTAGAACA
Source organism: Myotis brandtii (assembly GCF_000412655.1). Lineage (NCBI taxonomy): Eukaryota > Metazoa > Chordata > Mammalia > Chiroptera > Vespertilionidae > Myotis > Myotis brandtii. Next base: position 1,046,201 of record NW_005371877.1, on the reverse strand, counting down.
TGGTTTTGACAACCACATGCACCCGGTTGGTTACCAGGCATTTCCGTCCTCAGAGAGCTCCCTGCCCCTTTGCAGACAGTTGTCCACTCACCTTCGGACCTATCACCGCGGGGGCATGCTGCCTGTTCTTGAACTTCATGGACGTGGCACGCTTTTGTGTCTGGCCTTTTTCACTCAAGGAAATGCTTTTGAGATTCCCACCACCCAGTGATCAATCTCTGTGGTATTTGTATTTTATGGACGGGCAGTGATATTCAACCAGCTCTCGATGTTGTCAGCTCATTCCCCCATTCCAGCTACTAAGAACAATGCAGTGGGCAGCATCTTTCTATGTGCTCTTAGTAACACATTACAGGTGAGTTTATTTCTTGTGTTTTTTATTATGATATTTAAAAACTTACAAATAAGCACAGTGAGAACACTATAACAAACACCTATGCCCTAGACCAGTGGTCGGCAAACTGTGGCTCGTGAGCCACATGCGGCTCTTTGGCCCCTTGAGTGTGGCCACGAAGTTTCAATCGCACTGTACGTGCACAGCCGCACGTGGTATTTTGTGGAAGAGCCACACTCAAGGGGCCGCAGTTTGCCGACCACTGACCTAGGCCTCACCGTGTCAGCATTTTTCTTTTTTTTAAACATGTAATTTAATTCAATTTATTTATTTATTTTAAAATCTTTATTGTTGAGACTATCACAGATGTCCCCCCTCTTCCCTCCATTGCCCCTTTCCACCCAGCTCCATCCCACCCCAGGCCTTCACCACTCTATTGTCTGTGTCCACAGGTGATGCCTATATGAACATAGTTCTTTGGTTAATCTCTTCTGCCACCCCCCACCCCTTCCCTCTGAGATTCGTCAGTCTGTTCCATGTTTCCATGCCTCTGGTTCTGTTTTATTCATCAGTTTATTTTGTTCATTAAATTTCTTGCTCATTTATTTTGATTTTTACATTCAATTGTTGATAGTTATGTATTTATTTCTCCTTCTTCCTCCCTTCTTCTTCTTCTTCTTCTTCTTCTTCTTCTTCTTCTTCTTCTTCTTCTTCAAGAATGCCCTTCAACATTACATGTAACACTGGTTTGGTGGAGATGAACTCCTTTAGCTTATTCTTGTCTGTGAAGCTCCTTATCTGACCCTCAATTCTAAATGAGAGCTTTGCTGGGTAGAGTAATCTTGGTTGTAGGTTCTTGGCATTCATCACTTTGAATATTTCTTGCCACTCCCTTCTGGCCTGCAAGGTTCCTGTTGAGAAATCAGCTGACAGTCGTATGGGTACTCCCTTGTAAGTAACTGCTTTCTCTTGCTGCTTTTAAGATTCTCTTTGTCTTTAGCCCTTGGCATTTTAATGATGATGTGTCTTGGTGTGGGCCTCTTTGGGTTCCTCTTGTTTGGGGTTCTCTGAGCTTCCTGGACTTGTAAGTCTATTTCTTTCACCAGGTAGGGGAAGTTTTCTGTCATTATTTCTTCAAATAGGTTTTCAGTATCTTGCTCTCTCTCTCTCTTCTTCTGGCATCCCCATGATGCGAATGTTGGTACACTTGAGGTTGTCCCAGAGGCTCCTTACACTATCTTCATATTTTTGGATTACTTTTTCTTTTTGCTCTTCTGATTGGGTGTTTTTTGCTTACTCATATTCCAAATCCCTGATTTGAGTCTGGGCATCCTCTACTGTTGATTATCTGTAGATTATTCTTAATTTCAGTTAGTATATCTTCATTTATTTTTTTAAAAAATATACTTTTATTGATTTCAGAGAGGAAGGGAGAGGGAGAGAGAGATAGAAACATCAATGCTGACAAGGAGTCATGACCAGCTGCCTCCGGCACGCCCCACACTGGGGATCGAGCCTGCAACTCGGGCATGTGCCCTGACCAGGAATTAGTTTTCTGTTCAGGCAGCTTCAAAATTCAGAAAATGTCTTAAGGGGCAGATCTGCCTGTGTCTGAGGCAGAGACTGTTATCTGGGAGGGCACTGCGGGCTCAGCACCACAAGGTGACGAGAGTCCCGTGGCCGTGGCAGCCTCAGGTCAGCCGCGTGGCCTCGCTCAGGCCCCAGAGATCACAGTGTCCTGTTCCCTATGCCAGCACTGGCGAGTGCCAGCAGCTCGGCTGGTTTCTCTCTCTCCAGGGAGAGCCCCTCTTTCTGGGTGCAGCCTGCGGGTCAGCCCACACCCAGATGTGACTAATTCCCCCAAGGACGAGAGCGCAGAAACGATGCTCAGGGCATCTCAGAACGGCTTTGCTCTCCAGACTTTTCTGTCTGGTCTCCATGGCTTCCCCAGCTCTCTACCGTCATATAGGATTATTCTTACACTTTAAAACACCACCTACAGTTTGCTAATGCCTTTTAACCTGTGGGTTTTGTCATTGGCGTGGCCTTTGCTAACGGCTGCGGTGGGATGGCTGACCTCCCATAAGCATCATGTCCCTCAGAAGCAGGAACTCGCTCTCCTGGTTTTTGTCAGGAGAGATCACCAGTCCTCTCAGAAGTCAGGACTGTGGGCGCAGAACAGGCTGCGTGGCTCCTGTCCTGGCTCCAGAGCTGTCCACGGCGAGGCTGTAGATGAGGGTCCCTGCTCTGTGGTTGTCCCAGGGAGGGCGGGACCAGCCTGCTGCCCCACATGGTTGAGATATCACGGCTGAGGACACCACATGGGCACCGGGAGGGCAGGACAAGGTGCACTACTCACACAGGGAGGCCCTGAGGGGACAGGCAGGCGCAGTGGCCTGAGTGAAGAGAGGGACCATGCTTCTGTTAGGGGAGCGGTCTGGGCTTAGGGTGTCTGCGCAGGCTGGGGTGTAAGGGGTTCTATTTCCCTACCAGCGGCAATGGGCCTTCTCATTGGCTCACCCTGTGTGCGTGTGCGGGCGGGGGGGGGGGGGGGGGGGGGGGGGGGGAGAAGGCTGAAAACCGTCAGTGGTCCAACATGAACAATGGAGTCCGGCTCATGTGGCACTTACTCTTTGTGCTTTGTTTATTTTAAAATTTTTTAAATTGATTTTAGAGAGAGGAAGGGAGAGGGAGAGAGAGAAACATTGAGGTGAGAGAAATATCAATTAGTTGCTTCTTGTATGCACTCCAACTGGGGATCAAACCCACAACCTGGGCATGTGCCCCGACTGGGAGTCAAACTGATGACCTTTCGGTGCCCTGGACGATGCTCAACCAACAGAGCCACAGCGGCCAGGGCTGCCGAGAGCCAGCCGTGAGGGGCCCAGCATGGTGCCGGAGCCACATGAGAGCACACAGAGGCGACTGCCTTTTGGTCTGGCTGCTTCAGCAAAGATAATGGGTCCACACCTGCCCCTGCTGAGCCCTGAGCCCTGAGCCCAGAGCGGGCGTGTGCAGACTCACTTACCCAGCCATCACCAGTCCCGCCTCTGGGGCTGTTACCGCTCAGAGACCATTTCCTGGCCACTTTACAGGTGCGGACACTGAGGTTCTGGGAGGAGAGGGATCACTCAGGCTGTTCGCCAGTCGGCGTAGGAAACACACAGGGAGTCTGGGAGACGAAGGGCAGGTCAGAGCTGGCAGAGGGCACCCTGGGAGGGGGTCCCTGAATTGAGAGTGGCCACAGGTGCTACGCCAAAGCCTGCGGTCTCCCCACAGAGGAATATAAACAGATAAACACACCAACACAGCAATGGGGTCTGGGGCACGGGCTTTATTCGATGCTAAAAGGAAGACAGACACCACCCAGTGGCCTTTGCAGGAGCAGGACTGAGGGGCCTGTGCTGTCCCCGCTCAGATGTCCCCACTGGAGAAGGTGTCCGGTGGGCAGGGCGTGGGGACAGGCCTTCACTGCAGGTGGGAGACAGAGCTCTGCAAGTCATTCTTGGACACAGGTGCCCATGGCATTTCTTGCAGGAGGTCAAAGAGGACTGCTTACAGGTGGCAAGGGAAGAGGACGGGAAATAGGGCCGTGGTGGAGAGAGACAGTCTCCTTCAGGGGGTGCTGGGAGAGGCAGGAGAGGGCTAGGCTGGAACCCATGACTCCTGACCCGGGATGGCACCAACTTTGGGAAGAGTCCCAGCAAAACCCCAAAATCAGATCTTGCACTGGCAGCAAACAGGGGCACAGCAGCTGGACTGGCAGCAGCAGGGTTTGCAGCAGCTGGACTGGCAGCAGCAGGGTTTGCAGCAGCTGGACTGGCAACAGCTGGACTGGCAGCAAACAGGGGCACAGCAGCTGGACTGGCAGCAGCGCCACAGCCCCCCTTGCAGCCCCCACAGGAGCCACAGCCCCCCTTGCAGCCCCCACAGGAGCCACAGCCCCCCTTGCAGCCCCCACAGGAGCCACAGCCCCCCTTGCAGCCCCCACAGGAGCCACAGCCCCCCTTGCAGCCCCCACAGGAGCCACAGCCCCCCTTGCAGCCCCCACAGGAGCCACAGCCCCCCTTGCAGCCCCCACAGGAGCCACAGCCCCCCTTGCAGCCCCCACAGGAGCCACAGCCCCCCTTGCAGCCCCCACAGGAGCCACAGCCCCCTTTACCACAGCTGGAGCAAGAACAGGCTGGCACACAGCAGCACACGGGCTTACAGCAGCACACGGGCACACAGCAGCTGGAGCCACAGCCCCCGGAACAGCCACAGCAACTCATGGTTCTGGTGGTTGAGGGTAGAGCAGGTCAGAGGAGCAGGTGGAGAGGAGGTGGTCAGGTGTGGAGCCTCCTGGGCCGGGGGCCTTTATATACCTGCCGGGGTCAGAGGTCAGGTGAGATGCTGGGCACATGGTCGTTTCCTGGTTCCTGTTTGTGCCATATTTAGGACCTCTTTCACTTGTTTTCCTAGATTTTAGATCCATGTGCCATTACCTGCTATCAATCGCTCATCGGGACCCAATTCCTTTGCTCAATCCATGTTCAGACTTGAGGGAGCCCCCTCACCCTAGGGTGCAGCGCATTTCCATCGCCTGGAGTGTGTGTGTGTGTGTGTGTGTGTGTGTGTGTGTGTGTGTGTATTTCAGAGAGGAAGGGAGAGGGAGAGAGGAATAGAAACATCAAGATGAGAGAGAATCATTGATTTGCGGCCTCCTGCACGCCCCACACTGGGGATGGAGCCCGAAACCAGGGCACGTGCTCCACAGGGAATCAAACATGACCTCCTGGTTCATAGTTCGATGCTTAACCACTGAGCAACACCAGCTGGGCCGATTTGATTTTTAAAATATTTTTTAATTGATTTTTTAGAGAGAGAGAGAGGAAGGGAGAGGGATAGAGAGAAACATTGACGAGAGAGAAACATCGATCAGCTGCCTCCTGCACACCCCTGACAGAGTATCAAGCCCACAACCTGGGCATGTGCCCTGACCAGGAATCGAACTGGTGATTTCTTGGTTCCTGGGTGGACCGACGCTCAACTGCTGAGCCACACTGGCTGGGCTGATTTGATTTTTAAAAAATGATGTATTTTAGCTGTGCAAAGAGTATAAATAATATCTCTCTATATAAACAGGGAATACGCTAATTAGCCGGGCGTCATGATTGCTCAGGAGGAGCTGCGTGAGCAGATGGGTGGGAGGGGACTGCGTTCCGCCCCCACCCCAGCGCTAGGGGCAGGCCGGAGCGGAGACACAGCACACAGGAGCGCCTACCCCCACCCCAGCGGACACAGCGCAGCGGCCAGCGGGCACCACGTGGCTCAGGCGCGGGTCCTGGCCCCCCACGGGGTGCCTCCTCAGATGGCGGGAGGCTGGGCGCCTCCTCGGGCGATTTCAATTGCCCGCTGGGCCGCTAGTATCAAATAAACATGTAATAAGCTATGGAAAGAATCATAAAGCTAGATAAGCTCCTTCATGCATCTGTCCAGGTGCCCCCCGCCCCACCCCGTCAGCAAACTCCTGAGTTTGGAGTTTATCACTCCCATGAGGTCTTTACATTCTTAATAAATATTTATGTTCTGCCAACACAGCATTTTGCATACTTTACACTTTATGGACTTGGTAAGACACTATATTTCTCCTGCAAATTGCTTTTGAAATGATCACATTAGAGATTTTTTAAAAAAATATTTTATTGACTTTTTTTACAGAGAGGAAGGGAGAGGGATAGAGAGTTAGAAACATCGATGAGAGAGAAACATCGATCAGCTGCCTCCTGCACGCCTCCTACTGGGGATGTGCCTGCAACCAAGGTACATGCTCTTGACTGGAATCGAACCTGGGACCTTTCAGTCCGCAGGCCGACGCTCTATCCACTGAGCCAAACCAGTCAGGGCCACATTAGAGATTTGTGCAGGGGGCCCCTGGGTCGCTGAAGGTACAACCTTGAGTGTCTGTTTACCTGCTGGTGGATGTTTTGTTTCCAGTTTGTTGCTATTTCATCCTGCAGATCCTCGAACCCCCTGGGGCCCGGGACTGGAGCTCCCAGCTGGGTCTTGCGCTTCACCCTGAGCCCTGAGCGGGCATTGCCGACTTGCCCTCCAAAGCCATCGTCCCAGCCGGCATCCCAGCCTGCACTTGTCACTGTGAACTTAGCACCACGATCCTTCCCGGTTACTTGTGACACTTCACACCGTTTCTGCTTCTTTACCGTTGGAATCTTCAGTTAATTTCTTCTCTGTTCCTTTGCCCACTGAACAAAATCGGGCTGCTGCTTCTTCTATGGATTTCTGAAGTTCTTTGAGTTTCCTGGATTCTAATCAGTAACATGCATCACAACTATCTTTTCCCTGTCTGTGGCTTTTTTTTTTTTAAAGAACTTTCCCCCTTTTTGGTGATTTCTGGTATGCCAGGTTTTAAAATTTGAATGTAATAAGATGTATTCATCTTTTTCTTAAGAGTTCATATTTTTTTTTAATCTGGAAAATCCTTTCCTCCCCTAAAAATTATTAAACAGATATAATCCTCTATGTATTATTTTTTTCAGTTTGAAAGTTTGGAGTTAAAAAGTCTATTTGGAATTTAATTTTGTGTATTACCTGACGTAGGGCTTCCATTTACTAAGTGAGTCATTGACCTGCCTGGGGTCGCTGTCTCCCGGTGGTCGGCAGGGTGAGGTCCTGCCCAGTTCCTGGCCTCCTTCCGTCTGTCCCCAGCGTCTCTCCAGGACCGTGTGGGACATCTGCTCCCTGACCAGCGGAGCCAAGAGTGACCCTGGCATGAGCCAGCCTTCCTCTTTCTTTCTCCACAGAACCAGGTCCTGCAGTTTCATGAAGTAACCTTGTCAGGATATTTATTGTACTTGCACTGAATCAATAGATTAATTTATGAGAGAATGACCATTTTAATGTTTGAACATTCTTATCCATGACTGCCATGTGTTTGTCAATTTACTTAGAAGGTCTTTAGAAGGTAAAGCTTAAATGTTTTTTCCTCTACAAAGATCTTGCGTTTGTTATTTGTTCGTCATTGTTGTGTACCTTCGTGGGGAGGGGGTTGTTCTTATAAATGGTACCTTATAGAGTTACATTTTCTATCTGCTGTTGATTCATTTTTGTATATTGATCTTGTTCTCAGCAATTCATAGTCCTATTTTCAATTCTTTTTTTTTTTTTAAAAAGTTTTTATTGAGCTCAGAGAGGAAGGGAGAGGGAGAGAGAGATAGAAACATCAATGATGAGAAAGTATCATTGATTGGCTGCCTCCTGCATGCCCCCTACTGGGGATCAAGACCACAACCCAGGCATGTGCCCCCGACTGGAATCGAACCCGGGACCTTCCAGTCTGCAGTCCAATGCTCTATTCACTGAGCCAAACCAGCCAGGGCTTAATTCTAATACAGTATCTGTAGATGCTCCCCGGTTTCCTGTGGACACTCATGTGTTTTTGTGAGTTATTCCTTATTCCTTTTTTCCCATCTTTGTAACTTTTATTTCTCTTTATGCCTTACTGTGCTGTCAGGACGCTGTCTTATAGCCTTGCTCATTCCCGATTTTAAAGGTTATGCTTCTAACCTATACCGTCAGGGGAAATGCCTTTTGTAAACTTTTGGTAGAAAATTTTGTCAGGTGAAGGGAGGTCCCTTTATTCCTGATTGGGCGATAATTTTCCCTTTGTCTTCAGCGGGTGTGAACCTTCACTGGATGCCTTTCTGCAGCCACTGAAACGGCTGGACAGGTTTCCCCTGTGGCTCCTACGGTGAATTTTAGAATGAATTTAAACATGCAAGCAGCCTTGCCTCCCTGGGCGTCATCCCAAGTGGCTGGCACACAGTTTAGGTGAATAACGAGTGTTTAGGTGAATAACGAGTGTTTAGGTGAATAACGAGTTGGCAGTGCTTGCACTTCTCCCCACCGCCACCCTCTGGTGGGGCCTGTGAGCTGGGTGTGGCCCCGCCCTGCCTGCATGTGGAAACCTTTGTCCGACGTGGGATTCTTCGTTCCTTGACCGCTGGGTAGAACCTGTCTGTGCAGTGATCCAGCAGGGAGCATGGGGAGGGCGAAGGTTTGCTCATGGGATGTCGAGGGCAGACCTGTCCCTCGTCCTTTTCCGTCTCGTCCTCAGGTGAGATGACAGCTCACCCAGGTTTCCCAGGGCTTGTAGATGCCTTCCCACAGCCTCTTGTTTGAGTTCCCGCCACAGGGGGGCGTCTGTGCCTGCTCCGCCTCTCCTTCCTCCTTCCCTTTCTGGTCTCTGATCAACTTTGCTCAATGGTGTCAATTTTCTCAGCCTTTTCAAAGACCAGCTTTGGATGGTATTGACGCCCTTTATGGTTTGTTTCAAAATTTGTTTACTTCCTCCTTCTCTATTATTTTTCTCTGTTGTTGTTTTTCTACTCTCTTAGTGTGAATGCTCATTCATCTTCAATCTTTCTTTTTCTGGCTCCAGCATTTAGGGCTAAACATTATTTTAAAGTGAGGTTTAGTTAGGTAGCCCAAGTCTGGGAACCTAGTATCTTCATGATCAGTCAGTTCTAACTATTGTCTCTTTTATTTTAAATCCTCACCCGAGGATGTTTTTTAGAGAGAGGAAGGGAGAGAGAGAGATAGAAGCATCAATGATGAGAGAGAATCATTGATCGGTTGCCTCCTGCACGCCCCACACTGGGGATCAAGCCCCCAACCGGGGCATGTGCCCTGACTGGGAATCAAACTGTGACCTCCTGAGTCATAGGTTGATGCTCAACCACTGAGCCATGCATGTTTTGCTTTGACTGATTTAGAAGTTATACACTACATTCCGTTTCAGTGACAACCCTATGCATTTTATTCTGAAAAATGTGTTTATTTGTTTATTTTTCACTTCATGCCTGTTTTAGACAAGACTGTCTAAATATAATGACACTTCCTGCCCCGCCCCAGGAGTGCCAGGAACTGGGACGGAGGCCGCTCACCCCTTCGAGTCATGCGTGGGTGTTTGCCAGCGTCTGGGCTGCCCCTCGGCCCTTCCTTCCTTCCAGCTCATTGTTTATTTACACAGTCGCGTGCTCACCACCCACCTGCTCCGAGTTTGGCCGCAGGTGCCTCCCCATGCTGCTCGCAGCTGCCTCCTGACCTCGGAACCGGAACCGGAACCAGACCGCTCATTCTGGGGCTGAGTGGGCAGCAGGCCGAGGAGCAGGGAGAGGCCCTGGGTGCTGCGGGGCAGAGCTGCACTCCCTCCCCAGCAGGAGGCTGCTGGCGGCCAGGAGGTTCAGAGGAGCCGCCCCCGACCCCCACGATGTGCATGGCTCTGGGCTCAGGTGAGGCGGCGCCAAGAGCCAGGGTCCGGGTTCTGCAGAAACGAGGGAAGGGAGGGGATGTGGAGGACAACGGGCCACTTGCCGGCCCTGGGCCCTTAGGGCCATGGGACCCGGTGGGGCTGGGAGGTCAGAGGGCATGTTCTGTGGGCAGCGCTCCCGGGAGAGGAGGGTGGGTAAAGCTGGAGCTGCCAGGGCCCAGCGCGAACACCACCCGGAGGAGAGACCTCGGCTCCACCTGGGCCGCGCTCCCGGCCACCAGGACCAGCTGAAAGGTCCATTCTTGCAGAGAATATGATAATTTGCCTGGAAAACCTCAAAGAATGAGCAGTAACAGTGAAATCAATATTTTCGAGGTTTCTAGATCAACAAACAAAAAACGGATCCTTTCTCTTTGCATAAATAATTAGAAAATCAAGTGGAAAATCAGGCATTATTTAAAGTAGTAACAGCCCGGCTGGTGTGGCTCAGTGGTGAACCAGGAGGTCACTGGCTCGATTCCCGGTCAGGGCACGTGCCTGGGTTGCAGGCTTCATCCCAGTGTGGGGCGTGCAGGAGGCAGCCGGCCCACGGTTCTCTCTCATCACTGATGTCTCTCTCTCTCCCTCTCCCTT
>NW_005371877.1:1034298-1035734 GCF_000412655.1 Myotis brandtii | reverse complement strand
GAGGACACCCCCTGCCCTCCCACTCCCTGTTTCAAGTGCTTTCCCAGCAACTCCCTGATGGCCGTCTGGGGCTGCCCTGTCTGCAGGCGGGTCAGCGTCCGTCTCTCCTGCAGAGGCCGTGCCCCGAGGGTGGTGGCGCGTGGAAATCCATGCTTTGGGGCTCACCGGGTCTTGGCATCAAAGTCGGCCGTGAGTTTTGGTTCCTAGCGGCTCGGCCTGCCGTTAGGTGTGCGTGTGACGATACAGAAACCCACGCTCCACTGTGTCACTCTCCCGCACCCCCCTTCCAGGGTCTGAAACAATACTTTCTTTCAAGACCATCAGATAAACACCACCACGCGCCCCGGTGGGACGGGCCCTGCAGCACTCACTCCCTCTCCTGAATGTCATGGAAAATAGCTGACATTGTATTTCCAGATCATTCTCCCCTCCCCCTCCTTCGTCTCAGGACCCCGTTCCTCAGACTTGCACCCGTCCCTCCACCCTGTTCCCACAGTGTCACCCGGCGCCGCCGCTCAGCGTGTTTCTGGCTTCGGCACATTTTTCTCTCTTATTCAAGGTCCGTTTGGCTGCAGAACCTCCTCAGTAACGTTGGGCCCCTCCCCCCCAGAAACGGTGCCATGTCCAGAGCCCGGCTTAGGCGGCCCAGTCCCAGGACAGTCCCACTGCCCTTGGTTCCCCAGATGTGCCCATGGGTCTCACTCTCCCAGTGGGAACACTGGTCCAGGGCGCTGTGAGGTGACCCTTCACTTTCAATTCTAAACTCTAAGCTTGTGTCTGAATGGAAGGTGGACGGAGGCTCAGGGGGAGGGGATCCTGGTGTTTGTGTCCTTGGGCCCTTCCAGGACCAGCCTTTCTGTCCTGGGACTTGGGAGGAGGGAGGTGGGAGGGAGGCCCGGACCCTGATCAACTGGCGCTCCCACCAAGTCCCCACTCGGTGGCTGTGGGTACCCGTACCCGTCTGTCTGCCTGGCAGTGCCACCCAGTGCCCACTACTCTGGCGGAGTACCCTCATCCTGGAAGGGCAATGACCTTTGGCAGCTGCTGGGGAGACAGAAGCCAGTGGGTGGTTCTTCAGAAAGGAAGGGAGACGGGGAGAGATATAAAAATATGGCTGAGAGCCCTGCCGGTGTGGGCTCTCTCTTATCATTGATGTTTCTCTCTCTCCCTCTCCCTTCCTCTCTGAAATCAATTTTAAAAAGACACATCAATGACAGAGAAACATTGTTCAGCTGCCTCCTACACGCTCCCTATGGGGATCAAGCCCAAAATCTGGGCATGTACCCTGACCAGGAATTGAACTGTGCCCTCCTGGTTCACAGGTTGATGCTCAACCACTGAGCCATGTCAATCTGGCCAGTGGGTGGTTCCTGGGACGCGCCAGGCACGCTGCATGGATCCCGGGCAGAGGGGACGGACCAGAGTCACATCTACGA
>NW_005371877.1:1022863-1033396 GCF_000412655.1 Myotis brandtii | reverse complement strand
CCCTTGCAGCCCCCACAGGAGCCACAGCCCCCTTTACCGCAGCTGGAGCAGGAACAGGCTGGCACACAGCAGCACACGGGCTTACAGCAGCACACGGGCACACAGCAGCTGGAGCCACAGCCCCCACAGCTGGAGCCACAGCCCCCGGAACAGCCACAGCAGCTCATGGTTCTGGTGGTTGAGGGTGGAGCAGGTCAGAGGAGCAGGTGGAGAGGAGGTGGTCAGGTGTGGAGCCTCCTGGGCCGGGGGCCTTTATATACCTGCCGGGGTCAGGGGTCAGGGAGATGCTGGGCACATGGTCACTTCCTTGTGTCTGGACTATTGCCTTAGGGTCAGTTTGTGTTTGTTGTCCTTTCCCCGTGGCTCCTATTGCTGGTCCACCAACAGTTTTCTAAATTTGGCCTCTTCCTCGTCCCTCTTCCCTCGGATCCAGGCAGGTGGTCACCTGCTCTCTGTGCCGACTGCATTGCGTGTGGGTGACAGCGTCGTGTTGGCTTTCTGTGCCGTTTCTCCAGGGCCTGTTGTACGAGTGTGAGTGTGTGTGTGTCTGTGTGTGTCTGTGGTCCTCTTTCTCATGTTTCTAAATTTAATCTCTTCCAAGTTTGTTTAGTTTTTATTCATGGAAAGTAATTTACAGGATTGTTAGTATTTGTGGAATTCTCTAGGAAGGGGCTACCTGCACTCTCAGGCGTGTGCTGTCTGTGTGCTGGGCCCCAGGTGAAGTCCAGACCCTCGCTCACCCGCAGGGGAGCTTGCTCTTTGTCAAAGATCAGTCGACCATATTTATGTGGAGATGTTTCTGGGCTCTCTGTTTGGATCCGTTGGTCTATGTGCCTGTTCTTTTGCTAATACCACCCTCTCCTGATTCCTGTGGCTGAAGAGTCAGCCTTGAGGTCGGGAAGCGTCAGTCCTCCAGCTTTGTTCTCCTTCCACATCGTGTGGGTTATTCTGGGTCTGTTGCCCCCGTGTGAATTCTAGAATAAGTTCGTCAACATCCACAAAATAACTCACTGGGACCTGGTTGGAATCGCATTGGCTCTATAGGTCAAGTTGGGAAAAACTGATATCGTGACAATTTGTGTCTTCCTATCCATGAACATGGACTATCTCTCTATTAATTTATTTCTTCTTTTATGTTTTTTTTATCTGAGTTTTGTAGCTTCCCTCATATTGATCTTGGACATTTTATTTTATTATTTTATTTTATTTTTTGTTAATCCTCATCTGAGGAAATTTTTCCATTGATTTTTAGAGAGAGTGGAAGAAAGAGGGAAAGACAGAGAGAAACATTGATGTGAGAGAAACACATCGATTGGTTGCCTCCTGCACGAGCCTGGACCAGGGCCCGGGCCAGGGAGGAGCCTGTAACCGAGGTACGTGCCCTTGACCAGAATCAAACCCGGGACCCTTTGGTCCACAGGCTGACGCTCCATCCGCTGAGCCAAACTGGCTAGGTCTGATCTTGGATATTTTAAACTAAGTGTATACCTATGTTTTCACTTTTGGGGGAGCTAATGTAAATGATACTGTGTTTGTAATGTCCAATTCTATTTGTGCAGGAAAATAGGAAAGTGACTGACTTTTGTATATTAACCTTGTATCCCTCAGCCTTTCTATGATCACTTATAAGTTCTAGGATTTTTTTTCTTGCAGATTCTTTCGAATTTCTTACATAGACAATCATGTAATTTATGAACAAAGAGCTTCCTTCCTTCCTTCCTTCCTTCCCAATCAGTACTCCTCTGACCTCCTTTTCTTGTCTTATCGCCCCAGCAAGGACTCCCAGTGCGGTGTTGGAAAGGAGTGGTGAGAGGGGACATTCTTGCTCGAACCTGGTCTTTGCAGGAAACCTTGTTTCCCATGAAGTGTGACGTTACCTGTTGGTTTTTGTTCATGTTCTCTGTCAAGTCAAGGAGGTTCCCTCTGTTCCTAGTTTACTGCGCGTTTTTGTCATGAAGGGGTTTGGATTTTGTCAAATGCTGCGTCTACTGACGCGATTGTGACATTTCCTTTCTTAGTCTGTCAAAGTGATGAATTACATTAGTTCATTTTTGAATATTGAACCAGCCTTGCACATAAGGGATAAATTGCAGCTGATCCTGGTGTATACTTTTTTTTTTTAATACTTGTGTTGGATTTGATTTACTAATTTTTTTTTGAAAAATTTACATCTACCTTCATGAGTGACATTGGTCTGTGGTTTCCTTTTCCTGTGATGTGTTTGTCTGGTTTTGGTGTCAGGGTGGTGCTGGCCTCACAGGGTGAGTCAGGCAGTGCCCCCTCGGCTCCCACCTTCTGAAACGGCACGTAGAGAGCTGGTGACATTTCTTCCTTAAACGTTTGGTCGGATTCACCAGAGCCCATTGGGATCTGGTGCTCTCTGCTCTGGAAGATTATTAATTACTAGAGGCCCGGTGCACAAATTCGTGCATAGGTGGGGTCCGGCCAGCCGCCCCAATGGGGGCCCATCAGGCTGGGCCGGCAGGGAGAGGGGGGGCGGGTGGTTGGCGGCCGGCCCCTCCCCTGATCAGGCTGCTGGGGGCCAATCGGGGGCTGGGCCAGCCATGGGGGTCCGATCAGGGCCCAGAGCAGGCTGGCTGGCTGCTGCAGTACCCATCATAGCCACCGGTCATTCCCGTCATCCTGGTTGTTCTGCTGTTCCGGTCGCTGGGCTTTTCTATAGATAGATTGGTTCACTTTCTTTGACAGATGCAGGCCTATTCCAGTGGTTGATTATCGGTCATAATTTTAATTGAATCATCCCAGCAATACGTTTGCTAGTGTATCTGCCGCCGTTGGGCGTTTCTACATGCACAGTCATGTGGACCTGTGTGACGACCTCTTTTCTAATCCCCAAAACTTTAATTTTTAAATTATTTATTGCATTGGCTCCTTCAGGACAATGAGAAATAGCAACAGTGATAGTGAAAGTTTTTGTTCACAACCTCAGGGGCAAATATTAAAATACTGCACTACTAAGAATGGTGCTTGGTGGTTTTTTATGTTTTTTAGCCTTGTCTCATTCAGCAAGTTCTCACTTCTGTATTGCAGTGTCTTTCTTTTTAAAATCATGAATGAATGCTGAATATTTTAAGTGCCTTTCCTCTTCATTTAAATCATAGAACATTTTGTTATTGTGGTGAATTCCGTGGTTGATTTCAAGCGCTCAACGCACCTTGTCTGCTTAAAACCTCGTCCTCGATCTTTGATGGGTTGTGTGCCCATATTTACTTTGCTAATGTGATTCTAAGCACCTCTTACGTGAGACATAATCTACACAGCATAAAGCTCATCCACTTAAAGACATAACTCAATGATTTTAGTATATTTATAAACATCATCACATTTTAATTCTAGAATATTGCGTTATCCCCAAAAGAAAACTTGTAAGCATTAGCAGTCTCTCATTCATCTCCACTTTCTTCCACCCAATTACAGGGAGCTGCAGAGGCAACATGGGGCCGGGCAGACTGGCTCGGAGACCGGGGTTTCCTTGTAAGGCAATAGGTCAGTGATGGCGAACCTATGACATGCGTGTCAGAGGTGACACACAAACTCATTTTTTTGGTTGATTTTTCTTTGCTAAATGGCATTTAAATATATAAAATAAATATCAAAAATATAAATCTTTGTTTAACTATGGTTGCAAATATCAAAAAATTTCTCTATGTGACACGGCACCAGTTAAGTTAGGGTTTTCCAAAATGCTGACACGCCGAGCTCAAAAGGTTCGCCATCGCTGCAGCAGGTCCTGTTTCTCGGCGAGTGGGCTGGCTGAAGCTGAGCGGGAGGACTGCTGGGTGTCAGGTTTCGTTGACAGGTGTCCCAGTAAGTGTGGCTGACTTGGGTTCAGATTTGTGACAGGGGCTGGGCCACGGGGCCGCCTCCATTTCGTCGTGGGTCCCCTTATGTGAATTAACATGATCAATAGCCGCACTGAGAGCTATGACGCGGTACCGCATGGTTTTGACTTGCATTTGCTCAGTGACGAACGGTGACGAATACCTTGTCATGTGCTCATCAGCCATTTGCGGAGCTTCTTTGGAGACCTGTCTATTCAACTCTCTCCCCATTTGTAAACTGGGTTATTTCTCTTTTTCCTACTGAGCTGCAAGCATTTCTTATATATCCCAAATGCACATCATTGTCACATACACGCTGTGCCAACGTTTTCTCTCCGCCTGTGTTGTCTTTCACGTTTCGCTTTCATAGTGGTGTTGTTTGACACACAAACATTTTTAATTTTGACAAAGTCCAATTTGTCTATTTTTCTTTTGCTGCTTGTGCTTTTGGAACCAAATCTAAGGATTCTTTGCCAAATCCAAGGTCATGAAGACTTACACTATGGTGTTTGTTTGTTTTTGTTTTGAATTTTTGTAAGAGTTTAGTTGAGCCAAATTGATGACAATTGCCTGGGAGCAAGATCTCACATGCTCCCTACACTATACTTTCTTTTTTAAAAAATTACTTTGTTTATTTTATTATTATTTTTATTGGTTTATTTTAAGAACACACTACACTTTCTTCCAAGAGTGTCATTGCTCGAACTCTCAGTTATGTCTTTGACGTGTTTGGAGGCAGTTTTGTGGTGAAGTCGGGTCCACCTTCATTCTTTGGCACCAGGGCATCCAGTGCCATTTGTTTAAAGACTCTTCTTCCCCCTTCGGTGGCTCTGGGACGTGGCTTTGCCCACAGATGCTCAGTGTCACTAGTCGTCAGGGAAACACCAATCAAAACCTCACAGAGGCATCCCTCACACCCGTTAGAATAGCTGTCATCGCAGGACGACAGCCCAGGGCCGGCGAGGACAGGGAGAAAGGGAGCCCTCCACACTGTTGGGTTATCGGTGCGGCCGCTGTGGGGACAGTGTGCAGGGCCCTGAAGAAACCAGAGGCAGAGCGGCCATAAAATCAGCAATCCCACTTCTGGGGTCGCTTTGTTGTTGTTGCTGAAAGCTGGACGTTTCCATATGATAATACGGTGACTCAATCAGACTCTCCCCGCCCCAGGGTGTTGCATTGCTCGTGTGAGTGGTAGGTGTTTGCTTACTTAGTGAGTTTCTAGACAGTTTTAGAAAGACTGTATTCTTTGTCTGTGGCCTCTGAGATCTGTGTTTCTGGCGCTTAGTCGTCAGCCGGTGGCTTGATGACACTTTTCTTAAATGCTTAGAACAACGACAAAGAGGTCCTCCCTCGGGGTTTGCAGGCGGCTCTGTGTGGGGCACTCCCTGGGTCCTTAGGTCTGCCTGGCGCTCATTGCCTCCTGCCCTGGGCCTGCCGTCAGCTGGAGGAGAAGCCCGAGTCTTCTGGGCCTTTCTGAGCGCCCTGGGCCCGTGAGCGTGTGGCCTTCGAATTCCCTGGTATTCGTGGTGGTTTCCAAGCCCTTATTTTCCACGTGTCTCACCTTCAGCTTTCCTCCCAGATTTCGGCATGTCGTTGTTTGTGCATCTATGATACTTGCCTTCCCAGGTGTTCAAGGAGGGCTCCTGCACAGCCAGGTTGCAGCAGGGAGGGGTCTGCAATAGGTGAAGCCCATGCCAGCCCCGTGTGGGTCAGAGCCGACACATAGCTCCCTTTGGGCAAGGTCTGCTCTGCCCCGCTGGTGCTGGTCCCCTCGGTGGGCACAGGGCTGCCACCTTCATTGTCCTTACTGAGCTGGCGGTGGAGTGGGTGTAGGTGTGTTAGAATGCTCCCCACCCCCCCGGAAGAGAGCGCTCCTGTGGGAGCCCTCGCCCTTTCCTGGTGAAGCATTCACTTGGTGCGGTAGCTTTGAGTCTTTTTTAAAAAATGAAGCACTTTTTATTTTATTTCACATATTTTTTATTGATTTCAGAGAGGAAGGGAGAGGGAGAGAGAGAGAGAAACATGAATGATGAGAGAGAATCATTGATTGGCTGCCTTTTGCACGCCCCCTTACTGTGGATCGAGCCCACAACCTGGGCATCGAACCCTGCCCTGACTGGGAATTGAACCGTGACCTTCTGGTTCATAGGTCGATGCTCAACCACTGAGCCACGCCAACCGAACTGAAAAGCGTCTTTTTAAAAATTAAAGATAAAACAATTAAATCTGTGCCACCTCGCCTATCTCTGGGATACACGTGGCTGTGATCACTTTTTCCTGTGATGTGAGAACAAACCCAGCCGATAGAGGCCCCGCAGGCCGGGGGTCCCCAGAGGATGTGTCCCGGGGAGCCTCTGCACAGGGGCGTTCCACTGTGGACGGTGGCTGACTCCGTCTCCGTGTGTGTAGGTGTGTGTCAGCTCCCGCAGGCCCCACCCCGGGAGCAGGCAGAGTGCTCTGTGTCCGGGAAGGTTTCTCCCGAGAACAGCAGTGAGGAAAGAACTACAGAAAAACCAGGCTGGTCATTGGAGAATTTGCTTATTTAGAGGGTTCCCCACGTCCAGGGAGGAATTTATTAGATCAAGAATTAGACGAGTTGGTGTCCGGGGGACGCCAGGGACGGGAAGGGGTGCTCAGTGGGTCAGGGCCAGGCTCTGGGTTTAGCACCAGCCCTGGGGTTCCCTGGGAATAAGGACTGAGCAGGGAGAGGCCGGACGAAGGGAGAGCTGGGAGGTCTGTGCCCCATGCAGTACATGAGGGCTGGTTCTCTGGGGCTCAGCCTCCGAAGAGCCGGCAGATGGCAGTCTAGTCAGCAAGGACGAGGCAGTTCCTGGACTGAGACTGTGGTCCTGACCGCGGATGTGTCTCCACTCACGGCCAGAAACCACCTAGCTGCGTGTCAGAGCCTCAGATCTTGCACTGGCAGCAAACAGGGACACAGCAGCTGGACTGGCAGCAGCAGGGTTTGCAGCAGCTGGACTGGCAGCAGCAGGGTTTGCAGCAGCTGACAGGCACACAGCAGCTGGAGCCACAGCCCCCACAGGAGCCACAGCCCCCCTTGCAGCCCCCACAGGAGCCACAGCCCCCCTTGCAGCCCCCACAGGAGCCACAGCCCCCCTTGCAGCCCCCACAGGAGCCACAGCCCCCCTTGCAGCCCCCACAGGAGCCACAGCCCCCCTTGCAGCCCCCACAGGAGCCACAGCCCCCCTTGCAGCCCCCACAGGAGCCACAGCCCCCCTTGCAGCCCCCACAGGAGCCACAGCCCCCCTTGCAGCCCCCACAGGAGCCACAGCCCCCCTTGCAGCCCCCACAGGAGCCACAGCCCCCCTTGCAGCCCCCACAGGAGCCACAGCCCCCCTTGCAGCCCCCACAGGAGCCACAGCCCCCTTTACCGCAGCTGGAGCAGGAACAGGCTGGCACACAGCAGCACACGGGCTTACAGCAGCACACGGGCACACAGCAGCTGGAGCCACAGCCCCCACAGCTGGAGCCACAGCCCCCGGAACAGCCACAGCAGCTCATGGTTCTGGTGGTTGAGGGTGGAGCAGGTCAGAGGAGCAGGTAGAGAGGGAGGTGGTCAGGTGTGGAGCCTCCTGGGCCGGGGGCCTTTATATACCTGCCGGGGTCAGGGGTCAGGTGAGATGCTGGGCACATGGTCGCTTCCTGGTTCCTGTTTATGCCACTTCTGTGCTGTGTGTTTTCCTCCGTGTCCCTGGCCTCTGGCTGGCTCAGGCTGCATCCACGTTCTTAGGTTTCTAGTTTGATGTCTTCCTCTGTGTGTCTCATGATTAGAGACTCAGCTCCCACTTGCTTAATGCTTCCCGGAGCCAACAGGAGCTGCTCACCTGCCTTTTCTGCTCATCGTGTGTGACCTGCACTAGGGTGGCTCCGGCCTGAAGGACAGGAGTCCCAGGAGCACCCGGGACTTGTGCAGGGAAGGGAGGGGCACGGAGGAAGCCAGCCTCATTTGGTCTCAATGCCCAGGGTCCATTCCTTTGGTTTATTTAGAAAACTGTTAGCTCTCAATTAATTTTCATACTATAGTTTTATTATTTACTATTTTTAAATTAATTTAATTTTTAAGAAATATGTACTGTTATTGATTTCAGAGAAGAAAGGAGAGGGAGAGAGAGATAGAAACATCAATGATGAGAGAGAATCTTGGATCGGCTGCCTCCTGCATGCCCCCCACTGGGGATGGAGCCTGCAGCCCAGGCATGTGCCCTGACCGGGAATCGAACCCTGACCTCCTGGCTCATAGGTCGGTGCTCAACCCCTGAGCCACGCAGGCTGGGCTTAAAAATTAATTTAAGTTTTTAATTACAATGCAGCACATAAAGTGTTTTTTTTTTTTTACGAGTTTGGCTTTTTAATTTTTTATTTATGTTTTAAACATTTATTTAACTTATTGGGGTGACATTGGTTAATAGAATCATACAGGTTTCCAGTGTACAATTGTATGTGCATCATCTCTGCGTTGTGTGTTCACACCCACAGTCTAATCTCCTTCTGTCACCATTTACCCCCCTCTACCCTCCTCACCTCCACCACCCCTTTCCCTCTGGTCGTCACCGTCCTGGTGTCTCTGAGTTTTGTTTGTTTGTTTGCTTTTGCTTCATGGCTTCACCTTTTTTCACCCACCCCCAACCCCCTCCTCTCTGACAGCTGCCCGTCTGTTCTCTGTGTCTACGAGTCTGTTTCTAGTTTGCTTGTTAGTTTATTTCGTTCATTACATTCCACATATAAGTGCCATCACATGGTACTCGTCTTCCTCTGACGGCTTATTTCACTCAGCACAATGCTCTCCAGGTCCCTCCCTGCTGCCGCAAAGGTAAGATTCCCATCTTTTGCTGTTGCTGAGCAGTGTTCCGTTGTGTAGGTAAACCACAGCTGTTTTATCCACTCGTCTACGGATGGGCACGTGGGCTGCTTCCAAACCTCGGCTCAGTGTAGATAATGCTGCAGTGAACATAGAGGTGCACATGGTCTTTTGAATTAGTGTTTCGGGTTTCTTTGGATTGTCACCAGAAGTGAATTCATGGTCCGAAGGCAGTGCCATTTTTAGTTTTGAGGGAACTCCACACTGTTCTCCACAGTGGCTGCCCCAGTCTGCGTTCCCACCAGCAGTGCACGAGGGTCCCCTTTTCTCCACATCCTCGCCAGCACCTGTAGTTTGTTGATTTATTGGTGGTGGCCATTCTGACTGGTGTGAGGTGGTATCTCATTGTGGTTTTAATTACGTCTCTCTGATGGTTAGTGATGTTGAGCATCTTTTCATGTCAGTTGGCCATCTGTGCCCCTCTAGAGACGTGTCTATTCCGGTCCTCTGCCCATTTTTAAACTGGATTGTTTTTGTGTGTGTTTGTTTTTTTGTTTTTGTTTGTTTTTGGTGTGGAATTGTTTGAGTTCTTTATATATTTTGGAAATCAATTCCTTACCAGATGTATCATAGGTGAATGTGTTCTCCCATTCAGTAAGTTCCTTTTCATTTTGTGGATGGTTTCCTTTGCTGTGCAAAAACATATTAATTTGATGGTTTTCAAGTTGTCGAAAATTCTCATTAGTAGGAGTGGTGCTCTGGCCCGGCCCTTCCTCTCTCCCATGCTCTCTCCACCATGCTGAGCATGTTGGGGTCCTGCAGCCTCGCACCCCGATGCTCACCCCCTCTTGCCACCACGGGTCCCCTCTGGGGAGTCTCACTGGCACCTCGGACTGCCTGCCCCCACCAAGATGCTCCCCAGATGCGCCCACACTTCCCCTAAAAGGCAACCTCATCCTCCGAGAGCTGCCAGGGCCTCAAACCTCAGAGCGGCCCCAGGTCCTGTCTTTCTCACGGGACAACTCTCCAGTGTCTTTCTGGTTGTGACTCTTTTGTTTCCCTCTTCCCTGTGTGAGGACTCCCTACCTACGTTGGCCTTAAGTCCAATTCAGCAGCCTTAAGTCCACCTGCCACCTGAATTCCCTTTGCCAGGTCACCAAGCGGAGTCACAGTTGTGGGGATCAGGACAGGGTGTTTGGGGAGCATCGTTCTGCCCCTCACTGGGCTAACCACAGGGGGTTTGATACGGAGACGAGGTGGGTTCAGAGTCACGGAAAGAACTGAGCCTTGGCGGCCTGGTGGCCACGGCCGGAATGTGGAATGTGGCTCACGTCACCCACGAAGGTCCCGGACCCCCCAGTGCTTCTGCCCATTGTGTTTTCCTAAAATCACGAGAAAGCAGAATGACTGAGCCTAATTGTATCTGGACCCATAGCTGCCAGGGTGTCGGGGAAGTGCTTTCCTGCCTCTGTGACAGGAGAGGGAAGGAGGGTAGGAAGGTGCTGGTCCCAGCACACTAACCCTACTGCCCCAAAGGGAAAGGCCCACTGCTAGACAGTACCAGACAAAGGACACAAGCCCTACCCCCAGACACTGCCCAGGGCTCCCTACCTCCTTCGCCATGTCTCAGACCATTCCATTGCCAAACATCAGTGGAGGACGCGCTCGGCTGGAGGCAGTGGTGGCACTGGAGGCAGTGGGGGCACTGGAGGCAGTGGGGGCACTGGATGCAGTGGGGGCACTGGAGGCAGTGGGGGGCACTGGAAGCAGTGGGGGGGCACTCGATGCAGTGGGGCACTGGAGGCAGTGGGGGCACTGGAGGCAGAGGGGGCACTGGAGGCAGTGGGGACACTGGAGGCAGTGGGGACACTG
>NW_005371877.1:1020037-1022379 GCF_000412655.1 Myotis brandtii | reverse complement strand
AGAGAGAGAGAGAGAGAGAAGGAAACATCCATTTGTTGTTCCACTTATTGATGCCTCCATTTGCTGGTTCTTGTATGTGCCCAGACCGGGGATCGAACCCGCAACCTGGGCTTATTGGGAAGATGCTCTAACCATTGAGCAACTCAGCCAGGGCCTGGCCACTTGGTTTTAGAGGAGCTGGTGAGCATTGGAATATGCTCTTCCTCTGAGCCAGGATATCTCAGAGGACACGGCCACTCTCATGAACAATGAGAATGAGAATGGGGTTGGCAGGAGCTGGATGTGTGCAGAGGAGGTGATGAGACCAGAAGCTTCACTAGATGGAGCAGTTGGAAGAAGTTAGTGCAATACATCAGATCTTGCACTGGCAGCAAACGGGGGCACAGCAGCTGGACTGGCAGCAGCAGGGTTTGCAGCAGCAGACAGGCACACAGCAGCTGGAGCCACAGCCCCCCTTGCAGCCCCCACAGGAGCCACAGCCCCCCTTGCAGCCCCCACAGGAGCCACAGCCCCCCTTGCAGCCCCCACAGGAGCCACAGCCCCCTTTACCGCAGCTGGAGCAGGAACAGGCTGGCACACAGCAGCACACGGGCTTACAGCAACAGACGGGCACACAGCAGCTGGAGCCACAGCCCCCACAGCTGGAGCCACAGCCCCCGGAACAGCCACAGCAGCTCATGGTTCTGGTGGTTGAGGGTGGAGCAGGTCAGAGGAAGGTAGAAAGGGGAGGTGGTCAGGTGTGGAGCCTCCTGGGCCGGGGGCCTTTATATACCTGCCGGGGTCAGGGGTCAGGTGAAATGCTGGGCACATGGTCACTTCCTTATGTCTGGACCGTCTCCTCAGGGTCATGTTTGTGTTTGTTGTCCTTTTCCTCGTGAGTTCCTGTCTCTCTCGCCCTCTCCCTTCCTCTCTGAAATCAATAAAAAAATATATATATTTTGAAAAACTGAGGTGGGGGTTCTGTCTTCCTCACGATTCTACACACAGTTCAGTTGCGCTTTCTGCCAGGTCGTAACTTTCCTCCCATTTCCAACACCACCTCTGACCCGGCACCGTGAACATCTGTCTGCACTTCTGTAGCATTCATTTGGGGTAATTCAGGCTTTTCTGGTCGTGCACCTCAAAATCCCTCCACCCGATTTCAAACCACTTCCACCCTTTTCGATTCTTGCTATCACTGCAAACCGTGTCCCAATGTCAAAATTGTACAATTTTGTTGTCCCTACTCAACAAATTACGACAAATGCGGTGATAAAAGCAACAGAAACAGATCCCCCCCAGATCTGGAGCCCGAAAGTGCCCCCGAGCCTTCCTGGCTGAGCCCAGGCCACAAACAGAGAGTCCCCCGGCTGCCGGCCCCGGGGAGCTGGGAGGGAGGAACCACCCGGGCCCCGTCACCTCTGGAGGCGGCGGCACGCGGCTGTAAGGCTCAAAGCCAACATCTTGGACCCCACTTCTGTGTGTGGTCCCATTCGATCTGCCTCCCTCTCAGCAGGAAGCCTGTGGCTACACGTACGGTCCAACCACCCAGACGGTCTCTCTGCCTCCAGTTCTTCACCTTCATCAACAGCACGTGTTCCCACACCAGATGGAGAGGAACCTGGCAAAAAGTGGTCACGACAGTCATGTGTGGGCACAGAAAGCAGGTGACCACCTGCCAGGGACTCTGAGGGAGGAAGGACTGAGGTCACCGTGCATGAGGAAGAGGCCAGATTTAGAAAACTGAGAAAATTGTCATGGACAAGAATATAGGAACTCACAGGGAAAAGAAAACAAACACAAACATGACCCTGGGGAAACGGTCCAGACACAAGGAAGCGACCATGTGCCCAGCATCTCCCTGACCCCTGACCCCGGCAGGTATATAAAGGCCCCCGGCCCAGGAGGCTCCACACCTGACCACCTCCTCTCCACCTGCTCCTCTGACCTGCTCCACCCTCAACCACCAGAACCATGAGCTGCTGTGGCTGTTCCGGGGGCTGTGGCTCCAGCTGTGGGGGCTGTGGCTCCAGCTGCTGTGTGCCCGTGTGCTGCTGTAAGCCCGTGTGCTGCTGTGTGCCAGCCTGTTCCTGCTCCAGCTGCGGTAAAGGGGGCTGTGGCTCCTGTGGGGGCTGCAAGGGGGGCTGTGGCACCTGTGGGGGCTGCAAGGGGGGCTGTGGCTCCTGTGGGGGCTGTGGCTCCAGCTGCTGTGTGCCCGTCTGCTGCTGTAAGCCCGTGTGCTGCTGTGTGCCAGCCTGTTCCTGCTCCAGCTGCGGTAAAGGGGGCTGTGGCTCCTGTGGGGGCTGCAAGGGGGGCTGTGGCTCCTGTGGGGGCTGTGGCTCCAGCTGCTGTGTGCCCGTCTG
>NW_005371877.1:1016973-1019751 GCF_000412655.1 Myotis brandtii | reverse complement strand
TCATTCATGCTCGGCTCCCCCTCTGCGCTCAGCGCTCCCGGCCACCTCTGTCCTCCTCCCACAAGAGCAGTGTGTCCTGGTCACTGGAGGTGCCTGGAGGCAGGTGCCAGCTGACAGCCGAGACTGGCCCTCTGGCTGGTGTGTGGGTCGTTCTCTGCCCCTCCCGGGCGGCTGAGATGCATGGACAACCCTGCACAGCCAGGGCGTGTGTCTGAGTGATGGCCCAGGGCTGCTGTCACCTGGCTCCTCAGCCACCAGGGCCCTGGCTCGTCCTGGCCACGCCCCCCTTCTCCGTGACCAGCCTCCCCTATGAGGCTTTCCTTCCCCCTTTGCTTCCACTTTTTCTGTAAAAAAATAACTGAATTTCCCTTTAATAAAACTTCTGAGTCCCTGTAGCCAACTGTATACTTGGTGTGATTCTTTGGGGGGGTGACGCATCACTAAGCTCTTCGTAGATGTGACTCCGATCTGTCCCCTCTGCCCGGGGTCCATGCAGCGTGCCTGGCGCCCCAGGAACACCACCCACTGGCTTCTGTCCTCCCAGTGGCTGCCAGACCCATCGCCCTGTCCCCTTCCAGGGCGAGAGTCCTCTACTGGAGGCGTGGGCATTGGGTGCCCGCGGGGAGGCACCATAGGGCAGGCCAATGGTTATGGGGTACCACAACGTCCAGCTGTGCACCCACGTCCTCCTGCTTGGGGTGTCTCCTCTCAGCAACACTCTGAAAGGAATAAAGTTCTGACACCTGCCGCACATAGTCCAACTCTGAAAGAATGATATCACGTGAAGGAAGACAGTCACAAAAGACACGTAGAACTCCATTTATTTTATGTTTTTACATATTTTTATTCATTTCAGAGAGAGGAAGGAAGAGGGAGAGAGAGAGGTAAAAACATCAATGATGAGAGAGAATCATTGATCGGCCGCCTCCTGCAGGCCCTCACTGGGGATCAAGCCTGCAACTCGGGCCTGTGCCCTGACCAGGAATCAAACCACAATCTCCTAGTTCCTAGGTGGACGCCCAACCACTGAGCCGCGCCTGCCAGGCACCCCCTTCCCCCGTTTTATTGGGTTGTAATTCGGTCCAGCACCATAGAAGCTGAGGGTGCAAGGGTCATGCCTTGCCTACATACACCGTGAAAGGATGACCTGTCACTGAGCTGACGTCCATCCTCATGAGGCACCACAGAAAAGGGGAGCAAGTTTGTTCCTTCTGATGACAACAGCCTGAGCAGCGTCCGGTGGACCCCGTGTTCTCTCATTTCTTCCAGTTGGAGGCTTCTCTCGACCCCCCTCCCAGGCCTCCAGCTGTCCCCTCCGCCATGTCCCGTCGCTGGTGAGCCCGCCAGGGGCAGTCTTCACTTTTCCTGACTCGGGCATTTCTCTGATTCTGTCTCAGGGTGTCACCTCTCTGTGCATGGCACCCGCCTGTGCTTGCAGCCAGAGCCCTGAGTACCCAATGCCCGCAGCCCTGCCTGTCCACTCCTGATTCTTTTTTTTCCGGTTAATCCTCACCCAAGGGCATTTTCCCATTGATTTTCAGAGAGAGTGGAGGGGGAGAGACAGAGAGAAACATCGATGTGAGAGGGACACATCGACTGGTTGCCTCCCACATGGGGATCAAGCCTGCAACCGAGCTATGTGCCCCCGACCGGAATGGAACCGAGGCCTGTCAGTCTGCGGGCCACTGCTCTGTCCACTGAGCCCAAGTGGCCAGGGCCACTTCTGTTTCTTGCTGTGTCTCCAAGGTCTGCGCTTGCCTTTGGTCGCCTTGTTATTTAAAAAACGGCATGTGTTCTGACCGGGAATCGACCGTGTCCTCCTGGTTCATAGGTTGACGCTCAACCTCTAAGCCATGCGTGCCAGCTGCCTTGTCATTTTTGTTGAGAGCTGGACACGATGGCCTGGGAGAAGGCACCGCGAAGGAAGGTGGGGGAGAGGCAGTGTTCTCTAGGCCTGTGGTTCCATCTCTGTCTAAGGCAGCGGTTCTCAACCTGTGGGTCGCGACCCCTTTGGCGGTCGAACGACCCTTTCACAGGGGTCGCCTAAGACCACCCTGCATATCAGATATTTACATGACGATTCATAACAGTAGCCACATTACAGGTATGAAGTAGCAACGGAAAGAATTTTATGGCTGGGTCACAACATGAGGAACTGTGTTTAAAGGGCCAGAAGGTTGAGAACCACTGGAAGGGACCTGAGCTGTGACCTGCACAGGGACTCTCGGCCTCTCTGCTCCCCTGAGTGTCCCAGGAAGGGCAGAGGGGCCACAGCTGGCCTTCCCCGCCCCTGGGGTCAGCAGGTGCAGAGAACCCGCAGGCAGCTTGTCTGAGAGCTCCCTTCCCTGAGGCGGCCTCGGAGGGTGCGCCGGGATTTCAGAAGCACCAGCGAATTCCCTGATGGCGGAGGACCTAGAGGCAAAGCTCACAAAGCGTGCTCCAGCCCTGGGTCCCCGAGCTTCCCAGGCCTGGACCGGTGCAGGCTGAGCCTCCGCAGTGTGTGGTCCGCGTGCAGGTTCCTGCCAGCCCGGCTCCCCACGGCTCCCCCCAACCTGCTGCCCTCCCTCGGTTTCCGGGCTGCTCTGTGCTCCGGCCTCAGGTCTGTGGTTAATGGAAGAGAAGCTGCTGTTTTGGGGTTTGTCCAGCCTTTTCTTGCCGCGTGGATGAGAGTGTCACTTCCAAGCTCCTGACGTGCTGGGTACAAAAGGGTTAGCTTTTTAAAAAATATATATATTTACTAGAGGCCCGGTGCACAAAAATTTGTGCACTCAGGGGGGA
>NW_005371877.1:1013583-1015545 GCF_000412655.1 Myotis brandtii | reverse complement strand
CTTCAAGCTGCCTGGCTGCCGGCCGCCATCTTGGCTGGCAGTTAATTTGCATATCTCCCTGATTAGCCAATGGGAAGGGTAGCGGCTGTACGGCTAATTACCATGTTTCTCTATTATTAGATAAGATATTGACTTCAGAGAGGAAGGGAGAGGGAGAGGGAGATGGAAACACCAATGATGAGAGAGAATCATTAATTGGCTGCCTCCTGAACGCCCTC
Source organism: Myotis brandtii (assembly GCF_000412655.1). Classification (NCBI taxonomy): domain Eukaryota; kingdom Metazoa; phylum Chordata; class Mammalia; order Chiroptera; family Vespertilionidae; genus Myotis; species Myotis brandtii. The sequence continues at coordinate 1,015,327 of NW_005371877.1, read as the reverse complement.
TACTGGGGACCAAGCCCACAACCTGGGAATGTGCCTGACCAGGAATTGAACTGTGACCCCCTGGTTCACAAATGGGTGCTCAGTGACTGAGCCATGCCAGCCAGGAAAATCTTTAATATTAAAAAGTATCTAAACATATACAATTAATCCCAAAACAAAATCATGACACGAATTTAAAATTGAGATAGAATTCATGTACCATAAACATACCCTTCAAAGTGACAACCCTCGGGTGTTGGCATTTTCACAAGCTGTGCAGCCATCACTGTCGTCTGATTCCAGGGCATTTGCTCCCCCTCTGGCCCAAAGAGACTGAGCACACCTGGCCGGCTGCTTCATCCCCCCCTCTGCCTCCGCCCCCCTCCGCCCCTAGGAAATACTCTTTGGCTCTGTTCACCCATTGGATACTCCTTTTAAATGGAGTGATAGCCCGGCTGGCGCGGCTCAGTGGTTGGGCGTCCACCTAGGAACCAGGAGGTCAGGGTTCAATTCCTGGTCAGGGCACAGGCCCGAGTTGCAGGCTTGATCTCCAGTGAGGGGCCTGCAGGAGGCGGCCGATCAATGATTCTCTCTTATCATTGATGTTTTTACCTCTCTCTCTCCCTCTTCCTTCCTCTCTCTGAAATAAATAAAAATATGTAAAAACATAAAATAAATGGAGTTATACGTGTCTTTTGTGACTATCTTCCTTCACGTGATATCATTCTTTCAGAGTTGGACTATGTGCGGCAGGTGTCAGAACTTTATTCCTTTCAGAGTGTTGCTGAGAGGAGACACCCCAGGCAGGAGGACGTGGGTGCACAGCTTGACGTTATGGCACCCCGTACCCGTTGGCCTGCCCTATGGTGCCTCCCCGCGGGCACCCAATGCCCACGCCTCCGGTAGAGGACTCTCGCCCTGGAAGGGGACAGGGCGATGGGTCTGGCAGCCACTGGGAGGACAGAAGCCAGTGGGTGGTTCCTGGGGACGCGCCAGGCACGCTGCATGGACCCCGGGCAGAGGGGACAGATCGGAGTCACATCTACGAAGAGCTTAGTGATGCGTCACCCCAGGAAAGAATCACACCAAGTATACAGTTGGCTACAGGGACTCAGAAGTTTTATTAAAGGGAAATTCAGTTATTTTTTACAGAAAAAGTGGAAGCAAAGGGGGAAGGAAAGCCTCATAGGGGAGGCTGGTCACGGAGAAGGGGGGCGTGGCCAGGACGAGCCAGGGCCCTGGTGGCTGAGGAGCCAGGTGACAGCAGCCCTGGGCCATCACTCAGACACACGCCCTGGCTGTGCAGGGTTGTCCATGCATCTCAGCCGCCCGGGAGGGGCAGAGAACGACCCACACACCAGCCAGAGGGCCAGTCTCGGCTGTCAGCTGGCACCTGCCTCCAGGCACCTCCAGTGACCAGGACACACTGCTCTTGTGGGAGGAGGACAGAGGTGGCCGGGAGCGCTGAGCGCAGAGGGGGAGCCGAGCATGAATGACAGGAAGGAGGAGGTTGGGGTGCTGCAGGGAGGACCTGATTCAGGGGATCCCCAAACACTGAGACCAAAGGTCTGGGTTCAGAGCCTCAGATCTTGCACTGGCAGCAAACGGGGGCACAGCAGCTGGACTGGCAGCAGCAGGGTTTGCAGCAGCTGGACTGGCAGCAAACGGGGGCACAGCAGCTGGACTGGCAGCAGCAGGGGTTGCAACAGCAGACAGGCACACAGCAGCTGGAGCCACAGCCCCCCTTGCAGCCCCCACAGGAGCC
>NW_005371877.1:1005970-1013290 GCF_000412655.1 Myotis brandtii | reverse complement strand
CAGCTGGAGCCACAGCCCCCACAGCTGGAGCCACAGCCCCCGGAACAGCCACAGCAGCTCATGGTTCTGGTGGTTGAGGGTGGAGCAGGTCAGAGGAGCAGGTGGAGAGGAGGTGGTCAGGTGTGGAGCCTCCTGGGCCGGGGGCCTTTATATACCTGCCGGGGTCAGGGGTCAGGTGGGATTCTGGGCACATGGTCGCTTCCTTGTATCTGGGCTACTTCCTCAGGGTCATGTTTGTGTTTGTGTCCTTTTTCCTCGTGAGTTCCCATTTCCTGGGTCCACTGACAGTTTTCTTTGGTTTCTAAATTTGGCCTCTTCCTCTGGGTGCTTTTCTCTGTAAAGACAGACTGAACTCCTTTGGACCCCTGGGCCCGTGCTGGGTTCTCCTGTCTTTGCTCATTGGTTCGAATCCTCATCACCCGCAAGAGTTTCGTTCCTGACTTGAAAATCCATTGGTAATTATTTCTGTAAATAAATGAATCAGGCATGAAGATAAGATGGTTTGTAGTTCCACCACCTAAAAGCTACCAGAACCATCTTGTTAAATTTGTGAAACAACCGTTTGAAGCCCTTCGCTTCCAGCCCCTCCCTCTGGTCAGCATCTTCCTGAGACAGGTTCACACCGCTCTCTCAGGCCTGGGCTCACACTGCCTCCGGGGCACTCGCAGGTTCTCCGTCTGTCTCTGTAAAAACCCTGCAAGTGACAGACAGAATTGAAAGTTATTTCCTTCAAAGCCATGAAAATAGTTTGAATGGATCGGACACAATTTGATGAGCCATCGTCTCTCGTGAACTTTTATTCTCTGGGAAATAAATTTTACCTTTTTTTTGAGATAGAAATTTACACCCAGTGAAATGCACATATTTGAAATACACAGTCCCACAAGTTTTGCTACTTGTGAACTGATGTGGCCACCACCCCATTTTTCCTCCGAGTTTTTGTCTCTTTGTTATTGATTTGCTGGAGTTGTTCATATTTTCTGACTCTATAACGTGTTTTGCTCTCCACATCATTATATATTATATATGTTACATACTATTATGTTAGTACTAGAGGCCCGGTGCATGAAATTCATGAATGGGTAGGTCCCTAGGCCTGGCTAGGGATCAGGGCCCATCAGGTGCCCCACCTTTCCGCCTCCTCCTTCCCTTGCTCCCTCAGCTGCCACTGGTCGCTCACCATGTTCCGCACCGCCCCCTGGTGGTCAGCACACACCTTATGAGCGATCAAATTCTCATTCTTCAGGTCGAATTCCCAAGGGGAACTTTGCATATTAGCCATTTATATATATAGATGTTATATGTAATTACATAAATTACATAAATGTTACATACAATTTTCTCCTAGTATTTGGTTTGTCTCATTGTTATTTGATAGCATTTAAAAAAATCCTCACATGAGCATATGTTCATTGATTTTAGAGAGAGTAAGGGGGGGGGAGAGAGAGAGAGAGAGAGAGAAACAGAAACATCGATGGGTTGTCTCCCATTTGTGTCCTGACTGGGGATCAAACTCACAACCTTTGGTGCAGGGGACCATGCCCCAACCAGTTGAGCCACCCGGCCAGGGTTTCATAGCGTCTGTAAGCAGGAAAGAACGTTTCATGTTTTCATGACGTCCAGCCTCACGTTTTTAACTCTGGCTGACGGGGGTGCTTCCTCCAGGAGCCTCAGCGATTGGGGTTTGCGTTGGGTTGGACGCTGTGGTGGGTCTCCAGCTCCTGTGGGGGTGGGGGTGGCGGCCCGTCTGTCTCTGAGCGTGTTTCCGTGTGTGGGGGGTGGGCCTCACTTTCCCAACATTCATCTTGCTGAGCAGCAGCGAGCCAGAGCCGGGCCTGCGCAGAGGAGCCGAGGTGGGACGGGGTACACGGCGCCCTCAGCAGGTGCGCTGTCCGAGGGGGAGGTGGTTTAGGGCCCTCAGCTGCCTTTGAATATTTCCAGGGTGTGGTGGCCCTTTCCACCCGGGGACTCGGCGCCTGTGCTGGGCGTCCGGCCCTGCCCTGGCAGAACCCAGCACACCTGGGCCGGGTGGCCAGAGGGACCCGGGAGGAGTGGTTCTCCGTGCCCGGGTTCTGAGGAAGGTTCGGAGCGGCCGGGAGCCACCCCTGAAACACGGGTGATTGAGGGACAGGCCAGGACAGCACGGGCTCTGGGCTTCCTTTTGGGTCCCCGCTCCCAGGGGTTCCACTTTTGAAACATATTGGGGATCAGGTGCCGTCAACAGCACTTTCTACTCCTGTTGCTCTTTCTTTTTTTTTTTTTTTTGCAGACATAAATTCATTTAATAATTTTAACTGCCTATGGTAGATTCAATTATTGTTCAGAAATATTCATTCCCTCTCCCTTAATATCAACTTTGCTGATATGATATTCACATATATTATTATGACCTTTTTTTTTTAATTAAATCTTTATTGTTCAGGTTACATTTGTTCCTCTTTTTTTCCCCCTCATAACTCCCCTCCTCCCAGTTCCCACCCCACCCTCCGCCCTCACTCCCCACCCACTGTCCTCCTCCATAGGTGCACGATTTTTGTCCAGTTTCTTCCCGCATCTCCCATTCCCCTTTCCCCGCCAAGAATAGTCAGTCCATTCCCTTTCTATGTCCCTGATTCATTATAATCACCAGTTCATTCTGTACATCAGATTATTTATTCACTTGGTTCTTAGATTCACTTGTTGATAGATGCATGTTTGTTGTTCATAATTTGTATCTTTACCTTTTTCTTCTTCCTCTTCTTAAAGGATACCTTTCAGCATTTCGTATAATACTGGTTTAGTGGTGATGAACTCCTTTAGCTTTTCCTTATTTGTGAAGCTCTTTATCTGACCTTCAATTCTGAATGATAGCTTTGCTGGATAAAGTATTCTTGGTTGTAGGCATTGGCCTCCTGTTGCTCTTTCATGTCCTTTATAAGCATCAGCTCCTTATAATCACTGCAGCGTCCTCCGAGGCATGTCCCATTATTTGGGGGTGACTGCCGGTCCCCGCCTGCGCTGTGGCCCATCTTTGTGAAGCCTCACACTGAGTGCGGGTACTTTTTATGCTTTTGTTGTTGTTGTTTTTAAAATAAATTTTTATTGATTTCAAAGAGGAAGGAAAAGGGAGATGGAAACATCAATGATGAGAATCAATGATCAGCGGCCTCTTGCACGCCCCCTACTGGGGAATCAACCCGGCTCATAGCTCGACCACTTAGCCAAACCAGCTGGGCAGAGTGGGGACGTTTTAAATCGAGTTTTCATGGTCTTTTGCTGGTCAAAGAGCTTCTAAATAGTTACCAGTTAGGCTGAGAGTCCTGTAGCCCCTGTTCCATATGCATTGACGGTATGAGTTTTCCTCTCAGCACAGATTGGGTTGCATTTGGTAAATTTGACATGTAATGATTCATTGTCTTCGCATAGATCCATTATTTCATTAGGCTTACACAATAGTGAGATTCCAGTCCTATGATTTCTCCTTTATTTATAAGCTTGAGTACTTTGACTCATTCCTTGGTTATTATAAGATAGAGTTTCTATGTAAAAAATAGGATAAATGCACGAGTCTTTCCTGTATTTACATATGTTCAAAATGATGAATTGATTCCCAGGATCCTCCAAAGGCAACTGATGAGGTTTGCATTTTGTGTATTCGCCCCCCCACCCCCCCGCCAGCTTTGCTAAATTATGACTCATGAAGAAAATTTGTATCTGCTTAGGTTGTATAGTGTGATGTTTTGATATATATACACATTGAGAAATGATCACAACAATCAAGTCGATCAATATATCTATCACTTCACACAGTTACCCTTCTTAGTGAGTAACAAGGTTTATTCTCTTAGCAAAACTGACATATTCTGTACAATATTGTTAGCTGTAGTCACCAGTTAACAATAGACCCTAGAACTTATTCTTCTTATAACTGAAACTTTCTACCCATTCTTCCCTCCCTCCAACCCCTGGCAACCACCATTCTATTCTTTGTTACTATGGCTTATTTTATGTAATGTCTCCCAGGCCCATCTATGCTGTTGCAAATGGCAGGATTTTCTTTATTTTATTTTTTAAATGTATTTTTATTGATTTCAGAGAAGAAGGGAGAGGGAGACAGAGATAGAAACATAAATGATGAGAGAGAATCATGGATTGAGCCTGCAACTTGGACATGTGCCCTGACCAGGAATTGAACCGTGACCTCCTGGTTCATAGATCAATGCCCAACCACTGAGCAACACTGGCCGGGCACTTCTAAAGGTTACCTAATATTCCGTTGTGTAGATACCGCGTTTTCTTTATCCGTTTGTCTATTGACACACATTTAGACTGTTTTCACAGCTCGGCTCCTGTGAATAATGCTGCAATGAACCCTGAAGTGCAGGTCTCTCTTCTGGATATTAATTTTATTTCCTTTGGGCTTATACCCAGGAGTAGATTGCTGGGTTACATGGTAGCTCTATTTTTATTTTCTTGAGGAACCGCCATACTGTTTCCCAAAGCGGCTGCGCCCGTTTACACCCCCCGGCATGCACAGGGCTCCCTTTTCTCCACGTCCTCACCAGCGCTGTTGGTGACGTGTGAAGGGAGCCGTCCCGACAGGTGCCACGTGGCACCTCGCTGGGGTGGGGTCTCCATCTCCCTGATGACTAGTGACACTGAGCGTCTTTCCATGGACCAGTCAGCTGCTCATGTGTCACCTTTGGGAAAATGTCTGTCAGGACCTCTGCCCATTTTTAAGCCGAGTTAACGGGTTTGTTTTTCGCTGTTGAGCTGTGTGAGCTCCGTGCATGTTTTGGACATTCGCTCCTCATGGCTGTGTGGTTGGCAGATATTGTCTCTGATTCCCCAGGTGCCTTTCACTCGGGTGCTTCCTTGCTGAGCGGAAGGACACTTGGTAGTGTGAGGTGGCCCCGCTCACTTGTTTGCTGTTGGTGCCTTTGCTGATGCCAGGGCCAGACAATTATGGCCAAGACCAAAGTCAGGGCTTTCCCTCCATCTTCCAGGAATGTCTGTGGGCAGCCGTGCATTTGAGGAACTGTGTCCAGGGGCGTCCCTCTGAGTTTGGGCCCTTGGTCCCTCTGCCATGAGGGGTGGTCTCTGCATCCTCCTGTCTGTCCAGATCACAGGACGCGCCAGGTTCATCTGCCTGTTTCCAGTCCTGCTTCCCAGAGAACCAGTCTCCATGTAGACACAGAAACGGTGCTCAGCAGGAAGTCTCGGTGCTAGGAGTGCTCTCAGCCACCGGCTGGTCATCTCTCTAGATCTTTAGAGAACGTGCACCACAATTTCATGTTGATGCTTTTCAGAAAATATTTTTATTGATTTCAGAGAGGAAGGGAGAGGGAGAGAGAGAGAAACATCCACGATGAGAGTCACTGCTCGCTGCCTCCTGCTCGCCCCACACTGGGGATGGAGCCCATGCCCTGACCGGGAATCGAACCGTGACCTCCTGGTTCATAGGTCAATACTCAACCACTGGGCCACACCAGCCGGGCTCATTTTGATGCTATTGAATCAAATGCAGAACCTCGGGATCTTCCCTGACCTCAGGGACCCCCGACCGGAAGCCCCGGATCCCGGCACCAGCATCGTCCACCTGCTTCTCCACATGCTGCCCCCTCCCCCCGGCGTCTTCGAACACCAGGCTCTGTCACTGAAAACAGCTCCGATGTCTCCTGTTGTTTGTGCTCACGGCACATCTCACAAGGAAATGACTGTTTTCAAATGACATGAGGTGACTCATCTCTAGTCCTACTGCCCTTTAAGGCATTGGAATGGATGTTGTCAGGGTCTCAGGTACCAAGGAGCCCTCAGGGTCTGTTCCCTGATCCTGAGTCCGGGTTTCTTGTTCTCAATGGTTCCCCTCGTGTCACCCAGACTGGGTCAGACAGGAGGAGGGCTACGGGGAGATGCCAGGCCCGACCCTCTTCCCTCGGCCGGTGAGCAGGTGAGTGTCTGTCCCAAGAGGCTGGGTGTGAGCAGTCCTCAGACGTGGACAGTGGTGCATCTGTCTCCATTCCCAGCCCTGACCACACAGACGAAGGCAGGGACTGCCCCCCATGGCAGCTGCAGGAAAAGAGTGCCACTCACCTGAGAAGGTTGATGGCAGAGGCTGGACCAGGGGAAGGGCACCATCTGAACCCCAGGAGTTTTCAACAGTTTCAGTTGGCCTGGCCCAGGGACAGTCTGTCTCCACCAGATCCATGGCTGATAGGACGTGGGATGAGGGGGGTCCCGAGAGAGGCGAGAGGGGCCCAGAAGCGGAGGTGAGCCCAGGAATGTGGCCTTGTCCTGGAGGTGAGGCCTCAGCACCTCCCACCAACGTCTCTGTCAACCCCCCAAGTCTGAGTTATCACCGGAAAAGAACGGCGCCCAGAGCCGCGGTGAGGAGGCCGAGACAGAGAGTTCCAGGAGCTTCAGCTCATCAATGATTTCTTTTTTCTTTTTTTTTTTTAATATATTTTATTGATTGTTTACAGAGAGGAAGGGAGAGGGACAGAGAGTTAGAAACATCGATGAGAGAGAAACATCGATCAGCTGCCTCCTGCACACCTCCCACTGGGGATGTGCCCGCAACCAAGGTACATGCCCTTGACCGGAATCGAACCCGGGACCTTTCAGTCCGCAGGCCAACGCTCTATCCGCTGAGCCAAACTGGTTAGGGCATCAATGATTTCTTTATTGAGTGGAAACAACAATTGAAGGTCAAGCAGAGCATGTGACGTGCGAAGCAGCTCTGAGAATGTCTCTTCAACCCACAGGTTCCCAGCGAAGTTCCCCACAGCGGCACAGGCTCCGCGGCACAGGCTCCGCGTCACCGCACTGGGCTCAGGGGACCAGGAGCCGGGCTCGCGTGTGACTCAGGAGGAGATGTGTCAGGATACATGGCATTAGGGTGGCTTCTACTTAGGAACAAGCAGCCACATCAGGGTTCATTCTACAGGGGGTGGGGCGTGGGGTGGTGGGAGGTGGGCCTGAGTGAGATTTTGGAGTTAGCAATGGAAGAGAGGTCACGGCTGGGAAAGCTGGATTAGCGGGGGCCACCTGAGGTGGCAGGTCAGAGCCTCAGATCTTGCACTGGCAGCAGACAGGGGCACAGCAGCTGGACTGGCAGCAGCAGGGTTTGCAGCAGCTGGACTGGCAGCAGCAGGGTTTGCAACAGCTGGACTGGCAGCAGCAGGGTTTGCAGCAGCTGGACTGGCAGCAGCAGGGTTTGCAGCAGCTGGACTGGCAGCAGCAGGGTTTGCAGCAGCTGGACTGGCAGCAGCAGGGTTTGCAGCAGCTGGACTGGCAGCAGCAGGGTTTGCAGCAGCTGGACTGGCAGCAGCAGGGTTTGCA
>NW_005371877.1:1003485-1005854 GCF_000412655.1 Myotis brandtii | reverse complement strand
TTGCAGCCCCCCCAGGAGCCACAGCCCCCCTTGCAGCCCCCACAGGAGCCACAGCCCCCTTTACCGCAGCTGGAGCAGGAACAGGTTGGCACACAGCAGCACACGGGCTTACAGCAGCACACGGGCACACAGCAGCTGGAGCCACAGCCCCCACAGCTGGAGCCACAGCCCCCGGAACAGCCACAGCAGCTCATGGTTCTGGTGGTTGAGGGTGGAGCAGGTCAGAGGAGCAGGTGGAGAGGAGGTGGTCAGGTGTGGAGCCTCCTGGGCCGGGGGCCTTTATATACCTGCCGGGGTCAGGGGTCAGGTGAGATGCTGGGCACATGGTCGCTTCCTGTTTGGGTTCCTGTTTGTGCCATCTCCCTGGGAACCTTCGGTGTTTTCTAATGACCACCTGGGTGCCTGTGCTCTCTGCCATGCTCTCCTCGGTCAGCACTAACCCGCGTCCGACACGTGGTCCCCTGGTCATGGAGCAGCACTGAGGTTCCCTCAGACTCGGCCTTGGGAGTCGCCTGGAACCGGAGGCCCTGCTCGCTCCTGTTTGACGTCATCTTTGCTGCCCCTTCTCTTGCTCTGGGCGACCTGGGCCTCTTCTTCGTCGTCCGCAGGGAGTTCCCGGCAGGGCCACCTCTCCCGGGGCTGCTCGGGGCTTCTGCCTCCTGGTCCGCAGGGGCCTCACTGGGACGGCTTCCCTGAAATCTTGAGGGTTGGCTGAGATGTGGGTGTCAGGTGTCACCCCCAGGACTGTGCTGTGCGCCACACACAGGTGTCTCCTGTCCTCACAAAGGCCTCGCTCGGGGCCCTGCAGGCCTGTCTACCTGGCCCATCAACCAGGTGGCAGAGCTGACAGATGAAGTTCAGGACGCCCAGCGAAACCTGGGTTTCAGAGAGACAACAAATGCTGTTTAACTATAAATAGGTCCCAAATATTACCTGGTGTCAATATGCCCACGTTCAGGGGACAGACACGTGCTGTTCTTCCTGCGGCCACATGGTGTCGCCCATGAGTCCTCCCAGGCACTGGCCTCAGGTGGGAGGCAGACAGGGGACCTGCTGGGTGACAGGTGAGCACGTGGTCCCTTCCCCTCCCTGTTTCTCTCCGCCTCTGCCCGCCCACCCCCTCAGCCATGCGAATTAGCTGGAATCACCTCTCTGAACGAGACGAGGCTCGATCCCTCCAACACACGTTCTCACACCAGTGCCCGGGGTTGGCCAGGCTGGGAAACGAGCAGCACAAAACAAACACGGCCGTTGAGGAAACGGAAAACGGCTTTAACAGCATCATCAGCGCGGCTCCTGTGTAAACACCGGAGCAAAACAAATGGCCTGGTTTGGGGACTAGGAATGCATTTCCTCAACCTGTAAATGACTGTACGGCCGCAGAGGCCTCGGAAAAATATCACTTAAAAAACACCTTCACTACGAAGGAATGGAAGGAAGAGATGGGCGTTCCGGCTGTGAAAGTCACGCAGATCCCAACACACACAGTGACACTGTCGGCGGCCGTGTGTCCCAGCCCAGAGCGGGAGCAGGTGAGGTTCTGGCGGCCGAGGGACAGTCAGCCATGCTCCTGCCTGGGCGAAGCGGGGCAAGGCCACAGATCCTCCTTCCCGTTCTGCTTCTTAATGATGTGGATGGCAGTTCAGCGAGGCCCACGGGGTCCCCACAGATCGTGATGGAGGAGGAGCCGTCCGGCGTCACTGGAAGCTGGGGCGCCTGGTGATGGCACCTCCTTGCATTTCCAAGTCTCTTTTTCTGCACAAGCCCCTTGTGTTTGGAGTCGGAAGCAATGGGTGTTATTAATCATATTTGAGAGGCTGCGGCCAATTCAGGGGGGTGTCTGGTTGGGGTGGAGGTGGCAGCTGTAGAAACTGTCCTCTAAGGTCACCTGAGGGGAGCAGCGAAGGCAGGTGTTCAGATAATTACAGGGTCCCGTGCAGGGGAAGTGGCAACATTAGGAATCTGACAAAGGAAATGTCAGCCTGGACCAATGAGAGCCTGACGCCCAGCAAACAAACAGGCACACCAGGAAGTACCCTGCACAGCAGGATGTGCGGACCAGGGACTGGGGGGTCCCGGCAGGTATATAAAGGCCCCCGGCCCAGGAGGCTCCACACCTGACCACCTCCTCTCCACCTGCTCCTCTGACCTGCTCCACCCTCAACCACCAGAACCATGAGCTGCTGTGGCTGTTCCGGGGGCTGTGGCTCCAGCTGTGGGGGCTGTGGCTCCAGCTGCTGTGTGCCCGTGTGCTGCTGTAAGCCCGTGTGCTGCTGTGTGCCAGCCTGTTCCTGCTCCAGCTGCGGTAAAGGGGGCTGTGGCTCCTGTGGGGGCTGCAAGGGAGGCTGTGGCTCCAGCTGCTGTGTGCC
>NW_005371877.1:999804-1003219 GCF_000412655.1 Myotis brandtii | reverse complement strand
GTCCAGCTGCTGCAAACCCTGCTGCTGCCAGTCCAGCTGCTGTGCCCCCGTTTGCTGCCAGTGCAAGATCTGAGGCTCTGACCTCCTCCCTCAGGTGGCTCTGGGAATGCAGGGCCCAGGCTCCCAGCCCTGTATCTGGGCCTCGTGACTTCATGCCTCCGTGACTTCAGTCACTGACTCCATCGTCTCCCGCCCGAGCTTCTGAAATGTATCCATGGGATGGAGAGAACCTGGAACCACCTTCTCCCCACGGGACTCCTGTGGCTCATCACCCACCTCTTCTCCCAGACCGTCCCTCCTGCTCCCGACCTCATCGAACATGCACTCGGGCCCAGAGAGGCCACAGGGCAGCTCACTGCTGGGACCCAGGGTTGGCCCTGCCTCGAGGTGGAGTGCCCTCAGGTTCCTCTGCCTCCAGACCCACCCTGGGTCCTCCAGATAAAGTGTGGAAGCTCCGTTTCTCTCTCTCGTGTCTGTGCTATAAAACTCTCATCTCTGCTGGCCAGCGTGGCTCAGTGGTTGAGCGTCAACATATGAACCAGGAGGTCACCGTTCAATTCCCGGTCGAGGGCACATGCCCGGGTTGCGGGCTCAATCCCCCATAGGGGGCGTGCAAGAGGCAGCCGATCAATGATTCTCTCTCATCATCGATGTTTCTATCCCCCCTCCCTTCTCTGAAATAAAAAATATATATAAATAAAACCAATAAAAATATTTCTTAAAAGTACACAAACGTGCGTGATGTAGATAAATCTACCAAATGCTTCGCCGCATCGACAGGGAAAAGGCGTCTCATTACTTGCTCGTTCCTAACACGGTGCTGACAGAAGCCCCCAGGGTTCGCTAAGTGCTGACACAGAGCGTCCGTTTGGTGGATGATTCCTGGACGGGCCTCCATGCACATCCTGGGACCCGGGAGAGGGGAGAATCCCTGCACGGGGAGGTCGGGTCCCGGGGTCAGAGCTCCAGGGACAGGGCTGCGGCTGAGCGGGTGGGGTGTCGTCCCATGGGCATCGGGGCTCCAAACTCAAGATGCTTCTCCCCCGTGGAGCCCCGGCCCCTCACGGCCCCTCCGGACCCTGGAGCTCTTCTCCAGGCAACACCAGGGCTGCCCTGCCCACGCCTCCCTCCTGGGCCGAGAAGTGCGGCTCCGGGGCCGAGCCCACACTGGTGGACGTTGCTCGAAAGGCACTAGATATTCTCTGGGTGGTCACACTTTTTATTTGTTTTATTATTATTTTTTAATCCTCACCTGAGGATACTTTTCCATTGATTTTTAGAGAGAGTGGAAGGGAGGGGGAAAGAGAGAGAAACATCGATGTGAGAGAAACACTTCGATTGGTTGCCCCCTGCAGTCACCCCACCAGGTCCCAGGCTGGGCCGGGAGGAGTCTGCCACCGAGGTACGTGCCCTTGACCAGAATCGAACCCGAAACCCTTGGGTCCACAGGCTGACGTTCTATCCACTGAGCCAAACTGGCTCGGGCTGTTCACACTTTTTAAAAATACATATAAGGAAAATTACACGAAGGTAAAGGAGAGCGCACAAGAGACACACCTGTGGTTCGTAGTTGGTGCAAAGCAGAGGCCAGAGCGGCGCCCACCTGTTTCATCTCCCCCCCGAGTGGGTGCCCAGGTAAAGCCGGGCCCAGCTGCCGGCTCAGGTGTGGGCCACGTGGGCGTGGACGCCGCGTGCTGCCTTTTCCCTTCTCCTGGGTAAACGCAGACACCTGCGCCCAGGATGTCCGAGGGCCGCAGCAGCCCTGCCCCCTCTCAGGGCCCTTCTCGGTTCCTCTCCGGCCCGGCTGGATGAGCAGCGGGAACAGCGCCTCTGGCGTTTCGATCACTCCCTGCTCTGCGCCATCGGTAGGGCCAGCACGTAGTGGACATTCAGTCCATGTTCGCAGGCGGCTGCGCGGCCTCACCTCACTCTGCCCGGCTCTGCCCGGCTTCCAGAACTCGCTCTGCTTCTGGGCTGCAGGTGGGAGCCTGTGGCCAGGGCTGGAGACGCGGCTCCGCGTGGAGGAGCCACCAGGGGGCGCTGTTGACCGCGGCCCAGCCGTCGCTGCTCTGCGGGCAAAGGGAGATTCCTGGCCACGGGCTGGGCTCCGCTGGGTTCCCGCCTGCAGGGAGGGGGCAGCCCTGGCACACGGAGTGCCAGAAGGTTCCGTGGCTGTCAGTGGCTCCCAGGGAAGAATGCAGCGTGGTTCTCGTAGAACAAGCCTGTCATACTCGTGCCTGCGGGCCTCATGCCTCTATTTGGCCCGTGTTAGCCTCTGAGTTTGACATCTTTGTTGTAGAAGTAGGTGAACTGGACGTTATTGTCATCATTTTATTTTATTAAATTTTTTTCCCGAAATATATATATATATTTTTATTGATTTCAGAGAGTAAGGGAGAGGGAGAGAGAAAGAGAAACATCCACGATGAGAGAGAATCATTGACCGGCTGCCTCCTGCAGGGATTGAGCCCACAACCTGGGCATGTGCCCTGACTGGGAATTGAACCCGGGACCCTGCAGTCCACAGGCTGACGCTCTATCCACTGAACCAAACCGGCCAGGGCACCATCGTCTTACACAGAGCCAGGCGCAGACCCGTGCAAAGGTCCCGAGGCTCGAACAAGCTGGAGTCTGGTGTGTTTGGAGCTCAGGGAGCAAAGGACAGACTTACAGGAAAGTAGGTGACGGAGCTGGAATTAGTGGGGCTGGAGGCAGTGAGGTGCTGGATGGAGCTGTGGGGATGTGGTAAGTGGTCCGGGGGGTGAATATGGTGCAGGTGTGTGGTACCCGGTGGCACTGTTACCCCACTCCATCTGCATGTAGTCACCTGTCCCGCTCCGGCCATCCCTGACCTTCTCCACTGGGCGGGCCACCCCGCCAGGCTCCCCACCACCGCGCCCAGCAATGCAGAGGCCCCGGGACCCACCTGCCTTGAACCATCGGCGGGTCACTGGGAGCAGTTCAGGGCCCTCGGGGAAGGCATGGGGTTGGGGCTCTGGTTGGCTGACTGGTTGGTGGTCTGGGGCTCACAGGGGACGGGATGCTCTGAGGAAGCAGGGGATTTGGCGATTGGGTGTCTCGATGTGACTGGTCCAGGAGGAAGTCAGTCGTCCACTTCAGGGGGGTGGGTGGCTATTTTGTGGGGATCCCGGGCCGTTGCTCTGCGTGTGGCTGGACAGCTGCGGAGCAGCCTGGCGGCCTCGCTTTGTTCAGCTCTCAGCATGAGGTGTGTGCAGGTCCTGCGGGCTGGTCCAGGCGCTGGCAAGGCCACTGGCTCTTTCTCCTGCGACCCTCCCGGCCCATCTCCACAGCCGCCCAGGACGCTCAGGCGCTGAGCCACGCGGCCAAAATACCTTCCTGTGAAGTGACAGTGAGCGTGTCACCCTCACAGGCTCACACGGGCAAACAAACAGGT
>NW_005371877.1:994201-999456 GCF_000412655.1 Myotis brandtii | reverse complement strand
TTCCCGTTGCGCACACCCAACAAGTCAGTCCGAGACTAATGACTTGGCCATCGGCCGCTAAAACATTTGCTGCTAGTATTAGTGGAGGGAAATGGTGCGCCTGCGCGTAAGGGACATGAATGCAACACGATTATAGTCATCGGTCATTAGCAAACGCTGTAGTTCGTTATTAATAACTATGTATGACAGAATATTGTAAAAAAAGGCCCGCCTCCCCCTCATCGGGCTGCACCTGTTGTGCGTGAACAGGGGTCGCTTTGTAAACTGTGCTTCCAGAACATTTAGCTCTTTGCCTTGAGTTATATTGGCTGGGCCACAGAAATATTCCTTGTGGGCCGCATGTGGCCTGTGGGCTGTGAGTTTGACATGCTTATATTACAGTCTATTTGAAACTTTGTGATTTCCAACGTTTTTGTCTCACTAGTAAGTGAAAGGATTTGAGATGCAGCTCATCCCAGGAAGCACTGCCTCCCGCGGTGGCTACCTGTGCTGAGATCTGCTGTGGCTGTCGGAGGAGCTCCCCTGGGGGCTGGGCACGGAGCTGTGTGTGTTCCCGAGCCAGGCCGCGGGGTCTCCGCACAGAGAAAGCATGCGGCCCGTTGCAGGCACCACTTCTGCTCGGAGCAGGTGACATTTCTGAAGTTTGATTTGTGAGTGTGACAGCATCACACATGATCCTCTTTTATTTTTTAAATAATTTTTTTATTGATGTCAGAGAGGAAGGGAGAGGGAGAGACAGAAACATCAATGATGAGAGAGAATCATGGATCGGCTGCCTCCTGCACGCCCCACCCTGGGGATGGAGCCCACAACCCGGGCCTGTGCCCTGACCGGGAATCGAACCGGGACCTCCTGGTTCATAGGTCGACGCTCAACCACTGAGCTATGCTTTCGAGGCGACATGACCATCTTTTAGCTTGAGATTTAGGCTGCTTTTAAAATGATACAAAAATGTATTTGCATTTTCTAATCTCATTGAATGCAGGAAGCTGGGAAGAGGGTTGGGGGTGGGGGGTAGGGAGACACGCCTGTCAGCCCCCGAGGCCCGTAGAGTTGGTGCCTCAGTCGTGTTTGGATTGTGCTGCTTTGGGGATTGTGACCGTGCAACCTTGCAGGCTGGTCTTGGGGTTTGGGGTCCCCAGATTCAGGCGGCAGCACAGCCTGGTCCCTGCTAAACCCCTGGGACCCTGGGACCCTGGGGGACAGCTTGGCCTGGGGCTTCCATTCCCCCAAGAGAACCAAACACACCCGGGCCTTCGGTCCTGCCTGGGACTTGGAAGAGAAGTTAGCGCAAAAGGCAGGAAAAGGGACCCTTCCCTGGGCCCCGGAGCTCCCACAGCTGCTTGATCCCCCCCCCTTCCCACCCCCTGTTTCTCCTGGTGGACCTGCCTGGGCACTGGACAGCTACCCGGTATGGACCAAGCTCACAGGAAAGGGACCCGCTAAACCTGGGCCACACGGAGTAAGTGTCCCTGCCCCGCGTCCCCGGGAGGCCCCACCTGAGCTGCCTCGGAGGAGACGCTGGAAACCGTCCTGTTGATCATGGACGTGGGACCCCGGGCTGTGTGAGGCCTGAGCCCTCGGCCTGCGGCGGAGACCCACGCTGGCTGTCGGGAGGCCGGGACGGGTGTCCCCAGAGCAGGGATAAGGGCGTCAGGGACACCCAGGGCGCGGAGCCCTGGCCTGGAGAGTGCACGGTCTGGTCACCACCGATGCGCAGGCCCCTGTGCAGAGCGGCCTTCCCATGAGTCTAAGGCCCGCCTCCCCCTCATCGGGCTGCACCTGTTGTGCGTGAACAGGGGTCACTTTGTAAACTGTGCTTCCAGAATGTTTAGCTCTTTGCCTTGAGTCCAAGGCAGGCACCTGAATCTGCTCAGTGATTTGAAGTCACTTTGTCCGTTTTCTGAAATGTTCTTTCCCACCAGAGGACTGGACCGGCAGGAGAGGCAGAGCTGGCCACCAGGGGGCAGTGTTGCCCAGGAAATGCGAGCGGATGGCGGGATGCAGCCCATTCCAGGGGAAGGGAAAGTGCAGGGACCCCCTGTGAGTGCCCGCAGGGCAGAGCAGGTGCCTGGCTGGGGACCGCGAGTCCTCGCCCTGGCCTGGGAGTCACTGAGAACGAGGGGGCATGCTTGGGGGAGAGGCTGCGGGCCTCCCCTTAAGGGACAACGTGTTACTGGTTCTGTGTGTGGATGGGACGGGGTGCCCAGCTCTCCCTGTGGGTTCATTGTTTGCATTTTGTGTGCAGGACATGGCAGCCCCACCAAGAAGCTGCCCACCCAGCCCGCCCTGCCCCTGCACGCCTGCAGCCCGTGGGCTCTGTGGACTTCCTGTCCACCGGCTCTGCTGCCCGGAGGCGTTGGTGGTCAGCAAGCGGCCATGATCAGGAGCTTGACCTCTGAGCTCAGATCGGCTGCCCTGGGTGCTGATAGGACCAGCCTGACTGGGGACAGAGTGGTCAGCGGCTTGGATGGATCCAGCTGGACAGGTTCAGCCACCGAGGACCCCCCGCCGTGCACCCCTCTGGCCCCACGACAGCAAACGTGCCAGCACCTGGGCAAGGTGTCCCTGGTGAAGGGACAACCCCTCACCCACTCATCTGTTTCCTTTGTCTCAAGTCAGAGGGCCTGGAAGCCCAAGCCTGGGACCTGGGACCCTGGGACCCTGGGACCCTGGGACCCTGGGACCCTGGGACCCTGGGACCCTGGGACCCTGGGACCCTGGGACCCTGGGACCCTGGGACCCTGGGACCCTGGGACCCTGGGACCCTGGGACCCTGGGACCCTGGGACCCTGGGACCCTGGGACCCTGGGACCCTGGGACCCTGGGACCCTGGGACCCTGGGACCCTGGGACCCTGGGACCCTGGGACCCTGGGACCCTGGGACCCTGGGACCCTGGGACCCTGGGACCCTGGGACCCTGGGACCCTGGGACCCTGGGACCCTGGGACCCTGGGACCCTGGGACCCTGGGACCCTGGGACCCTGGGACCCTGGGACCCTGGGACCCTGGGACCCTGGGACCCTGGGACCCTGGGACCCTGGGACCCTGGGACCCTGGGACCCTGGGACCCTGGGACCCTGGGACCCTGGGACCCTGGGACCCTGGGACCCTGGGACCCTGGGACCCTGGGACCCTGGGACCCTGGGACCCTGGGACCCTGGGACCCTGGGACCCTGGGACCCTGGGACCCTGGGACCCTGGGACCCTGGGACCCTGGGACCCTGGGACCCTGGGACCCTGGGACCCTGGGACCCTGGGACCCTGGGACCCTGGGACCCTGGGACCCTGGGACCCTGGGACCCTGGGACCCTGGGACCCTGGGACCCTGGGACCCTGGGACCCTGGGACCCTGGGACCCTGGGACCCTGGGACCCTGGGACCCTGGGACCCTGGGACCCTGGGACCCTGGGACCCTGGGACCCTGGGACCCTGGGACCCTGGGACCCTGGGACCCTGGGACCCTGGGACCCTGGGACCCTGGGACCCTGGGACCCTGGGACCCTGGGACCCTGGGACCCTGGGACCCTGGGACCCTGGGACCCTGGGACCCTGGGGGACAGCTTGGCCTGGGGCTTCCATTCCCCCAAGAGAACCAAACACACCCGGGCCTTCGGTCCTGCCTGGGACTTGGAAGAGAAGTTAGCGCAAAAGGCAGGAAAAGGGACCCTTCCCTGGGCCCCGGAGCTCCCACAGCTGCTGGATCCCCCCCTTCCCACCCCCTGTTTCCCCTGGTGGACCTGCCTGGGCACTGGACAGCTACCCGGTATGGACCAAACTCACAGGAAAGGGACCTTGTGATGGTCAGGAAACAGCCCAAGCCTCCTGGGGGCGGGGGGTTGGGGGGGTGGCAACCCCAACTGCTTTTTAGCCCCAAAGTCCCCATAAACTCGAACTGTGACACTCCTTCCATTGTCTCAGAAACACCCCAGCCCGTTGGGCTCCCAGCAGAGGGCGTGCAGGAGGCACCAGCCCACAGCCATCTCCCTGTCAAGTCAGAGGTTCCGTTCTCTCTCCCTCTCTCACCAAAAATCAATAAAGACAATTTTTTAAAAAATAGCCCAAAAGGCAGAATTTTAGCCCATTAAAGTCCGCCGACTCCACGGATGCTCAAATCCTCGGCTCACAGCTGCCGCCTCTGAGACTCCCTCCCTGCCTCCTGCTCTGGGTGTGTGTCTCTCTCTCTGTCCCTGTCTCTCTATCTCTGCCTGTCCTTTGTCTCTGTCTCTGTCCCTGTCTGTCTGTCTCTGTCCCTCTCTGTGTGTCTGTCTCTGTCCTTCTCTGTGTGTCTGTCTGTGGTTTCTCTGTGTGTCTGTCTCTCTCTGTCTCTGTCCCTCTCTCCTACATCAATGGAAGGGGAAGACTCCCACGTGGACAAGCAGAGCTGAGTCCCTGAGCCTCTGTTTGGAGGAGACACTCTGGTGTCCTAAGTGCCACCAGCCTGTGACCCGACTGAGCAGATGGCAGCAGGGCTGTTCCCCCCTCCCAGCGGGGGCCAGGGTGGTGCCCTGCAGTGTGGCACCAGCAGAGTCCCTGAGACCAGAGGCAGAGCGGGGTCCCGCTGGGTGGCCCTCACGTAGAAGAGCTGGTGGCCCGTGTGCCATGTGGAAAGAGACAGGCACTGGGGTCCCAGCTGCCCCGGCGACTGTGGCCGCCCTAGGGTGGGGCAGGGACACGCTGTCAGGGTTGTGAGGTCTGGGCACCGGGAAGGGCACCTCTGGGCCCGGGAAGGAGGCCTGGCTCCCACAGGCTTCTTGGGGGGCCTGGGCCCAGCCCCCTCCCTCCTGGCTGGTGATCAGAGTGGGTGGAGGATGGCCATACCCGCTCTGCCCGGGGCTGGAACATGACTCATGAGTTTCCCAGGCACCCCAGCCCCGGTGGCTTAACGCTTCCCAGATAAGGCCGGCAGCCATTCATAACCACCCTGTCAAACAGATAGAAACTGCCTCACAGGGAAACGGCCGCTTCCCAAAGGCCCCGGGAGCAGAATCTAAAATGTGACACCCAGAGGCCGGTCACCACAGTGAGGACAAGTTCCCTCGCCAGCACCGTGCAGGGCAGTGCTGCCCGCGTGGGGGACAGAGGCCGGGATAGATGGGGGGGGGTGGTCGCATGTGGGAGGGGCAGTGCCGGCTGTTGACCGCTCCTCAGAGACCCGCTCAGGTCGTGGGCTGGGGGCGGGGGCGGCAGGCAGAGCGGGTGCCAGGGATGCAGGACGCTCAGGGAGAGACCTGATGAGGCTGGGCTCACAGGAC
>NW_005371877.1:991395-994117 GCF_000412655.1 Myotis brandtii | reverse complement strand
TCGGCAGGCCCCGCTCCCACCCCGGGGCCCGGGGAGCCCCTGGGCATCTGCTTGGCCCGACTGCACTGGTGCCCACGAGCGCCCCCCGTCAATGTGTCCTTCATCTACCAATTCCCAGTTACGTTGCCCGTTTTGTTTTCATCTTTTTCTTAAAAATACATTTTTATTGATTTCAGAGAGGGATGGAGAGATAGAAACATCCATGATGAGAGAGAATCGTGGATCAGCTGCCTCCTGCGCACCCCACACTGGGGATCAAGCCCACAGCCCCGGCGTGTGCCCTGACCAGGAATCGAACCCTGACCTCCTGGTTCACGGGTCAACATTCCACCCCTGAGCCATGGAGGCCAGGCGGGCTGTTTTCATCTGAATCGCAAATACCTTGTGACAGGGACGTGCGCCAGCAGGGTGCCTGCCCCCAGATAGGCGCCATGGAAACCGCCTGGGAATGGCCAGGTGTCCACCCGCAGGGCAGCTGCTTAACGTAATTAGCCATCATGGGCGCCTGGACGCTGCGCAGCTGCTCACCTGGTGACGTCAAGATAGCCCTGTTCTGGGGGAAGCGGGGCGCCTGCAGACGCATCCCCGTCCGCACCGGGCAGCAGGCTGCCATCCGGCCAGGAAGGTGCTGATGCTGATCTGCTTCCCTCACTCTGGGTCCGGGCAACAGTGACCCTGGCCCCAGAGTCCGGCCACAATGGGAGGAAGGAGCAGCTTAAGAAACCTGTCCTCACAGAGCACAGCCTGCACATCACTGACAACAACTTGTCAGGAATTAGAGACAAACCTCCCAGTCCAATAAACCTCGGGAAGGAAGCAGGAGAAGGGAATCGTAAAGATAAAAACATAAGTTAAAGAAACGGAAAAGAAAAAAGACCCCAGGAAGCCTCATGGGACTGCACCCCGGTGGGGGGGGGGGGGGGGGGGGGGGGGGGTCCGGGGAAGAAGAGCAGTGTGTGCAGGGGGACCCATGTGCCCCGTTTCCACACGGGAGACCGCGCGGTCCTGTCCAGTGGCGACCGCTGACACGGGAGGGGCAGCCCGCTTCAGCAGGGACACGGGGCCAGCTCACAGAATAACCAGGAAGAAATGAAAAAGGGTTAGGCACATGGGCCTAAGCTATAAAACTGAATTCGCTGCCTCGATTGAACAATAAAACTTGTGAGACGGGGGAGAGAGCCGTGTCCCAGAGACGGGGTGTCCCGAGGGCCACTGCACTCACGGGTGGTCTTGAAGGGCCCCCAGGACATTCCGGACGCGGCCAGTCCCAGACTCTGCAGGGCCCTTCGTTTTTGTCCTGAGCGCAGTAGCGGCGACCAAGGCTCAGAAGAGGCAGCGGCTAGGACGGGGTGTGAGAGACCACCGCCGCCTCCTATGGCCACAGGCTGGTGGGCAGGGAGACAGATGGAGGACGGCCCGTCAGGACAGGAAAGCCCTGGGCACATCACAAAGGCTGGCAGCTGACACAGGAAGGGTCGGGTTCTGAGTGGCCGAGACAGGACCCCTTGCGGGTGGGATGGGGACTGTCAGGGTCAGCCCGGGGGACGGTGACCCCCCGAGTGGGGAAGTGGGGGTCACGCAGTCCATGCAGGGACGAGCTGGCAGCCAGGACGTGTCTGGGCAGTAGGTTTCAGGACTGTGGCCGGAGGGTCACTTGAGAATGCCTTGCATACAGATGTCATGGAGAGAGACAGAGAAAGAGATAAAGATACAGAGAGAGAGATGGAGACAGAGATAGAGAAGATAGAGATAGAGAAGAAGGAAGAGCAGGAGGAGCAGGGAGGGGGGGGAGAAGGAGAGGAGAGAGAAGGTCAGAGGGAGTTCAGGGTCTCACAGACAGGGGTAAGACAGGGGGACAGGCAGGGGGACAGGCAGGGGACAGACAGGGGAACAGACAGGGGGACAGGCAGGGGACAGACAGGGGAACAGATAGGGAGACAGACAGGGGGACATACCGGGACAGGCAGGGGGCTGTGGGCCCCAAGAGGATGAGAATGGAAAGTGACCTTTCGTGGTTGAAGATGCTCTGTGAGGGGCTGTGCTGGGTGACAGGTAACAAGCTACACCTCAGCCTGTGACTGGTCACTGGGGAAATAAACACACTCAGCCCCTCACCTCCTCCAGCCACATGGGGGGCCAGGAGCTCTGCTCCCCAGGAAGACTGTGCCCCAGCCGGGCTCCATGCGACAGAGAGGGTCAGGCACAGAGGACCTCGTCCCTGTGGGTGGGCAGGAACACCAGCCAGCACACGGGCGTCGCCCTCCTGCCCAGAGCACCCAGCAGTGGGCACAGTGACAGGGCCCAGGCCACACCTGCACAGACAGCAATCGTTCAACACGTAGCAAACGTGTAGCCACCAGCAACCTTGTGGCTTGAGGACAGCGAGCCCTGAGCAGCAGGCAGCCCCTCGCGGGCCTGGGTGCCCACAGCTGCAGGCGCCTGAGTGACCAGCTGCAGACGGGGCTCCATCAGGGGTGCTGGGCTGCGTCTGGAGCCCTCGAGGGGCACATGCAGGCACCCGGGGCCCCGCTGACCGCCTCTCCCACACTGACTTGGGCTGTGAGCCTGAACCTGAGATCAGCTGAGTGAGATCCCATGGGCTGTGCCTCCTGGGCCAGGTCCCCATGACTGTGAAAAGGTCTGCAGGGACACCGCTGTCCAGCAGGGGGCAGGTGTGGGCGTGGGCTGGGCTGAGCTCCCCTGACTGCTGGGCTGG
This sequence comes from Myotis brandtii, assembly GCF_000412655.1. Classification (NCBI taxonomy): domain Eukaryota; kingdom Metazoa; phylum Chordata; class Mammalia; order Chiroptera; family Vespertilionidae; genus Myotis; species Myotis brandtii. The sequence goes on along the minus strand of NW_005371877.1, from coordinate 991,401 downwards.
GCTGGG
>NW_005371877.1:987888-990133 GCF_000412655.1 Myotis brandtii | reverse complement strand
GGGGCACATGCAGGCACCCGGGGCCCCGCTGACCGCCTCTCCCACACTGACTTGGGCTGTGAGCCTGAACCTGAGATCAGCTGAGTGAGATCCCATGGGCTCTGCCTCCTGGGCCAGGGCCCCATGACTGTGTATGGAAAAGGTCTGCAGGGACACCGCTGTCCAGCAGGGGGCAGGTGTGGGCGTGGGCTGGGCTGAGCTCCCCTGACTGCTGGGCTGGGCTGGGCTGGGGCTGCCTCAGGGACAGGGGAGTGGGCCCACCGGGGCCCTGGGGTCTCCCCTGCAGCATCGAGGATCAGCCCACCTCCCCGTCCTGGAGGTTAACCTTCATTCCAAGCCCGTCACCCGGGGTGAAGCCTTTCGTCTCCCACAGACACCTGGGCTCACAGAGGCCGGCAGGGCAGCCCCTCCCTCTCCTGGGTCCAGGACGGGCCTGTCCACGTCGGCCCAAGTGAGGGCTCCAGGAGCCCCTCTACTCTGTGAGGAGGAAGGGCCCCTTCCCAGCCGGGACGGGGAGACGGGGGTCGTGACACAGCTGTCACCTCCTGCATCTGCACAGCCTCCTCTTCCCACCGGCGCCTGGGACCCTCTCCCCTCCCCAGAGCCCAGGAGAAAGGAGAGGGCACTTCCCGTCTCACTCGGACACGGACACACGGCGTGTGGGTGACTCTGAGCACGTGGTCCTTTGTCATTAAGAGAAACAGGGGCAGGTGTTTCCAAACCCGGGACCCTCCCCCCTCCCCAGAGCCCAGGAGAAAGGACAGGGCACTTCCCGTCTCACTCGGACACGGACACACTGCGTGTGGGTGACTCTGAGCACGTGGCCCTTTGTCATTAAGAGAAACAGGGGCAGGTGTTTCCAAACCCCCAGTGTCACTGAACACTCACACCACCCAACCTGTGGGGAGACACCTGTGACCACAGGGCAGAGCTGGCCCATCGTTCCTGGAGGACGGCACGATTCACTCACCACCCACCCAGAATAAAACGGGCCCGTAAGACGATCACCCTGAGTCTGAAATTGTTGAACCACATCATGAAAAAGCAGGAGAGAAACGCAGGGGAGACGTGAAGGAGCCGGGAGCCGGGGGCGGGTGCGGGGCCGGGCGCCGCAGGCACGTGGGAACTTTCTGGGCACAGACCCCAGGACCCCGAGCCCCAGCTGCCCCCGCGCCCACAGGGCCGCTCCCTGCGGCTGTTTATCTGCAGAAGCACCAGCAGGCGCTGCGGGAGGAACGCTGGTTAAAGGTCCCGACGTGATCACAGGGAAGGCACCGCTGCCTTGGAATGCTGCGAGCCAGCGACCTGCGTCAGGACAGGAATGTCCGGGAGACGCACGCACGTCCTGCACAGCTGGCATCGCCGCAGCTTTGCCAGGAGACGTCAGGGCCTGGAGCCCACGCTGGAGGCCCAGGAGGAGGGAGGCGGGGGACCCGGCCCTGGGACCGTGTCCACTTCAGTCCATGGGGATTTTTTACAACAAAAAGTGTTCTCATTTCTCAAAACCCACTAGTTGTTGTTGAAAAGCGAGTCTGTCACTGACCACCAGCAACGACGGCTCACACACAGCAGAGTCGTGCTTCCCATCCCCGGTGTGAAGTCGAGAGGGAGGGTCGTGGAGGCTGGTGGAGGAGGCCCCGACACACACCGGGCGCCCAGCCCCTTGGTCTCTGCCCCCTGATCCGGCGGGAGGGAGGCTCCCTTAGGTCTGACAGGGCTGCTGGGCACCTGCCCTGTCCTCACGCCCGAGGAGCCGGGCGGGGAGGGGGGCCGGGGGGACAAGGATGGCCCAGCCAGCTCAGGGCGTTTCTGTTAAGACACAGAGTTACACGGCGTCTCCATGTGACCCCCACCCGACTCCCACGAATGTCCCCCAAACGACTGAGAGCAGAGGGTCCAATGGGTCGCTGCTCACCCACATGCACAGCAGCCAAAAGCTGGGAGCAGCCGCGTGTCCACAGGCAACTGGAAACACAGCCGTGGGCCCTGCACACGGAGCCTCACTGGGCACCAAGAGGAAGGACATTCTGACACCTGTGCCCGGGGATGGCCCAGGGACACTCAGCCCAGGGGACAGGAGGGAGGAGGACAGGAGCCTGCCTGAGAGGCCAGACACCCGAGCAGCCCTTTCTCGGTGGCCAGGGGCAGGGATGCGGCCAAGGCTGTGAGGGCCAGGCAGGGCCAGGGTGGCCTGGAGGAAGGGCAGGGGACAGCGGCAGCCCAGCCACCAGGCCCTGGGGTGACC
>NW_005371877.1:978051-987777 GCF_000412655.1 Myotis brandtii | reverse complement strand
TCACAGCAGCGAGTGGAGGGGGTGCGAGGGGGCGGGGCCCTGTCTCCGAGGGAACAGGGCTCAGGCATTCCGGTCGGCACCCCCGTGGGCGGAGGGGCTGCCTTTGTCCTGGGGGCTTTGGGGAGCAGGTGAGGCCTCCCGGGGGCAGAGGATGGACCTGCAGATCTCACCCCCTGGGAGGGAGCTGCCGGCCCAGCCAAGGCCAGAGGGCCGGGCGCTGACCTGCTGCTCAGAGGGTCCTGGGAGCCTGCGGGCACGCGGCCTGGGGGCCAGCAGCCTCTGCCCAGACGCTCCCTGGGTGCTGAGGCCCTTCACCAAAACCGGTCACAGGGGTCAGGAGGGCTCAGGGTTGGACAAGCCCTGGGGCGTGTGGGGATGTGGCTCCAACAGCGTGTGGGGGCCATGGCCAGAGTCAGAGGACAGGGACCCCAGGATCCATGCTTGTCCACGCGGCTCTGGGGGCTGAGAGGACGAGGAGGGACCCGGGCCAGAGGGGAGAGCGGGGTCGCGGCCCCCAGAACAGCCCCCAGTCCCCACGGCTGGAGCCATGGCCCCACAGCTCCTCCAGGGCCGTCACCAACCCCCACCAGCTCCTGCCCACCAGGGCCCGCACGCTCGGTCCCCGTCCAGGGGACCCCTCAGTGCATGGACAGTCCTAGATCCTGGGCCCCTCTCGGGCTCTGCTCCCAGAAACCTCCAGAGGTTCCGGCATCCCCTCCCACAGGCCGGTTTGGGGCAGAGAAGGGCCCTGCCTCCAGCTGAGGTGCTGTCTGGGGCTGAAGGCACCTCTGTCCCCCTCCCAGGGCCCCTCACCTCCCCCAGGCACTGCCCACCCAGCTCAGGCCGATCCTGGGGGCCAGGCCCGGGGCCGAGGGGTCCCAGAGGGGGTCGTGGGGAGATGGTGTGACTCGTGGGGAGCCCCCATCGTCCCAGGGGCCCCCGGCGAGCCCTGCACAGCATTACTGCCACATGAAAGGGAAGGGGGGTGGGGGGCGGCCTTGGTGTCCTGTAAACACGCTGATTTCTCAACGTAAACCAGATTCCAGCCCAGGACACAGATACACATCTGCGTCAGCGCCCCCGCCCAGGGGGCCCGGGCCTGGTATCGCCGCCTCTGGGGCCTGTCAGAGTGACCGCTGACATGTTTCACAACCAGGCAGGACTGGTCTCGCATTCCTTCCCCAAATCCCCCTGATCTCTGCAATGTCAGGTCTTCTCAAAAACACAAATATTTGGTAACTAAACGACCAAGTGGAAAAAGCATAGGATGTTTTCGCAACTGGAAAATGCCAACTAAGGAAGGGAATTCTGCGTTTCGCCCACCTTGGGCTGAGCTGGGAGCTTATCTCTCTGGGAAGAATCTGCTGAGGCCAGGGCCTGGGGCGGGGCGGGCGGGGCGCCCTGAGCCGCCTCTGGGAGCTTGGGAGCTTGGCCTGGGATGGGGGTGGGGGGCAGCAGCGAGGGCCTGGAGAGGGGCCCAGCGACCCCGACTCTGGGACCCCAGTTTTGGGGATGGCGGCCCCGAGGTTGTGAGCAGCTGTGGCAGCACCAAGGACAGTGGCCTTGGCTGCAATGTCAGTGATGAGCTGAGCCTCCTGCCAGCGGCTGTGTCCCCCCACTGCCCCCCTGTCCCTCTCCTGCGTGGAGCTCGGCCGTGTGGGGAGGGAGCAGCTCCCCGTACAGTCAGCCTGGCTCTGCCCCCCTTTCTGGTTGGGGGCTCCCTCCCTGCCGCACCAGCTCAGAGTCCGGGCCTGTGGGGGCCTGGCCTGGAGTCTGCGGGGTGGGGAGGTGTAAGGGCCTGCGTTGCTAACACGGGTGCCCCTCTGTCCCAGGGCAGCCCCGACCCCTCCTGTGCTAGAGACGAGTCTGTAGGGAAGGGTCAATCTGCCGGGGGGACCTGACCCAGGGTTGGGCCCAGATGGAGTCCCAGGCGCCCCTTCTTCTCTGCAGCCGTGAGCTGAGAATGACTGTGCATTTTACTGCTGAACAGAAATCAGAGAACAATACTTTGTGCCACATGGACACCACACGACGTTCACATTCCAGTGACTGCTTCCCGGGGCGCAGTCACCCCTTCGTTCCCGATGGCAGAGCAGAGCCCTGGCCACAGCGCCGGGGGCGGGAGCATTTGCCAAGCCCTGAGCCCACTGTGCACAGAAGTCTCAGGTCCCCACCGCAGGGCCAGCCTCTGGGGTCTCCTCACGCAGCCGCCTCGGCCTCGTCCAGGGGCCGAAGGAACAGGGTGGGGAGCCTCTTTTCTGCCAACGGCCACCCGGATGCTCTCACCATTACTCGGGGCCACACACAGTTACCCCCTTGAGCACCAGCCTGCGCTCCTGGGTCACAGGTAACTCCCTCCTCCTCAGGCCATGGCAGGGCCAGCCAGACCCAAGGACTTCGGTCCGCGGGCCGGACGGCCCCCACCCCTGGCTTAGAAAGCGTCCCCCGTGTCCGAGTGGTGATGCCTCTCCAGACCCTTGGGTTCCCAGGACTCTGGCCAATCCCCACGTGCACTTCGGAACATTAGCTCCGGTGGTTCGGGTGAGGGACCCACGGCAGAGGTGGTCCCATTCCTGAGGGTGTCCCAGTCAACCGGGCAGGACACAGCAGGGACGCCAGCTGGTGCCCTGGGTACTGGGTGCAGCCCAGCCGTGGCCTCGGTGCCAGGAGGGCCCACAGCCCCCCAAGGAGCCAGAGCACAGGCCCGCAGGGACCCCCCGGCCTGGCTGCCGTGGGAACACACGTCTGGATTGGAAACCAGGGTGCCTTGTGCTCACTCTGAAGGAGAATGAACCCCACAGTTTGGGTCCCTGGCCTAGGGCACCGGGAGAGCCACAGAGAGTGGGGCTCTGCGCAGGCCAAGGGGGGCAGGGGACTGCTTGGTGGGGCGGTGAGGAGCCCCCCCCTCGGAAGGGCTGAGCGAGCCTGGTCCTGCCGTGGGAGAGTTATTTCCTAGGAGTCTCCAGGGCAGAGGCTGAAATGGCCTTGTTTACCGTTTGCTGGGAGCCAGAGGCCCTGCTGACTTTCCTGATAAGGCACGTCCTCGCTCTCAGTTCAGCCGCCTGCACATTCCAGGGGGCGGGGGGCGGGGGGCCCAGCAGATACCGCCTGGAGCCTGGAGCCGCTGGGATCAGCGCTTCCTGCCCTCCTCACGGCTGTGACCTTGTGCCTGGTGCTCAAGCCCCCGCTGGGGCCCTCACGCTGTCCATTTGGGGAGCAGGAGTGGGGGAGGGGAGAGCAGAAGGGTCCCCCATTACCTGTGTGTGACAGGCAGCCCCCAGACATCTCTGCAGGGCCCTTGCTGTCCCCCTGCCCCCCGTCACCCAATTCACAATTGAGGAGACTGATGCTCAGAGGGACTGGGAAGCTGGCCAAGGTCACCTGGACTGAGGGCCACGCCGGGGCCAGCACCCCAAAAGTCTCCATGGCCTCAGACAGTGTGTACAGACATCAGCCAGAAGGATGAGCCACAGAACTTCCTTCCCAGCTAAAGTCACTTTCTCCCAGGAGAAGAGCCGGGTCCCAGGACCGTGTGGGGGAGCCCCTGCCCAGGCCTTGCTGGCGCCGGCCCCTCACGTCAGCAGGCCCAGCACCCCTCGACGGCGCTGGGTTTCTCGGTGCTTTCTGCCGGGGCTGCCTCTCCACAGGGGCGCTGTCGGGCGTCACAAGTCCCTGGGGCTGAAGGCCACTTCCCTGTGGATCCGGTTCCCTGGGACCCTGGGCCTCCGGTCCTGTCAGCGGTTCTCGTGAGACAGACCAGCCAGCGTGCCTGTGCGGGTGCCTGTGTGTGAAGGGTTCCCCTCAGGATGGGCTCGGGAGGTGATGGGGGGAGCCCCAAATCTGCAGGAGGCCCAGCAGGCTGGAGGCCCCAAGAGCAACTGGTGCCCCTGAAGTCGGGGGCCGTCCCCCGGGACTCCCTCCCCTCAGGGGGCTCAGTCCTGGCTCTGCTCGGGCCTCAACTGATTAGATGAGCCCACCCAGCTCGCAGAAGACCATCCGCTTCAGGCCCAGTCCAGAAAAGTCAATGTTAGAGGCCCAGCCCCACACCCCTGAGCGGACACATACAATTAACCACCACAGACAATAGATTCATCTCGCTTTACTCAAACTAGGATTTCCACCCCGGCTGGCATGGCTCCATTGGGTGGAGTGTTGTCTGTCCCGGGCACTGAAGGGTCTTGGGTTCAATTCCCAGTCAGGGCGCATGCCCAGGTTGTGGGTTCGACCCCCCATCAGGGTGTGCTCAGGAGGCAGCTGCTCAATGTTGTTTTTCTCTATCTATTTCCCTCTCTCTTCTTCTCTCTCCCAAAAAATAGCCCAGGGACACACAGCCGGGGGGACAGAGAGCTCACAGGGTTTGGGGCTGAGTCTAACATTCACTTTTCTGGACTCTGAGGGAAGCAGAGGGTCCTCCGTGAGGTGAATGGGCCTCATCTAACCAGTTGAAGGCCTGGAGAGCCTGGGGGGCCGACCAGTCCTTTGTGATCATTAAAGCGCACTAGACGGGCAGTGTCTGTGGACGGTGGGGCGTGAGCCGCACTCCGCGCTGCCCTCGTGCTGGGATGGATGCTCTGTGGTCTCCACCACAGAACGTGCATCTGTGGCGTAAGCCTCCTGAGGTGCAGTTGGGTACAGTTACCTGCACACGTGTGAGGGGCATCGCTCCATCCACTTGGATCAGGACCCACCCGGACACCGTCACCCCTGAGGGAGCGCCCCTCGCCCCGTCTGCCTCCCACCGGCTCGCCCTGCGTGCTGCCCCTCCGCGTGCCCACACGGCCCGCTCTCGGTCGCGGTGCTTTTCAGGGAAGAGCCTCATGACACAGGTGCCTTCGGGGTCTGGCCTTGTCCCTCAGCACGATGGTTTGGGGACACCCCCGTGTCCTTGCTGCTTCCATGGCCCCCCCTCTGCCGCTGAGTGGGACTCTCTACCGGGAGAGTGTGGGCCGTGGGGCCTCAGCTCACATCCCCCAGCTCGCAGGCCCCACACTGGGCTCTCCCTGCCCCCCCCCCCCCCCCGGCCCCCCCCCACATCTGTGGAGCATCTGCTATGTGCCAGGCACCGACCGGCCTGCGGGATTCCGGGAAGCCGAGCGGCCACACGGGCTCAGGTGATCCTGGCACGTCAGCCGGGAGCTGCAGAGGCTCGCGTGCATCTCGGTGCCAGTCCTGAAGGTCAGAGCCCTGAAGGTCAAAGCCCAGAGCTGCTGAGAGAAGAGGGGAACTTGAAAAGCTAGCAATGCCCGCCCTCCTGCCAGGCGGCCTGGGGAGCTGGACTTAACCATCTTGTGGGGGCCAGGGCGACGGCTCCGGGTGTGAGTTCACACGGCCGTGGGTGAGGGTGGGGGACGAATAAAAAGTGCGATGAGAAATGTTTTTCAAATATATTTTTATTGGTTAAGAGAGGAAGGGAGAGGGAGAGAGAGAGAGAGAGAAACATCCATGATGAGAGGGAATCATGGATCGGCTGCCTCCTGCACGTCCCACACTGGGGATCGAGCCCACAACCCGGGCCTGTGCCCTGACCGGGAATGGAACCCTGACCTCCTGGTTCCTAGGTCAACGCTCAATCACTGAGCCACGCTGCCAGGCGTAATGGGAAATATTGAGGAGGAAGGTGTAAGCCCAGCAGCACCATGACAGCTCCGTGACACAGCGCCCACAGCCCAGGGTCTGTGCCTGCAGGCATCTCGTGTGGGAACATCAGATCCCTGCAGCAAACCCCTTGGAGAAAATGACAATCAATGGAAGAACGTTTAGTCCAGGGGCTCTCAACCTTCCTCTCGCCGCGACCCTTTAATACAGTTCCTCATGTTGTGGTGACCCCCAACCATAAAATTATTTTCGTTGCTACTTCATCACTGTCATGTTGCTACTGTTATGAGTCGTAATGTAAAAATCTGATATGCAGGATGTATTTTCATTGTTACAAATTGAACATAATTAAAGCATAATGATTGATCACAAAAACAATATGTCATTATATATGTGTTTTCCGATGGTCTTAGGCGACCCCTGTGAAAGGGTCGTTCGACCCCCAAAGGGGTCGCAACCCACAGGTTGAGAACCGCTGGTTTAGTAGAAAGAAGAAAGGTCTTAAGACAAGATTTACTGACCAGAGAAAAACGCCGTGCCTGGTGGGAAGACGTGGGGTTTCCAAGGGAGCCTGCCCACGTCATCGCACCGGCTACAATAGGGGCTGTTTTTACCCTCGAGCTCTCTCTCTGAACGTCTCATCAAAGGGCATGTGGGCAGAGCAGCTATTAAAGTTTTTAAAAGCAAAATATGCAGGCAGAGGCCCAGATTTCCCAGAAGATAGCAGAGCGGTGACTCAGCCTGCGGACAGGACTGAGATTAGAGCAGGGACAATGAGGGCCCCGGCACGTCCACCGCCCGGCGCCCGCAGGACCTGGGACAAACGGACAGGCTGCGGTCAACAGGAAAAGGAGAGACGACACGGCCACCCCGGCCTAACTCAGCCGCGAAAATAAAGAGCGATCGAAAGCCAAACAGGAAAATAAAATGTAGCGTTTCTGAGGGGACACGCGGGGGATGCTGTGCTACCTGGGGGTAGGGTGCGCTGACCACGCCCGCACCTCAGAACTAACACCCGAGTGTCTTCGAGTCTCTTTCCCAGTGAAACACCCCAGGGAAAGTCACGGAGGAAATGAAGGAAGGCAGCTTAAGAGAGAACATTTCTAACGAATACAGCACTAAAGAGCCATGTTCAAGCCGCCGCCCCAATCAACAAGCAGAAGGCCAGCCACAGTCGAAAGCCGGCCACACGGGCAGGGGCACGGGGGCGGGGGACTCGGAGGGGCTGGGGGCGAGGAAACAGCTCGGGGCCCCGTTGTCTAACTGTGTTAATGTAGTTGGTCATGCTGCTTGCTTCCCGTTTCCACGTCCCCTTCCCTAACCTGATTATGTGGCTTAACACAGTCCCACCAGAGCACCAGACACTGACGCTAAAGTGGTCGGAGGCAAAAGGACTAATGGGAGTCCATTTAGAGACACAAAGAGCAGGAATCACGTGGGAGGAACCAGACCCTTCGATTCTCAGGCTTCCTGTGAGGCTCTGGTGGCCGGGGGTGGGGGCCCTGGGGAGGGGCAGAGGGGACCCCGCATTTACAGAAGGGACCCCACAGGGGCCCCACAGGAGGCTCCTTACAGCAGAATCGCTAGAGGGGCTGCAGCGGTTACACATTCTGGGGGCCCCTTGACTGAACCTCACACCACTTTATGCAAAAACCAGCTCAAACCGGATCATAAGATTTAAACAAGATATAAAACTTTCAAAAGGACACACAGGACAAAACGTTCAGGGCGTCTTAGCTGTAACATGAAATACAGGATCCACACAATTTAAAAAAATGAATAAATAAGATTTCAGCCGAATGACGACCTTTGGCCTCAAAGAGGCCCCTGGGGAGAGATGAGGCGGCAAACCCAGCCTGGGAGACGGGTTGCTTGTAGGCAATTCAACAGACTGTCAAAGCTCAGCAGCAAAGAGACCAACGAAAGGGCCACAGACACGAGGGGTCCTGTCCCAGAAGAGGGGGTGCAGGTGGCCAGGCAGCACGGAGAGTCCGACGGGATCGGCTGCCAAGGGAGCCACGGTGGCCACAGGGAGAGGCCCGGGAGCCAGCCCTGTGGGAGCCGAGGAGTAAAACGAACAGCCCAGCCCCAGGCTGGCCACGCGGGGCACAGGAGGGTCACGGCGCAGCTGCTGGGCATGGAGAAGGTCCGTCCCACCTGGAAAACGGTTTGACAGTTTCTTAAAAGCCTCCCACGCACGTCCCAGATGGCCCGCGGGGCACCCCGAGGCCGAGCCCTCCGACGTGAAAACTTGTGTTCACACAGGAAAATGGCTCTGTTTGCAGCAGAGAAAAACAAAAAACAGCTCAAACATCTTTCCCCAGGACAGTGGCTAGACCGACGCTGGTCCGTAGACGCGCTGGGGTCTCCTTCCCCAGAAAGAAGGCCCCACGGACAGGCGAGACGTGGGCCCTGGAGAGCTGCTGGGAAGCGCTGGACTACTTTCACAGCTTCCTGTGACTACAACCATTTCACATAAAAAGCTTGTTTGCATAGAGCGCCACGAGCTTCCCACAAAGCTATCCTGTGTGGGGAAGACGGAGAAATAAATCTGCGTGTCCCTCTGGCAGGCAAAACCCAGGAAACATCCCCCGGCAGCGAGACACCAGGGACGGGGACGGGGACGGGGACGGGGACGTTACAAGCAGCCAGGGCCCCTCTGTGCTCCATCTGGTCACAGACATAACGAAGGAAACAAAACTGAGAAGGAAGGGGAGCAATTGACATGGACCCAGAAATACACCCACATTTTCTATGAACAAATGTCTGGACAAGCAGCGGCTCCACACGGCCGAGCTCCATGCAGGAGAGGGACAGGGGGGCAGTGGGGGGACACAGCCGCTGGCAGGAGGCTCAGCTCATCACTGACATTGCAGCCAAGGCCACTGTCCTTGGTGCTGCCACAGCTGCTCACAACCTCGGGGCCGCCATCCCCAAAACTGGGGTCCCAGAGTCGGGGTCGCTGGGCCCCTCTCCAGCCCCCCCGCCCCAGGCCCTGGCCTCAGCAGATTCTTCCCAGAGAGATAAGCTCCCAGCTCAGCCCAAGGTGGGCGAAACGCAGAATTCCCTTCCTTAGTTGGCATTTTCCAGTTGCGAAAACATCCTATGCTTTTTCCACTTGGTCGTTTAGTTACCAAATATTTGTGTTTTTGAGAAGACCTGACATTGCAGAGATCAGGGGGATTTGGGGAAGGAATGCGAGACCAGTCCTGCCTGGTTGTGAAACATGTCAGCGGTCACTCTGACAGGCCCCAGAGGCGGCGATACCAGGCCCGGGCCCCCTGGGCGGGGGCGCTGACGCAGATGTGTATCTGTGTCCTGGGCTGGAATCTGGTTTACGTTGAGAAATCAGCGTGTTTACAGGACACCAAGGCCGCCCCCCACCCCCCTTCCCTTTCATGTGGCAGTAATGCTGTGCAGGGCTCGCCGGGGGCCCCTGGGACGATGGGGGCTCCCCACGAGTCACACCATCTCCCCACGACCCCCTCTGGGACCCCTCGGCCCCGGGCCTGGCCCCCAGGATCGGCCTGAGCTGGGTGGGCAGTGCCTGGGGGAGGTGAGGGGCCCTGGGAGGGGGACAGAGGTGCCTTCAGCCCCAGACAGCACCTCAGCTGGAGGCAGGGCCCTTCTCTGCCCCAAACCGGCCTGTGGGAGGGGATGCCGGAACCTCTGGAGGTTTCTGGGAGCAGAGCCCGAGAGGGGCCCAGGATCTAGGACTGTCCATGCACTGAGGGGTCCCCTGGACGGGGACCGAGCGTGCGGGCCCTGGTGGGCAGGAGCTGGTGGGGGTTGGTGACGGCCCTGGAGGAGCTGTGGGGCCATGGCTCCAGCCGTGGGGACTGGGGGCTGTTCTGGGGGCCGCGACCCCGCTCTCCCCTCTGGCCCGGGTCCCTCCTCGTCCTCTCAGCCCCCAGAGCCGCGTGGACAAGCATGGATCCTGGGGTCCCTGTCCTCTGACTCTGGCCATGGCCCCCACACGCTGTTGGAGCCACATCCCCACACGCCCCAGGGCTTGTCCAACCCTGAGCCCTCCTGACCCCTGTGACCGGTTTTGGTGAAGGGCCTCAGCACCCAGGGAGCGTCTGGGCAGAGGCTGCTGGCCCCCAGGCCGCGTGCCCGCAGGCTCCCAGG
>NW_005371877.1:973366-976624 GCF_000412655.1 Myotis brandtii | reverse complement strand
GGGCGGCCCTGTGGGCGCGGGGGCAGCTGGGGCTCGGGGTCCTGGGGTCTGTGCCCAGAAAGTTCCCACGTGCCTGCGGCGCCCGGCCCCGCACCCGCCCCCGGCTCCCGGCTCCTTCACGTCTCCCCTGCGTTTCTCTCCTGCTTTTTCATGATGTGGTTCAACAATTTCAGACTCAGGGTGATCGTCTTACGGGCCCGTTTTATTCTGGGTGGGTGGTGAGTGAATCGTGCCGTCCTCCAGGAACGATGGGCCAGCTCTGCCCTGTGGTCACAGGTGTCTCCCCACAGGTTGGGTGGTGTGAGTGTTCAGTGACACTGGGGGTTTGGAAACACCTGCCCCTGTTTCTCCTAATGACAAAGGGCCACGTGCTCAGAGTCACCCACACGCAGTGTGTCCGTGTCCGAGTGAGACGGGAAGTGCCCTGTCCTTTCTCCTGGGCTCTGGGGAGGGGGGAGGGTCCCGGGCGCTGGTGGGAAGAGGAGGCTGTGCAGATGCAGGAGGTGACAGCTGTGTCACGACCCCCGTCTCCCCGTCCCGGCTGGGAAGGGGCCCTTCCTCCTCACAGAGTAGAGGGGCTCCTGGAGCCCTCACTTGGGCCGACGTGGACAGGCCCGTCCTGGACCCAGGAGAGGGAGGGGCTGCCCTGCCGGCCTCTGTGAGCCCAGGTGTCTGTGGGAGACGAAAGGCTTCACCCCGGGTGACGGGCTTGGAATGAAGGTTAACCTCCAGGACGGGGAGGTGGGCTGATCCTCGATGCTGCAGGGGAGACCCCAGGGCCCCGGTGGGCCCACTCCCCTGTCCCTGAGGCAGCCCCAGCCCAGCCCTGCAGTCAGGGGAGCTCAGCCCAGCCCACGCCCACACCTGCCCCCTGCTGGACAGCGGTGTCCCTGCAGACCTTTTCCATACACAGTCATGGGGACCTGGCCCAGGAGGCAGAGCCCATGGGATCTCACTCAGCTGATCTCAGGTTCAGGCTCACAGCCCAAGTCAGTGTGGGAGAGGCGGTCAGCGGGGCCCCGGGTGCCTGCATGTGCCCCTCGAGGGCTCCAGACGCAGCCCAGCACCCCTGATGGAGCCCCGTCTGCAGCTGGTCACTCAGGCGCCTGCAGCTGTGGGCACCCAGGCCCGCGAGGGGCTGCCTGCTGCTCAGGGCTCGCTGTCCTCAAGCCACAAGGTTGCTGGTGGCTACACGTTTGCTACGTGTTGAATGATTGCTGTCTGTGCAGGTGTGGCCTGGGCCCTGTCACTGTGCCCACTGCTGGGTGCTCTGGTCAGGGGGGCGATGCCCGTGTGCTGGCTGGTGTTCCTGCCCACCCACAGGGACGAGGTCCTCTGTGCCTGACCCTCTCTGTCGCATGGAGCCCGGCTGGGGCACAGTCTTCCTGGGGAGCAGAGCTCCTGACCCCCCATGCGGCTGGAGCAGGTGGGGGGCTGAGGGGTGCATGTGGCTACCATGGTTGTAGGGTTGGCTGCCACCTCCTGCGGGTCCCGGGGTCTCAGGGGCTGGGTCTCTTACTGGGGCTCCTGCAGAACCCCCTCTGGGTCTCAGCAAGGGAGCCCATCCCGCGCTGTGCTGCTCATGGGGTCCCCGCAGTGCTCCGCACCCCTCATCCTTGCCGATGGCCATGTCCTCCTGTCCTCACTGGCTCCCTCCCCCTCCCTGGCAGGATCCTGTCCCAGGGCCCAGAGGCCGGAGCTGCCCCATCTCTGAAGTCCCAGCCCCTACGCCCTGAGCCACCGTCTCCCAGGACGCACCGCCAAGTCACCTCTGATCATGGCCCATTTCCAGAACCTTCCATGGTGCTCCCACTCGTCATGGGGGCTGTCCCGGGACAGTGTTGATGAGGAGACAGGGATTAGGGGTTTACCTCTCGGATGATGAGCAGATAAAGGAGACGAATGACCTCCTTCCAGCGTCTGGGACAAAAGCAGCTCCTTGGGCGGGTCCCTGGGACCCGGCCTGGCCCCACCGCACACACCGGGGTCCTTCCTCCTGTTCTTCCCTGTGTCTCCCGTCCTGGCTCGGCATACAGTCGGCACCACATAAATGCTCAATGCAAGGAGGGGATGAGCAGCAGAGGGACGCAGGTGGACACGACACCGTTGTGTTGGAGGCCAGGGATCAGGTGTCCGCCCTGAACACCAGCACCTCTCCTGCCGCGGCCGAGCCCACGGGCCGTGTCACTGCTGGGGTTCGTGTCCCCAGTGGCCCCTCAGCCACTGCCTCGAGTGTGCACATATGCCCCGGCGGGGGGAAGCATGAGAAGGGGGCTCCTGGAGAGGGGGGCCAGCGTTCCAACGCCACAGGTCCTCAGCCAGCTCCACTCCCGGGCTGGGCACCCCAAGGCAGGGGCCTGCCGGCCAGCAGCCAGAGCTAGTCTCATTGTGAGCTGAGTGGGGGTTTGCTAGTGACTGGTGACCGCCCCCCACATTCATGTGTTGAAGCCCTAACCACCAGGGTGGTGGCCTTTGGGGGGGCGTCTTTAGGAGCTAATTACGTCTGGGTGAGGTCATGAGGGGGAGCCCAGGGTGGCCCAGCCTCTGCCCCGTCGCCCACCCTGCGGTCATGAGTTAGTGCGTCCGCCCCGGAGGAGGGGCAGGGTGGGAGCCCTGCTCAGTGAGGGCGACAAGGTATAGCCGTGGCCTGGCTGGCGTGGCTCAGTGGTTGAGCATCGACCTATGAACCTGGAGGTCACGGTTCGATTCCCGGTCAGGGCACAGGCCCGGGTTACGGGCTCCATCCCATGTGGGGGGTGCAGGAGGCGGCCGATCCATGATTCTCTCTCATCACTGACGTTTCTTTTCTTTTAAAAAGTGTTTTTATTGATTTTTAGAGAGAGAGGAAGGGGCGAGAGCGACAGAAACATCCACGAGAGACATCCATCAGCTGCCTCCTGCGCACCACTGCCCTCTGGTGGCTGGTCCTCCGCTGGGTGTGCACGCGGCCACCAGGTGGCGCCCCCTCCGTCCTGTCGACTCCCTGTGGCACCTGTGAGCCCAGGTGTGTCTTCCCACTTGATTTTCTCATTCGTGGGGTGGCCCCTGTGACTACCGGGAGCCTAGAGCCGAGAGAAGGAGGCGCAGACATCATGTGACTTGGGGACGGTCATGGGGGGGCCAGTCTCCCTAGGACACAGGCGACCCCTGAGGGATGGAGACAGGGCTTGAGCCGGGACCTGGAAGGACGCAGGTGCTGGCAGGGGGACAGGGACGGGGCACCTAGGCCAGCCAAGGCGGGCACCTTCCTCGAGGCCC
>NW_005371877.1:968273-973052 GCF_000412655.1 Myotis brandtii | reverse complement strand
GACCCAGGCCCTGAGGGCGGAGGGGAGGGGGAGCGCGGCTCAGACCAGGGGGAGGGCAGGGGAGTGAGACGGGGCCGGTGGCGTCTGACCCGAGGGCAGGCCCCTGGTCTCATCAGGCACGCACCCTGGAAGGCTGAGCAGAAGGCGAATGCGCAGAGGGTGGGGGGCTGGGAAGGTCCCCTCAATACCCCGGCCCCGCCGCCTGGGCAGAGGGGCCATGGGACCCAGCTGCCCTGAGCCCACAGGCCCCGTGGGGCCCCCTGATGCCCTCGCTGTGGGCCAGCCTGTACAGGGTCCCTCGGGGGGCCCAGGGCTGGTTCCAGGCTGTCGGGTGTCCCTGCCTCTGAGCCCTGGCATAGCTGGTGGTGTCCCCAGACTGTCCACAAGCAGGACCCTCACAGACACCAGGGGGCGCCCACAGCCTTCCCAGCAGCGTCCTGCCTGCTCACCAGGTCCCTGTCCTGCACAGAGCGCCTGCTCCCAGGAGGGGGCGCAGGGAGGGTGAGCTGATGGCTGTGCTCTCACCGGGCCTGCGAAGCGACTTAACGTTCCCCGTCACCTTTATTTATTTTTTAAAATATATTTTTATTGATTTCAGAGAGCCAGGAAGAGGGGGAGAGAGAGATAGAAACATCAGTGATGAGAGAGAATCATGAATCAGCGGCCTCCTGCACCCCCCACCCTGGGGATCGAGCCTCAGCCCGGGCAGGTGCCCTGACCGGCATCGAACCCTGACCTCCTGGCTCATAGGTCGACACTCGACCGCTGAGCCCCGCCACCCGGGCCTCTTTCTTTAACCAGCCTCTCCCGCGTCCCCATCCCCAGCTCCGGCCACCACTCTCCTAGGCTGTTTCAGTTTGACTGTTTGTTTGTTTGTTGGATCCCCACGTAGGTGATGCCACGCAGCGCTGTCTTCATCGTCTGACGTCACTCGCCGTGGGCCCCCCGGAACAGCACTTCCTGTCCGCAGGCACCGCACCCCTCACCCGTCGATGGCCTGGGGCTCCCTGCGCGGCCGCTGCGGGTGGTGCTGCGTCAACGTGGGGAGATGAGTCTCTGAGATGCACATTTCACTCCCGTGGGTGGATCTGGACCCAGAGGTGGGGCTGGTGGGGGAGGAGGCCGCTCTCTCCTGCACTGACCACGGGTTCAAGTTCACGTCCAGAGACGCGTCCTGGCCCAGCCTGGGCAAGGGGACGACTGGCTACATTCCTGACCCCGGTGGCCGGTTTTGCCTGTCGACTTGGTGGGGCCACACTGCCGACACTTGGTCAGACATTCCTCTGGGCGTTTCTGTGCGGGTGTTTCTGGGTGAGACGAGACGTCGACCAGGGCTCTGAGAGACGCAGGTGGTCTTCTGGGTGTGGGTGGGCCTCGCCCGCCAGCTGAAGGCCGGAGCAGAGCTACAGACTGAGCTCCCTGGGGGCGAGGGGGTCCCCGCAGTCGGCCTCCAGACGCAAACTGCAACTCCTTCCCGCCCCGGCCAGCCTCCCCATCGGATGGCCCGAGTCAGTTCCTCAAAATAAGCCCCTTTCTCTCTGCTCACTTCCTGTTGGCTCCGCGGCTCTCTCTGCAGAGTCGGACGAGCGCCCTGACCCGTGGCCGTGGGACAGGCCCCCGACACGCGTGGCCCACAGCCGGCGGTGCCAGGCCCTCCTGGTGCCCCAGGACACCGAGGGCTCCGCTGGCCAGTCCCGGGGAAGAAGCTCCACACTGACCCCGAGCAGGTCCGCACGCGGCCGGGGACCCACGCAGGGGCGGGCCGAGCCGGGCCTTGCTGTGTCCGTTGCTGTGCCCGTTGCTGTGCCCATTGCTGTGCCCGTTGCTGTGCCCGTTGCTGCCAGGGCTGCCAGGAGGCCCCAGATGCTAAACAAGCAACAGCCCACACGAAAGGCCAGCAACTCCAACTTGAGAGACAGGACGGGCGAGGGGCCGGGTCTCTCTGGCCCCAGGAGTCCCGTGTCCCCCACCTCCCAGGCCTCCTTCTTCCTTGCCCAGCCCCTGGGGGGTCAGGGGTGAAGCCCGGGGAGAGGCTCCTGCTGATGTCACCTGATCGACGTGGCGTTTCCGGAGCTGAGTTCTCCCAGGGGGCGGGGGACTTGCTGCCGGTCGCTGATTCCAGCCGGAGTCCCAGGTCTGTGCCGTCTGCCCCCATCACTTCAGTCAGTGCTGCCCTCTCGGCCCACGATGTCACAGAAGGCAAAGGTTTGCACAACTACGGCATTATCATAAAAATGTCGGTATTAGCATACTGTGAATAATAGGGAGGCGCCTTAAACTAATAACTTCTGGCTCCAATACCCCCAGCAAAGTCACCTGAAATGGCTCAGCCGGCCCGGCCCCAGCCAGTTTGGCTCAGTGGATAGAGCGTCGGCCTGCGGATTGGTCCCGGGTTCGATTGCAGTCAATGCAGGCTCCTCCCCGGCCAGGCCCTGGTCAGAGTCCGTCTAAGAGGCAACCCATCGACGTGTTTCTCTCACATGGATGTTTCTCTCTGTCTCTCCCCCTCTCTTCCACTCTCTCTAAAAATCAATGGAAAAATATCCTCCGGTGAGGATTAAAAAGAAAAAAAGTAGGATAATCGAGAAATTCTTGAAGGTTAGTGTGAGAGTCGAGTGGATCCTGGGACCTCGTGAAAAGCCACCGTAATCCAGACCACGTGGTACTGGCTCAGGGACAGACAGACCCAACCGGGAGCTAGAAACAGCCCTGCAGGGGCAGGGATGCTGGAGGTGACAGCGATGGCCTCGCAACACAACCAAGGACGGCTTTTCAAAAACCAGAGGAAGAGACGAAACTTACCCCTTTCTTTCTAAAAAATCAGTTTTACAGGGAGGAAGGGGGAGGGATAGAGAGTTAGAAACATCAATGAGAGAGAAGCATCGATCAGCTGCCTCCTGCACGGCCCCTACTGGGGAGTGAGCTGGCAACCCAGGCATGTGCCCTTGACCAGAATTGAACCCGGGACCCTTCAGTCCGAGGGCCAGCACTCTATCCACTGAGCCACACCAGCCAGGGCCTTACCCCTGCCTTTCTGCACACACACGTGGGCAAGGTAGCTAAACACGAAAAGCAAAACAATAGAGATTGTGGGGGACAATCAAGGACACTGTGTGTCTGCTCCCTGGGTCGAGCCTGTTCACCAGGTGACCGTAGACAGCGTGGGCGACTGGACGGGAGGAAGATCCCGAGGGGGGCTTGCCGCTGTTGGGGGGCTGCAGCCAGTAGCCCTCGTGGTGGGGGCGGGGGCATAAGGGTCCCTCCAGCCCCGTCCAGCGAGGTCCTCGTCTCGTCCTTCCCGTCTGTCACTGGCTCCGGTAGCTTTAGGGTGTTTACCCACTGGACCAGCTCAGAGTTGTCCCCTCCCGTCACCACGGGGCCGGAGGAGAGGACAGGGGGCAGCAAGGCGACCGGTCACTCATTCACGAGAAGTTACCGACCGGCTGACAGGGCCAGGCCCTGAGCAAAATCAAGTGAGGATGGGGAGGGGGGAGGGAGGGCCTGCAGGGGTGCAGCTCCCCCTTGGGTGGGGGGTGACGGCCCTCCTGCACCTGCGGGTGGAGGCTGGTGCCGGGGTCTGGCGTGTGCCCGCTGCCAGGAGGGGACGGATATGTATGAGCTCAGACGGACTCGCTGGCTGGGAGGCAAACGGGTGCGTCTCTGGTGTGAGCCCAAAAGCCCCAGCTGCTGGGCACGTCTCGGGAGAGGCCCGAGCCCCTTTGTTCGAGGGCATTCCCTCCGGGTACCTGTCGGGGCAGCTGCCAGCTGCTGGCCTCTAAGGGGGAAGGAAGACGAGCAAACACCCTAAATCCTCACGACCCACAACCCGTGTCCCTGGCGCCTGCTCCCCTCGAACCTCCAGGCTGGTCCTGACCCTCCCGACGGCGCCCGCCACCCCCAAAGCCACAGCAGAGTCTCCCTGCAGGTCCCTGGGCCGTGGGTGGGCCCTGCCTTAGGGGACATGAGGCCTCCCCTCTCCACACCCGGCTGCACGAACCCCTCGGGTTTCCACGCGGCCGTGGCCCCTCACTGCCAGGGCTCGGGGGCACCTGGGTCCCTCGTCTGCGCCCCGGCTCCTCCTGGGCTGAATCCCGTGCCTCCCTGGAGCCCCAGGAGCCCCCCCCCCCGCTACCCCACTCCCTGGGCAGAGGGCCAAGCTCATCTCCATGGAGCAGCTCAGCCTGGGGAGCAGGGGGAGCAGACCTGAGCCCGGACCAGCGACCTTCAACTGTTACCTCATTTCCCCTCGCTGACCTTCACGGCAGCTCAGAAAGCAAAGGCCTTTTCCCTCCTTCGCAGGTGAGCAAACAGGCCCCAGGTGGACGGGATCGGCCAGGTGCCAGCCCCACACCTGCCGGTGTTCTCTGCTCTCACCGTTAGCCCCGTGGGCAGCGTGTTGCTGCTGCGCCCCTTCCTTCCTCTCCAGGGGGGCGGCCTGGTCCTCCCGGGGCACCTCACCAAAAGGCCTCTGGCCCCCCGTCTTTTTTGTTTGTTTGTTTAGAGGAAGGGAGAGGGAGATGAGAGAGAATCATTGATGGGCTGCCTCCTGCACACCCCCCACTGGGGATCGAGCCCGCAACCCAGGCATGTGCCCTGACCGGGAATCGAACCGTGACCTCCTGGTTCATAGGTCAACACCCCACCACTGAGCAACGCCGGCCGGGCTGCTCCCCTGTCTTGCAGAGCAGACAGACCTCCAGGGTTAGGGAGCAAACTTCCCGGGCAGAGTCCGCGGGGATGCGCCACTGGGCCTGGACCACTAGGCAGCCTCTGAATGCC
>NW_005371877.1:967898-968196 GCF_000412655.1 Myotis brandtii | reverse complement strand
CCGCGAGGCAGGGACAGAGGCTGAGCCAGCTGGCGCTGGGCAGGAGTTTTATTGAAAATTCACAGACACAGGAGCTCTGAGCAGGGTCGCGGGGTCACAGCTTGGAGACTGGGTTGGGAGGGTGGAGGGAGTCCCCAGATGCCAGCAGCCCCCACAGGGGGAAGCTCCCTCAGAGCCCTTCTTGTTGGGTGTCAGGTCGGAGAGACCCGGGTGGGGGTGCAGCCACTGGAAGCCAGGGTGCAGCAGCCCAGGAGGACCAGGGGCCGGAAGCAGGTGGAGGGCCAGGAGGCGAGGGGCC
>NW_005371877.1:967289-967875 GCF_000412655.1 Myotis brandtii | reverse complement strand
GGCATCCTCCGTCCTGAAAGTGAGCCCTTCCCGCTCCCTCGTCCGCAGGCGGCCTCAGTAGTCGGAGAGCGGGTACCGCAGGAAGATGAAGACCAGGATGATGCAGGAGGCGGCCAGGGCGGAGCTGGTGATGTTGAACAGCCGGGCGGTCTTGGCGTCCTCCACGGCTCCGTTCAGGTCGTTGAGCAGCTTCTTGTCCCGGACCTGCGGCCAGAGGAGAGGTGAGCTGGGTGTGCCTGGGAGGCTGGGCGGGCGGAGAGCAGGGGCCAGGGCAGCCGGGGCCCACTCCGCCCCCCTCCCTGCCGCCGGCCTGTGGTCCCACTGGACGAGTCCTTGCCGTGGGCACTACAACATTAACAGTGCCTCTCGAGAGGGAGGCGAGGAAAGGGGATACGGTGCAGTGTCCCCCTCGGCGAGGCGTCTGCGGAAAGCACACGGGAATGCTTTGTACTTTTTTAGTCTGAAAATCTACACTAATAAAAGAGAAACATGGTAATTAGCATACGACCGCTACCCTTCCCATTGGCTAATCAGCATATCCTTATGCAAATTAACTGTCAGCCAAGATGGCAGCCGGCAGCCATGC
>NW_005371877.1:959907-965838 GCF_000412655.1 Myotis brandtii | reverse complement strand
AGGCCGGGCTGGGTCCCCCCCCCCCCCCCTCCGAGTTCACAAATTTTTGTGCACCGGGCCTCTAGTGTTTATATAAAACACCTGGTTAGTAATACTGTTCTGTACTTGAAAGTGGCCGAGGGAGGAGATCTGCCCCCTCCGAGTGCACAATTTTTTGTGCACCGGGCCTCTAGTGTTTATATAAAACACCTGGTTGGTAATACTGTTCTGTACTTGAAAGTGGCTGAGGGAGGAGATCTGAAGTGCTCTCACCTCACACACACACACACACACACACACACACACACACATCATTACGTGTGTGGGGAGAAAACAGGGTACATGATGCATGAAATAGAAAGTTGGGCAAATGGGGTAAAGGAAGAAAAACTGTGAAGAAGAGAGGGCAGATAAATACATTTTCTTCACTATGTGGATTAATAAACCGATACGTAGTTAAAGTGAGCGAGAGAAGGAGGAAGCGAGGGAAGAGGGAGTGGAAGGGAGGTGGCTAGAGAGACACGAAGCTGGGAAAGGGATGGACGTGTGGATGAAGGCGACGGATACGTGTCCTGACGAATGAAGGGATGGGCACGTCACACCAGCAGGAGAAGGGGTGGAGGTGATGGCGGTAAGAATGGAGGAGGAGGATGGTGGGCGAAGTAACAGAGAAAGTGATAATAAGAGAAATGGCGACGGGCATGGAGCTGGGTTAATGGCGTGACCTGGCCTTCGCTCAGTGAATCTTCTCAACAACACTTTGAGGGGGTACGTCCCCCTTTTCACCAGGAGCAGGATTCGCGCGGAGAGATGGAAGGCCCCAGGGTTCAACCCCTGCTGTAAACTAGAGGCGCCTGAACAATGGGGTGTGTGGCTGTGTGGTCTATTCAGAAAGTGGGAGCGGTGGACAGAGGAGGGAGAGCAGGGAGAGGAAGAACAGAGAGGGCAGTCGGATGGATGGATCCCTGGTGCGGAGACATGGGAAGAAGGAGGAAGGAGAGGTGCAGGCATAACAAGACCAGTGAGGCTGGGGAGATGGATGGGTGTGTGGGTGGTGGGCTGGGCATGGATGCACGACGGGGGTGCGACGGACGGTACTCTGGGATGAACTGAATAAACAAAGGGTCCAGAGGGAGGGTGGGAGGAAAGCGGGGGATGGATTGAAAGATCGGTATAAAGTTTCATAAGGAAAAATGGGTGAGTGTGTGGACAGGTAGGTGGATGGACGAATGGCATCAATGGCTGCAGTGAGCACAGATGAGAGGACGGATGGAGGACGGATGGACAGAAGGATGGGTGGATAGATAGATGAACGGATGGAGGATGGATGGATTGGTAAACTAATGAATTCAGCATGTGGAGTGAAAGGAGAGGAGGCAGATGAACAGATGAGAGGACGGATGGACAGAAGGGTGGGTGGGTAGATAGACGAACGGATGGAGGATGGATGGATTGGTAAATTAATGAATTCAGCATGTGGAGTGAAAGGAGAGGAGGAAAAGAAAAAGGCAAGAGAATACACAAACGAGATGAATGGGTACATGAGCAGTTGGATACATGGGTGGATGAGAAGGGAAGGAAAACAGACAAAAATGATAGGGGATGGATGGGTGGGGTCAAAGGGTGCAGATGAGTGAAGATGCATGGAAAGGTGAGCGCGATGAGCGGGTACTGGAAAGTGAGGTGCAGCTAGAAGAGCAGCGGAGACAAGGGATATAGACGGCTCGAAGGATGAACAGATGTACTGATGTGTGGATGGGGGATGGGATGGAGCTGGTAAGTAAAGGGGAACAAGTTACCGAGAAAGTGAGGTTAGATGGATGGATGGATGGATGGATGGATGGATGGATGGATGGATGGATGGATGGATGGATGGATGGATGGATGGATGGATGGATGGATGGATGGATGGATGGATGGATGGATGGATGGATGGATGGATGGATGGATGGATGGATGGATGGATGGATGGATGGATGGATGGATGGATGGATGGATGGATGGATGGATGGATGGATGGATGGATGGATGGATGGATGGATGGATGGATGGATGGATGGATGGATAATGGATGGGTGGGTGGATGGATGAATGGATGAATGGATGAATGAATGATGGGGGATGGATGATGGGTGGATGAATAAATGAATGGATGGATGGGTGGATGAATGAATAGATAGGTGGATGAATGACAAATGGCTGATGGAGGGTGGTTGGATGGATGATGGATGAATGGATGAATGAATGATGGGGGATGGATGATGGGTGGATGGATGGATGAATGGATGGATGGGTGGGTGATTGATGATGGAGGGTGGGTGTGGATGGGTGGTGCTGATGTTCTGAAGGAGGGAATGAGCAATACAAAAGCTGACATAGCATCCTCCCCCCATCTGTCCTTTCTGGCTTTCCTGTCACTGAGAAGTCGCACAGCCTCCTGGGCCCACTGAGCTGCTGTCACGTCCTCGTTACATCGGCTCCTCTCCTGTCACCACCCCTGTGCTGGGTCCAGCCGCATACCCTGTCGCCTGGACCCCCGCCCCAGGCCCCTACCTCCTCTCTGCCTCTGGGCTTCTCCCACCGCCTTCCTCCTCACTGACAGCTCTGCTCACACCGCTCCCTTCTGCGTTTCACAGGTGATGAACGGCAAACCCTCACCGGTGGTCCCCATCCTTCACTGGGCGCCTCCTGCCTGCCTTTCCCGGACCATCTTCCTCTGCTCCCCACAGAGCACAAGGGCCTGGCTGTTCCCCGACTGCCTCACCCTCGAGTCTTTCTGTTTTCTCCTTCGGGAACACCTGTCCCCTCATCTGTCCTTCAATGCTAGCAGCGTCCCGCACCAGCCCCAACCTCACCCTCATCTTCTTTCTCTGAAACACGGGGCTGCTCATTTCATCCTGTCCTGTCCATGCACCCCCAACCCAGCACCCCTGGACCCCTAGGCTGGCCAGCCCTGCCTGAGGCATGGATGGGAGCAAGAAGGGACGGGTCTGGTGGGTGGACAGCCATGGCTGGGATGGGGTGTCTGCAGGGGAGGGGCTCGGCCAGAGGGGGTCAGTGGAGTATTTGCAGAAGAGAGACTGGGTCTTACCTAAGCCCTCGGGCTGGGGGAGCAGCATGTTGCAAACCGAGGTGTCACAGGACGGCTGGGCTCGGGCGCTTGGCGAGGCCAGGGGAGGGTAAGCATGGATCTCAGGGGGCTTTCAATGCCAAGCCAGGGGGTACTGAGGGGGGCAGTGGTCATGATGGGCAGCTTGTGCAGACGGCATGGAAAGAGAGCTAATGCCTGTCTGCCTCCCCCGGACACTGGGCTGAGCAAAATCAGGCTGCACCCTCACGGCAGACCCGGCTGCAGTGAGCGGAGCTGCCCGGCGACGGGGGAGGGCCGGACGGGTGGCGCGAAGGTGGATAAACAGATGTGTGAGGCAGGGACACCCACAGGACGCCAGCCTCTGCCCGGCCCATGTAGGCTGACGTGAGCCTTGTGATGTTTCTCTTTGGTTGTGAGCGATCAAGGATGGGCTCAGGGAAGCAAGGGGGCGTCTCCAGAGCTCGCTGCTCGGAGGGACCAGCTGGGAACGCAGCCAAGGCCTCCGGACCCCAAGCCTGCGGGTGCCCTTGGAGGGGCCGTGACCGCGGCACTGCTGTGGGTGCCGCAGGCGGGGAGGTGCAGCTGGTGGACAGATGGATGCACTCGCCAGAGTGAGAGCCCGAGCCGCCAGCTCTGTCCTCCCCGCCCGTGTGGAGGCAGCTCACCTCGCGCGCCCTCCCAGGGGAGCCCTGAGCCTCGGCCCCTCGCTGCCCACAAGGAAGAATGCAGGGGAGCAGCCCAGGGTGGAGGCGTCGAGCTCCTCCTGCCCCTCAGAAGCACCAGCTCTGACCCGCCCCCCACCCCGCAAAGCCTGCACCACGCAAGTCCTGACCTACCTACAGCCGCAGCAGATGGGCCTGCCCCATGCCAGCCGGCCGCCCACAGCCAGGCCGAGGAAGAAGGGACGCTGCCGAACAGGAGCCCCTGCTGCCGGCCCTTGCCACAGGCTGTGGGCACCAGAGGAGGCCGAGCGGGGGCTGGCCTGGGAGTCTCCACCCTCAGCTCCCAGGGACCCTTCCCTTTGCTGCCTCTGCAGCACACACACACACACACACACGCACACACACACACTCACACTCACACACACTCACACCTCATGCACTCAGTGCACATACGCATGCACACACAGACGAGCACACACTTATATGCATGCCCACACTCAGGCACACACATGCACACTTCCAAGTAGATGCACACGTATGCACTCACATGGTCGTGCATGTATAAGTATACAAGGCACACTCACACCTACACCACTCATGCACACATGCTCATACACATGCAATTCCACTCACACACGCATGCACACGCACACCTGCATGTATGTCCACGCTCATGCTCACACTCAATGTGCTCACACACACTCACACACTTGCATGCACACGCACACCTGCATGCATGCACGCACTTTGTGCACACATGCACGCTCACGCACATTCACTCACATAACATGGTTCCACGTGGTGGAGCCCAGGACCAGGTACACAGGCCGGAATGTGAGGGATGAATGGCGGCCAGCGATGCTGATGCTGAGGGTGAGTCAGGAGGAGGGAAAGCCAGGTGGCCAGCGATGCTGATGCTGAGGGTGAGTCAGGAGGAGGGAGAGCCAGGTGGTCAGATGCGCGGTGCCTGGGCGGGTGGGCTGACAGAGGCACAGCGACAGAACAGTCCACGTCCTTCCCCCCCCCCAGCCTCTCTGGCCCAGCCCCTCCCCTCCCTGCAGCCCCCAGGGGCCCCTCCCCACCCCCTCTGTCCCTGCCTTGCTGGTCAGCTGCAACCAATGGAATGAACCGACCTTGGGCATCATATCTGGGAAGAGGGTGATCCGGCAAGACACAGGCCAAGCCCTTCCTGAGCCACGGGGAGATGGGGACCGCCTCCTGGGGCAGGGCTGCAGCGGCCCTGGGCTCTCTGTCCTTATACACACGTGTACCGCTCTCTCCACCCCAGGTGTGAGCAGTCACAGCTCCCTCCTGCGATCCGTCTCTGCCTTGCCCGTGGCGGGGGCCTGTCTGCTCCTGGCCAGCTCCTCTCAGAGCAGCGAGGGGCTCTGGGGGCCATGCCCCTGGGCAGGCTGCGGGCTCAGAGTGGATGGGAGAGGATGTGCTCACGGCTCTCTCCCTGGCTCCCGGACACTGGACAGACTGTCTAGAACCACGTGTAGAAGGGGGAGGGGGAGGGCCGTGACTGGTGACCAGTCTGTGTGGCCGCCCTCCGCATGTCTGCCCTGTGTCAGATTCCCCAGTGAGGGGTTTGGCAAGGTCTCCAGCTGCCCTGACATCTCCTCCTCCTGTCAGGGGGGAAGGACTCCAAGGCCCCTCCACTTCCCCATCCGTCCAGGGCAGCTGTCCA
The DNA here is from genome assembly GCF_000412655.1 of Myotis brandtii. NCBI lineage: Eukaryota > Metazoa > Chordata > Mammalia > Chiroptera > Vespertilionidae > Myotis > Myotis brandtii. The sequence goes on along the minus strand of NW_005371877.1, from coordinate 960,416 downwards.
GGTCTAATGCCCCCACCCCCACCCAGAGGACAGGCCCTGGGCCCTGAGTCCGCCCCCTAAGCTGGCAGCACAGAGACCCTGGCCCTGTGGACCCAGAGCCCAATCAAGACCCCCGGGAGCTTCCCAGCTCAGCATGGGGCGGGGGGTGCCCAGAGCTCCCCACACCCTCCTCGCTGGCCTCCCCGTCCTAGTCCTCAGCCCCCTTGGCTGCACCTGCTGCACCACGGCTTCTCTGAGGGGGGGGCAGAGTGGTGCAGCCAGGGCTCTTCCCGCCCCTCCTGCCGGCCCCCCGTGCCCGCCCCCGACCCCGCTCACTTTGAGGGAGTAGGCCAGGGCGATGAAGCCCAGGCAGCAGAAGTTGAGGTAGACGAAGTTGAAGATGGACCACAGGTAGTAGTCGTTCACCTCGCTGGTGTCGGGGTAGATCTCGATGACCGTCGTGGGGTTGGTCATGGTCTTCTTCTCCGCCAGGTGCTTGCAGACCTGGGGCGCGCCGGCCCCCCGAACGC
>NW_005371877.1:959204-959533 GCF_000412655.1 Myotis brandtii | reverse complement strand
GGTGCCGTCCGTGGTGCTGGCCAGGGCTCCCAGCAGGGCTGGGCACGGCCGGGGCCCTAGGCCTGGAGGAAGGGAAGAGGAATTGGAACTGGGTGCACCCTGGCTGCCCACAGCGTCTCCCCTGCAGCCCCAGGGAAGCCCCAAAGGACATGGACGTCCCTGGGGAGGCGGCCAGCTGCCCGCCCGCCGGCCACCTGCCTCCCCAGTCACACCAAAGCCCTTCAAGCAGCCTTGGCACAGACATTGGGGGCTTTTCATCGCTTTGCCATCTGCACACAAACACTCACCCACTGACAGGCCAGCAACCCCCCCACAAGGCCCGGCTGACT
>NW_005371877.1:954435-958323 GCF_000412655.1 Myotis brandtii | reverse complement strand
TCCCTCTGGCTGAGCCCCTGACCCCGCCCTGACCCCTCCCAGCAGTCTCCCCAAAGAGCCCCTGTCCTCCTCTGCACACCCCTGTCCCCAAACTAGCCCGTCGCAGGCCCATGTCCTCCTGGAATCTGACCCTCGCAAGCCCCCAATTGCAGTCCCTCTGGGGGCAGGATCCTGTCCTAACCAGAGGCGACCCTCACAGCACCAGCCCCCTGAGCCCACCCAGTCTCTCCTCTCCCCAAGTCTGACCCTGCACTCCGCCGGCCGAGCCTCTGAACCCACCTTCGCTGATCCAGTTCCCTCACAAACTCGGTCTCAGAGCCCATGTCCTCTCACCAGGTGGTCCGTCTGCCCTGGGGCCAGATGTCCTTCTCCAAGACCTAGTGGCACTTTCTCCTTGGAGCTCGGTCCACTCACCAGCCCTCCCCTCTCCAGGAGCCCAGCCTGTCCCCCTGGGTCCCCTCCCCCTGGGTCCCATCCCACCTGGTCCCGTCCCACCTGGTCTCATTCCATCTGGTCCCATCGTACCTGGTCCCGTCCCACCTGGTCTCATTCCGCTTGCATCCCATCCCACTTGGGTCCTGCCCACCTGGGTCCCATCCCCTGCAGGTGCTGTCCCCACAGGTCACGTGCCCTAAGCAGTGCCTGCCGGGCACAGCCTGTCTTCATCCACCCACCACCTCATTGTCTCTCTCACTTGTCCCAGCTGCCCCCCACTCCTGCAAAAGCACCAGTGATCCCCTCCATCATGGGGAAACCCCCAACCACGAAGGTGCCTCTGAGCTGGGTCCTCTTTCCGTCCCCTGGCCCCACCCGCCCGGAAGCATGGCGGCCCGTCTGCCTCTCATCCCCTCAAGCCCTGTCACCCAGAGGCTGGCCTGTGCTCGGAGCGTCTCCCCCATGAAACTCCCTTCCCCTTGGACCCTCTCTCCCCTGAGCCTGGGTCCTTCTCAGGGAGCCCTTCTCGCTTCAGAGTCCTGCCTGCCTCTGCCGGGTCCTCTGAACCCCTTCTCTTCGGAACTCCATGCACCACTCCCCAGCCTGGCACTGGTCCACCCCCTCTCCAAGCTCCTCCCCTGTCCTCCTCCTCCCCCCGCCCCCCCCCAGCCCTGGCACAGCCTCCTCTAGGCTTGTCAGGAACCTGGGGCACAAAGTCAGCCTTCAACGCTGGTGACACGTGTGTGGGAGAGCTTCCCGCACTGCCCCATGGGGCCTCGCCCAGGAGCCCAGGCCCAGGGCCCAGGCATGAGGGTTCACCCAACACCCACTGCCCCTCCCAGAGGCCTGGTGTGGGGCATCCAGCTCTCTCTCGGGGGCTGAGCCTTCACCGAAGGTGCCCTCCCAGCCTGAGTGTGGCCCGGGCTTCCCTGGCATCTGAGCGAGGCTCCCCCAGCAAGGCACTGCCCCGCCTGCCACAGGCTCGCCGGCCCTCTCTGGGCAGGGGCTGCAGGGATGACCAGCAGGGCCTGGTCTGCACACAGCCCACCTGGTCCCAGGCAACAGGCAAGGGGCACTGGCCCACAGGGGTCTGCTCCAGGTCCCAGCAGGTCAGACCCCTCCTGCAGACCACCATGAAGCTGCCTCACTGAGGCCCCCACTGGCCTCCACCTGGGGGGACCTCAAGGCAGGGGTGTGGGCCAGAAAGGCCACCACCTCCCCTGCCCATGGGCCCGCTGGGCTGGGGCAGAGCAGGTCCGCAGTGAGGAGTTGTTATTACCCACCTTCTAGAGACGCGAGGCTAAGGGTGGGGTCGGGAGGCAGGCGTTGGGCCCAGGGTGGCCGCAGGGCCAGGTTCTGGGCAGGAGCATGAATGACCGTAGGGCCTGGACCAGGGCTGGGGCTGGGCCCGCCGTGCTGGACAGGGGTACCCGCTGGAGGCGGGAGACGCCAGCTGGGAGGGTCACGTGCACGGTGAGTCCAAGCCCTGGGCCTGCGACCTCGCCAGCCGGGGCGTGACCTGAGCCAGCAGAGGCCGGCCGCTCCTGGAGGCTCTGCCCTTGGTGCCTCAGCGCACACGGCTTGGGTGACAGCCTCCCCGGCAGCCCTGCCAGGCGCTGTCTGCCCGCTCCTGCTCGTATTTCAGGTGCAGAGAACACGGGGCACGTGTTGGCCGGCCTCCTGGCCATGCGGGTTGCACTCTGTAGAGGTGCCCACCAAGGCTTGGCCTGGGGCCCCAGACCCGAGGCCAGGCCAATGGCAGCCAAGGCCCTGCAGGCTGGAAAGTCACCAGGTCAGTGACAGACGCCACATGTGCCAAACCCAACACCTGTCGGGGCGGCTGAGTCCCTGAGGGAGTCCTACCCACCACCAGGTGCTCACAAACTCCTATCCATCCCTCAAAACCTCCTGGAAAATGTTCCTCCTCCCACCCCTCAACAGAGGCCATGAAGGGGTGGGTGTCCTGAACCCTGTGACTCAGTGACCCCAGGTGGGCCTGCTTGGCCAGCACAGGGCGAGGCCACTTCCGGAGCAGGCAACAAGGACGCCCAGACGGGAGGCAGGCTGCCCACTCACCACCAGCCCTGCGCAGGCTCCCGTCCTAGCCCAAGTGGGGTGTGCAGGGGGACTGGGGAACACCGGGGCCCTGCTGCTGAGGTCTCCTCCAACGGCAGGAACACGGTCCAGGAAAGCGTGGCAGCCACTGAAAACCGTGTCCCATCCAAGGAAGCCCGTGCTCACCAGCCCTGCAGCCCAGGCCGCACGCTGCTGGCCGCTGCTCCAGGCCTCAGCACAAGCCGGCCCCCGCCTCCAGCATCCCAGGGGCAGAGCACCTCCAAACCACCCCTCCCCCCAAACCCCCAAGTCAGCCTCCAAAACACCAGCTTCCCCAGCCCCTCCTCATACCCGGGCGTCCCACCTGGTCCCATCCCACCCGGTCCCGTCCCACCTACCCCACCAGCACAAAGCAGGCCCCACAAACAGATCCACAACTTTATTTTCAGGACATTCTATGCTTTGACCTAGAAGAATGTAAGAAAAATAATGGCAGTGTAGAAGCAGAGATACTACTGAACAGCATTTCTAAGATTTAAGATCTTATAGTATTACTTATACTACAAGTATAAGGCCGGCACCCTCCCCTCCCCGTCCCCGGGCCAGCCCATGCTCTCCCAGGTGGGGTCAGGCCCCAGGAAGACCCACAGGCCTCACAGGGCTGGCTCTTGTCTCCTTCCTGCTGGCCCTCAGGGGGCCCTTCCTCGCTGGGCCTGAGACGAATGGACGGGTGGGGGGCGGCACTGCCCAGCTCCGGGCCCCAGGCCGGGTGGAGAGGGGACCAGGAAGGCAGCCGGGTGCAGAGCAGCGGCTCAGCCCAGATGCTCCGCCCGGGCAGCCAGCCCCGAGGCCCAGGCTGGGACGGGACGGGGGGAGGAAGGGGGTCCTGGGATGCACAACGGAGCCGAGCTGGGTCTTCAGGTGAGTGAAAGGGCTCTGAGCACAAATGAGCCTACTGGCTGGCCCAGCCCCGCCCTCCATCGGACGGACAGACGGACGGACGGACAGACGGACAGACAGACAGGCAGCTTCTGCAACCAGGGAAGGGAAAACCACAAAACAGCGCCTGCCACACGGCAGCCTGGAGAGCCGAGCCGCTGCAGGTGAGTGTGAGTGTGCGAGTGTGTGTGTGTGTGTGTGTGTGTGTGTGTGTGTGGCGGGGTAGCGGGAGGGCGGGCGCTGCCTCCTCCCACGATTCTCCTCCTCTCCTGCCGGTGGGCAGGTGGCTACAGCTTGGCGGCCTCGGCCAGGCCCACACGGTTCTCCTCGCGGTCGAACACGGTGTAGTAGCGGCCGATGAAGACGTCGCCCAGGATCCAGAGCGGCCCCGCAGGTGGGGGGATGTCCATGCCCATGAAGCCACTGAGGCAGACGGTCTTCCCGCCCTGACACCTGGGA
>NW_005371877.1:953188-954136 GCF_000412655.1 Myotis brandtii | reverse complement strand
TCTCCCTGGATGAGCGGCACGGCCCCGATGGCCTTCTGCAGCTCGCGCACCTCGTCCACGGGGCCCACAATAAGGGAGGTGCCCGTGTCCACGATGGCCTCACAGCCCTCCTTGCACAGGGTCAGGCCGCTGCCCACGTCGACCCTGCAGGGGAATAGGCGTGTCTCCCAGGGCCGCCCGGCGCCCCCACCGTGCCCAGCGGCAGCCCTGGCAGGAGGCTTTCTCCTCTCTCAGGCCTTGGCCGTGAGCAGTCGGGCAGCAGAGCCCAGAAGCCAAGAGCAGGTTCTCGGCCACTCCATGGCCGTGTTGAGAGGCAGCAGGAGGTGTCAAGGGGCAGCGGGGCCCAGGCCCACCTATTGCCACAGCCCCTCCCGAACCGACCAGGTCCCCGGCTGGTCGCTCCTCCGGGGCCTGCTGACCGGCAGCTGGAGGAGGGCCCCCCGCCGTCCTGAACGAGGCTCGGCCAGTACTCACTGATCCATGTGGACCTGCCAGTAGGCTTTGCGGGTGACGTTGAGGTAGGCGATGGGGCCTTTGTAGTACTTGGAGTCGGTGCCGCCCAGCATCAGCTCGCCCCCTGGCTGTGCAGTCGGGTCCCTGCGAGGAGAGGTAGGGGCAGTCAGCCCCCTGCCCACCCTACGTCGAGCTTAAGGGCCGGGTGGGACAGGTACAGGCTGGGGCCAGGTCAGAGGCCAGGGGTGGGTGGGGCAATCTTAGAGAGCTTGCCAGAGGGGGACCTTCCTGAGCCCGCAAGGATGGAAGGATCCAGAAGGGGCACAGGAAGGACTGGAAGTGCCTTCCCCTCCCCCAGGGGAGGGCTCCGCTCCCACACCCCGAGTGGACTGAGGCCCAGCCACTGCCCGTGCTCAGGGCCTCCTGGTCTGCCAGCTGAGGACACAGGGTCAGGCCAGTGGGCAGACGGGACGGGAATGCTAGGTGCCCAAGGAG
>NW_005371877.1:951209-953042 GCF_000412655.1 Myotis brandtii | reverse complement strand
CCAGCTTGTTCCTCCCTGAGGCTCATGGCCTTGTACCCTCCGGGCAGGCAGCAACTCTGGGCCCCATCTGCCCCTCACTAGGCCCGGCTCTGGTTCTCGCAGAGGCAAGGCCCACCAACCAAGACTGGACACATGGCCCGGGCACAGCCCTGGGAGGCACGGCCTTCTCTAGGGGCTGCCGCTCCCCCTTGGAAGGGCGGCCGTGCTGCCTCCAGCAGACGTCAGGGGCGGGGCCCAGGGCCCACAAGGAGGACACAGGACCCGCAGCTGAACCCGCTCCCCCGCCTCACCCCCGCGTTTCAGCACGGCTGGGCCATGGAGACATGGCCCGCCCACCTACCTGTTCAGGTAGAAAGAGAAAATGTTCTTCTCCACCAGCTTCTGCTGCATCAGGTTATCGAAGACGGGCACCACGTTGTTGACTGAGATGCGGGGATAGGCCATGCCCAGGATGCCGTCGAACTTGGCCGCGATGAAGGTGATGCCCGGCTGCTTGGTGGCCTCCCCGAAGACCTGCCGTTCCACCTTGACGCCGCCCAGGGATGCCAGACCCGAATTGCAGGGCACCTGCAGGCCATAGGGGGTCAGTGGGCCACATGGAGTGAGCCGGTCCCTGGGCCCCAGGTGGGCCGTCCCCGCCAGCCCTGCGTGTGGGCGGCCACAGCTACAAAATCCAGCTGGGTCACTGCCCATCACCTGGCATGTGGGACTGAGGGCAGGGGGCTGGAATGAAGGGCTGGAAACACGAGGGCGGGGCGCGACAAGGGGGGCCCCCCACTCACAGGAGAGCTTTAACAGGGATTGGGGAGCACAGATGGAGGCCCTGCTCAGCTCTAGCCCCCACCCCTTCCCACCTGGGCAGTTCCTGCCCTCAGCCCAGCCCAGGGGACTGAGCCCCCACAACCCAACCCACTGGCAATCAAGGCCATGCTGCCCCACCCCTACCCCGGCTGAGGCTGCAGACAGAGCAGGATGTGGGGACACAGGCTGTGCGGGTGACAGTGGAGGAGGGAGCGTGTTGGGCCACATCCTGCTTTGGGCCTGGAGAGAAGCTGGGGGAGGGTGCCCAGCAGACTTGGGGTGGGGAGGAGGGTGGCCCGCGAGAAGCCGAAGCGCCAAGGGAAGGGCTGCGGGTCCTCATGGCCCAGGTGCCACCACCGCCGTGGGGCTGCCTGAGCCGCCTACAGCCGATGAGGGACAGACCAGCAGGAGGCTCGCTGCCTCCTTGTGCCTCAGGGGCCAGGGCTGGGGCTGGGAGGGACCATCTCCTCTTTGCTCCTCATCCCCCCCCAACTCCCGGGCCAGGCCTCGAGCCAGCTCCACACCCATAAACCGCCAACGGCCTGCTGACTCCTCTTGAGGGGGAGCATGCCCCCCCCCGGAGGTGGGGACAGGAAGCACCCCAGCCCTTCTGTACCCCGTGTCCTCTGTAGCGAGCCCTGTCAGCTGCCTCAGGGGCTCCCCACACCTCTGCCTCCCCAGCAGCGGGACCCCCAGGACCAGCCCCAAGCACCTGCGGGCACCTCACACCCAAGCATCAGAATGAGCCCAGTCCTCCCACAGGCCCACCTGCCCGCCCGCCTGCCGGGAGCCAGAGTGGAGGCCCCCCCTCCCCATTAACCACTCAGCGGGCCTTGGTCCCAAACCTGCACCTGTGCACCCGGCCTCAGCGCCGCCTCGGTGTTGAAACCCTCGCTCTGCCCCACTGGCCCTTCGAACCCCCCTGGCGGACCCCGGGGCCTGCACTGGGTCAGGCTGCTCCCGCCCCCACCCCACTCGCTGTCCTCTGCCAGCACAGCAGGCTCTCTCCCTCCCTCCAGGCCTGCGCTCAGC
>NW_005371877.1:950533-950997 GCF_000412655.1 Myotis brandtii | reverse complement strand
GCCCAGAAGGGAGGAGCTCACCGACACGGTGTCCTGGCTCAGGTACCCGGAGAGGCTGCCCGAGCCGTAGTGGATGTCGAAGGTCGTGCCGTTCTCCACGTAGGTGCTGGACTTCCCGCTGTTGTACTTGTGGTGGATCCCTATGCCATCGGGAGCACGTCAGCTGCTGCCCGCTGTGGCCTCTGACCCTCGACCCCCACACTGAAACCAGGCTCCCCCCGCCAGGCCCCCCTCCCACGGGCCCGGGACAGTGGGCTGGCACCAGACTTGGTCTTGCCCCATCCCGGCCGCCACGGGCCCAGCCCACGAGAAACGAGGCTGGCAGGACAGGTTCACCCGGAAAGCGGAGCCCTGGGGCCGGCCTGCCTGGTGTCGAACAACTGGGAGCAGCACGTTGCCCACTTGCTGGGGCAGAGCCTCGCTCCCTCCTCCCCGGCGTCCAGCCCACAGCCGCCTCCCAGGCC
>NW_005371877.1:948409-950300 GCF_000412655.1 Myotis brandtii | reverse complement strand
TTGGGGAGGGGGCCACTTGGGAAGCCGCGCTGGGGCCGGACAGACGGCTTGACTTACAGCAGGCGATGTCCAACAGCTTGCAGTGGATCGACGGGACCCACAGGTTGGAGGAGCCGGTGTCGAAGACGACAGTGAAACACTGTGGGGGCGTCCCGATGCCGATCTCCCCGTAGTACTGGGCCTGGGGGAGCGAAGGGTCTGTCAGCCAGGGGAGGGGCACCCGGGGTCTAGACTTGCCATAGGCTGTCCATCTCCATCCGCCACCCCCAGACCCCGGGGTGGAGCCCCACCCCTGCTTGGCCAGGGTGAGAGGAGGGAAGACACACCCCACCCCCATTTGAAACATAAAATCAGGGTCCAGTCAGTCAGGACAGGCTCTGCCGGCCACCTGAGCCTCGGGCGGGAGGACCGCTGTGGTCCAGGGCCCTGAAGGGAGAGACTGCCTCTCCAGGATGGGGGCCAAGTCAGGGCCCGACTCTGGGCCTCAGTTCCTACCCTGCCCTGCTCCTGCCCTACAGGGCCAAGCCTGGAGGGCTTCCAGGCAGAGGAGTCCGGGTGGCTTAGGGGAGAAGAGACACCCTGGAGGTTCGAAGTCCCACATGGCCCAGCCTCTCTGCCTTCACTGCTCTGGGCCTCAGTCCCCATCTCACACAGGGAGCAGGGTCCGCTGGGGTGCTCCACTGAGCATAAGGGGGCATGTGCCCCTATGAACCTCAATCCTTGGCCCTCTCGTAGGTCAGAGGGTATGGGCCTTCTTGAGCTTGTGGTCACCTGGGCCCTGCCTGCCTGGGCATCCCCTCCCCCCGGGGAAGGAGCCTGGGACACCAGTCGCCACAGGATTCTGGCACCGGTCCTCCCCCCGGGGAAGGAGCCTGGGACACCAGTCGCCACAGGGTTCTGGCACCGGTCCTCCCCCCGGGCATCTCTCTGGCCGCTGGGCTCCAGTGAGCACCGAGCTGCCGACTCATGGAGTGTCCGGATGGGGGTGGAGAATGACTCAGCAAATACCCGGATGGGGGGATGGAGAATGACTCAGCAAATACCCGAGCGTGTGGGCACTGAGAGAAATCAGGAACTGGTCAGTTGACCCTGGGCAGACGGCCCCCCTCCACCGGCCGGATCACATGCCTGAGGCTCCGGCTTCCTGGCATGGCCGGGGCTCGGGACGGACAGGACAGAGTGCTCAGCCACTGTCCCAACCCCACGTGGACCCAAGGCTGAGGGCAGCGAGAGGCCGGCTCCCTAAGACTCGGGTGGGGCACCGTGAGAAGCCCCAGACCTGGGCTAGGCTGGCCCAGCCCCAGCTTGCTTGTGGCTTCCAGAACGTTCTGACCCTGAGCCTCTGTCCCGCTCAGGCAGCAGGCACAGACTGGGACACAGGTTGCCCCAGGCCTGCCAGCAGGTGGGCAGGAACACAAGCTCCATGCAGTTAGTTACACCCCAGCGGGCAGGCCCAGGTACCCGCTCTCCAGCCTCCCTCGAGGGGGGGCCTGTGCCTGACTCTGGGCTCCCCACGCTGGCCAGTGGCCCTGGGCCCAGCTCCTCATCTGGGAGGGTGACGCTGTCCCCCCTCCCCACAGGCTGGCCCCGAGGAGGCACCGCCCAGCTCTGAGCCCACGGTCAGTGGCCCGCAGAGGCCAGCGTCTCAGGTGCCACGGTCACCCCAACCCTGGCTCTCAGCTGGGCAGGAGAGCGGGCTGTGCAGACCCCAGAGGTGAGAGCCGCCATCAGGGAGGGGGCGTGGCCGAGTGGAAGCTCCTCCCACACAGGGCAGGTAAGCCCTCAAAGGCTGGTGCTGAAAGCAAGAGCATCCCTCCAAAATGCATGCGGCTCACTCGGACCTTTCCCTAAAGCCATGTTTTGGGTCAGCCCAGCCAACCGCCCCCCCCAA
>NW_005371877.1:946686-948361 GCF_000412655.1 Myotis brandtii | reverse complement strand
CACTCCCATACTCACGTCCATGTAGTTCTTGAGCACCTCGGGGACGGGCCCCCCGGTCACAGCGGGCACCCCCTGGGCATATTTTGAAGTGGAGGCCTTGGCGATCAGTTTTTCCACGGGGCCTCCCACCTCCGACATGGTCCGGCGGATAGACGTAAACTTGTGCAGCGGGATTCTGTCAAGAAGCGGGTAGAGGGCCGGGCTCCTTAGGGCAGGGCTGGCCTCTGCCTCCCTCCTGGGCCCTCTGCACCCACATCCAAGCATCCCAGCCGGAGGGAGCCAGCACCTGCTCCACCCCCTCCTCAGCCTCCAGGGCCTTCAGAGACCCCCCTCGTCTTCTGCCCCCACTCGGATCTCTTCTGTGATCTCTTCCGGTGGGACCTGTCACGCATCGGCCGCCACCTGTCACCCCTTTGCTCTGAGCCCCATTCACCTGGCCCTCTGGCCGTGGCTCCACCCAGGCCTTAGGCCCCATGCTCCCACCTGCCCTGTATGTCCTCCCTGGGGTGGCTGCCTTCTGGCATCAGATTGGACATCAATGCCACCCCCTCTGAGGAGCCCTCCCTGACCACCCCCTGCTGCCCTTCACATCACCCGGTCTCCTTCCATCGCTCTCACCCCACAAGGCAGTGACCTCGGTCGGGCCCTGCTGACCTGTCACCCTCTCCTCACCACGATGCAGAGACCAGGGGGGCCTAGGACTGCACTTGGAGAGCGGGGTCTCCGCTTGCAGCCCCGCGGTACCCCACTGGGAGCCCCCTTCACAGGAGCCCCGCCTCCCAGCACAGGTGCCCCTGGCTGTGTTGTGCACGGGCCTCGGCCATCAGAGCAGAAAGGGGTCCCTGGATCCCCTGGGCCTGAGCTTGCGCTCCGTTGCCATGGTGAGGAGGCGGGGCAGGAGAGCACACTGAGCAAGGTCAACCACCTGGGATGCAGGAGTTCCGGATAACGGCTGGCTGTTTCCAGCAAGGCCGGGGCGCGCCCTGGGCAGGTAGGACTCTAGCCTCAGAGCAGGCAGGCGGGAAGAGCCCGAGGTTCCTGCCTGGGGGGGCCGTGCCCTGCAGCAACCCAGGAACCGGCAGCCTTCAGCCCCACCGCACCCGGGTGGGTGCAGCTATGGCACCCCAGAGCCCCAGGCTCCCTCCCCCAAGGCTCTCCATCCCTGGGGAGGTCTGTGGGTGGGGCAGGGGCAGGCTCAGGCCTGCGGGCGGCTCCCCCCACAACTGCTCCAGTTGGGGCTCCTCACCCCCAGGTCACAGCCCACGCAGGGCAGCCCTCTGGCAAGGCCCAGCCCCGCTCAGCCCACAGCCAGCTCCCAGCCCATGACCTCACCCACTTTCCCACGGGCATGAGGCCCACAGCCCGGGAGGACCAGCTCGGGCCCAGGCCTGATACAAAGGCCCCCAGGGCTGGGTGCGCCCAGAGGCATCGGGAGTGGGCGGCTGGGAGCGCAGGAAGCCGGGCAAGGGCAGGAGAATGGGGGTGAGGGGCCCCTCGGCCCGGCACCGGGGTGCAGGTTCCCAGGCCTGAGGCCACCACCCCGGCCTCTCCTTCAGCTAACACCCTTCCTGTCTCTTGGGCAGGGGGGACCCCTAGGGCGGCCCCGAGGTCTCCCAGCCCGTGGCCCGTGGTGAGATCCCAGGTGACCACCCCGGGGGAGGCAAGCCCCGTCCAC
>NW_005371877.1:940746-945523 GCF_000412655.1 Myotis brandtii | reverse complement strand
GGCCCTCGCTAGGCCTCAGGTCTCATGAGGACTCAGGTCGCAGGGCCTGGGGGAGCGAGCCCTCCGCTGCGGCCACGGTGACGCTGCCCACAGGCCCTCACTGTGCACCCCTCCTGCCCCATTTGGGGTCTGGAGCTGAGTTCACGGCCTGAGGAGGGACCGGCCTTCACCTCGAGGAGGTAAGGAGTTTGGGCAGGGCATCTTGGAGGTCACGTCCAGAAGGGGAAGAAGTGGAGAGATGTGCTCGGATATGACCACTGGCCCAGAGGCGCTCAGGCGGCCGCACGGCCACTGGAGGGTGTGGACGGGGAGGCAGCTTGGGGGGGGCGGGGGGCAGAGGCAGCCGGTGGTGTCTGGCTGGGGTGTCTGGCTGGGGCTGCTGCGAGCCAGGCTGAGGTTCTGGGCTTTCCCTAGGACAGAGCTGAGAAGGGACCTCTGGTGGCCCAAAGGCTGGGGAGCCCCCTCCCCCCGACACCTGTCAGTCCCTTCAGGACAGAGCACCCCTCTCTCCACGCTGTTCCCAGGACCCCTCAGCACCCAGAGCACAGCCTGGCACGTGGTGGAGGGACAAAGGGGTGCTCGGGGTCCCTCCCCGGTGTGATTGGCCAGAGGGTCCCAGAGGGCCCTCCCCTGGTGCCCTGCCCAGGGTGGAGCAGGCCCAGAAAGAGGCGTCCCTCAGGCCAAAGGCCACGGGCCCAGCAAAGCCCCAGGGCCTCTCTGACCCCTGACATGCTCAGCATCTACTGGCCCAGGGGCCTGGCAGGCCTGGTGCGGACAGGGCTCCCAAGTCAGCTGGGCAGGTGCAGGGCCTGAAGGTCCTGCAGGGCACCCAGGGCATGACTCTTGGTCTCTGGTTTCTAGTGGGTGCAGGTCAGGGTCTAGGGACACCAGGGGGACAGCCAAGGCCCGGGAGTGGGGGCTGCTGGGTGAGTCAGGGGACAAGATGGGGTTGGAAGCCATGCCTCTCTCTTGACCTCCCCTTGGACCCTGGGTGGCCATCCCTCCCACACTTACTAGTCCAGCACCCACCACGTGCTCTGGGCGCTGGGAAGTCACGGGACCCACACGGGACTCCCTCCCTCATGGAGGTCACCCTCCAGACCAGCACCAGACACCACGGGGCTCCTGGAAGGAGACAAGGGCTTTGGGGGGAGATGGGGCCGGAAAGGGCCACAGACAACAGGAAGGAGGGTGTTGCAACGGAGAAGCCTCATGTGAGCAGCCTGAGGAGGTGATGGGTCAACGCTTGAGGCCAGAGATGGGGCCCGCCTGGTGGGGAGCAGTCAGCTGAGCAGAGCACAGGCAGAGGGGAAGAGCTGCACGTAGAGGTCAGAGAGGAGCCCGCGCAGGGCCCTGGCTTGTCTCTGAGAGGGAGGGGCCTGGGCAGCATCCCTGGACGCTGTGCTGGATGCAGGAGGGAGCGGGAGCGGGCTGGGGGCCTGGCTGAGGCTGGGCCGGGCGAGGAGGCTGTGTGGAGCGGTCAGCTTTGGGGCACACTTTGGGGGCAGGGCCAGTAGGGTTTCTGACAACGGGACAAATGGAGGGCGATGGAACGGTCCATACTCAGTAGGGGTCTGTCCAGGATAGCCAGATGATGGCGTGCCATTGGCTGAGACGGACGCACGGGAGGAGGGCCCGGGAGGAGGCCCAGCTCAGTTTTGGGGTGTGCCGTGGAGACAACACCCAGGGGACCTGCCGTGGCTGTTGAGGGGCAGCAGCTGTTGGAACTGGGAGTGGAGGGGACAGAGCCAAGCGGAGATGGCAGGACAGGGCCCCTCGATGCCCAGGGCCACCGTCTCTCTGCCTTGGGGACACTAGGCCACGCTCCTCGGTGCCCTGGGGTTTCCACTCCCAGCAGCGCGTGGGCTCCAGGGCAGACCCAGCCCTCTCGTCAGGAGGTGCCACTCCATGCACTTTGACCCCGGAGCACGGGGCAAGGGACTGCACCCCCTCAGCACACTGAGGAACCCCAACCTTCAAGGACCCCCCAGGACTCAAGTCTGATGTGCCCTCCTCAACGGTCAGTGGTAGCTCAGTGATGAGACTGGACGCCACCCCGGGCTGGAGCAGAGACTAGAGGAGGCCCAGGGCCTCCCAACCGCAGGAGGTGAAAGATGGTGGGGGACGGGCAGAGGGGACGGAGCGGAGCTGCAGGGACCAGAGGCCAGGAGAGGGGTGCCGGGGCCCCGCGAAGAGCGGCTCAAGGAGGGGTGGCCGCTGGGACACGGGGTGCCGGGAGCAGTCCCTGGAAAGGGGGCTCTGCACTGACCCCGGCGTGTACCGTCTGACCCTGCGGAGAGCACCCCGGGCCTGGCGGGGTGAAGTGTAGGAGAGCGGCTCCTAGAGGGGCCAGTAGTGTGGACAGTGGGGAGCTGGTGCGCGGACAGATAGCAGACGGGGAGGTGGAGCGGAAGAGTCTCCCCCTAACCCGAGGGGGGTCTCGGTACGCGTGCAGCTGGATGGAAGCGTCTCGTCCTCCCTCGCACGCACACGCTCAGGCCCCGGCGGGTTAGAGAGAGAAGTGCCAACGGAGACTCCTTGAGGGGAAAGGGCCCAGGGGACCTTCTGCGCGGTCTCGCCATCCGCACAGATGTGCTGTTTAAACAGGAAGCCACGAGGGCGCCAGGTGCCTGTGAAAACGACAGACAAGCCCCGTGGGGAACGAGGGTCTGATCGGGACTTGTCGGCAACGTGCCAGGCCTCCTAGAACTCAGCCATGAGGACGTGCACAACCGACCGCAATGGGCAAAGACCTCAGTCCACAGGCCAGGGACGAGGAGGTGCCAGGGACGTGGCCTGTGAAGAGACACCTGTGTCGTGTGGGAGTGCGCCTCGAAACAAGTGAGACCTCGCTGCACACCCACCAGCAGGCCGGGATCCAAACAGAACACGCGCCGGCGGGCGGAGCGCAGGAATCGCACTCACGGCTTGAGGAGGGGGGCAGGGGGGCGCTTTGGAAGGCGGGCTGGTGGTTTCTTACAAAACCAGAGTCTCACCACAGGATCCACTAACCACGCTCCTTGAAAGCTTAGTCCAGCCCGGCCTGCGTGGCTCAGTGGTTGAGCATCAACCTATGAACCAGGAGGTCAGGGCACAAGCCCGGGTTGTGGGCTCGATCCCCAGTGTGGGGCGTGCAGGAGGCAGCCGATGGATGATTCTCTCTCATCATCGATGTTTCTCTCTCCCTCCCTCTCCCTTCCTCTCTGACATCCATAAAAATGTATTTAAAAAAGAAAGAACACGTAGATCCACCTGGAAACCTGCACGTGAGTGTTCACCGCAGCTTAGTTGTCATCGCCGGCACTTGGAGGCAGCCGCGCTGTCCTGCCGCACGTGATGGACAGACAGTGGTCCACCCGGCGGTGGGGTCTCCTCAGTGATACGGAGAGATGAGCTCTCGGGTCCCGAAAGGACCGGAGGAAACGGAGATGCATCTTCATACGCGAAAGAAAACACTGCAAAGGTCACCTCGTGTGTGGTTCCGCCTGTGGCTCCGGAAACGGCAGGGTGTGGGGACGTGACAGCTCTGGTTGTGGGGCGGGGGGCGGGGGGCGGGCAGGTGGTGCACAGAGCATTTCTAGGGCAGTGAGACAGCTCTGTGTGCGGCTAGAATGAGGGACACGTGATGTTAGAAATTCCCCGAAACCCACAAGACGCCCCTGAAGAAAGAACTCCGGGAAACGTGCACTTTGGTTGGTAACGAGATCGATACTGGCTCGTCGGTTGTAACAAATGGGCCACAGCCAGGAGATGCTGATAGCAGGAGACCCTGCGTGTGTGCGGGTGGGTTCAGGGGACCAGTGCTGTCCGCCAACTTCTCTGCACCTGTAAACTGTGAAGTCTGCCACGAGGGCGCCAGGTGCCTGTGAAAACGACAGACAAGCCCCGTGGGGAACGAGGGTCTGATCGGGACTTGTCGGCAACGTGCCAGGCCTCCTAGAACTCAGCCATGAGGACGTGCACAACCGACCGCAATGGGCAAAGACCTCAGTCCACAGGCCAGGGACGAGGAGGTGCCAGGGACGTGGCCTGTGAAGAGACACCTGTGTCGTGTGGGAGTGCGCCTCGAAACAAGTGAGACCTCGCTGCACACCCACCAGCAGGCCGGGATCCAAACAGAACACGCGCCGGCGGGCGGAGCGCAGGAATCGCACTCACGGCTTGAGGAGGGGGGCAGGGGGGCGCTTTGGAAGGCGGGCTGGTGGTTTCTTACAAAACCAGAGTCTCACCACAGGATCCACTAACCACGCTCCTTGAAAGCTTAGTCCAGCCCGGCCTGCGTGGCTCAGTGGTTGAGCATCAACCTATGAACCAGGAGGTCAGGGCACAAGCCCGGGTTGTGGGCTCGATCCCCAGTGTGGGGCGTGCAGGAGGCAGCCGATGGATGATTCTCTCTCATCATCGATGTTTCTCTCTCCCTCCCTCTCCCTTCCTCTCTGACATCCATAAAAATGTATTTAAAAAAGAAAGAACACGTAGATCCACCTGGAAACCTGCACGTGAGTGTTCACCGCAGCTTAGTTGTCATCGCCGGCACTTGGAGGCAGCCGCGCTGTCCTGCCGCACGTGATGGACAGACAGTGGTCCACCCGGCGGTGGGGTCTCCTCAGTGATACGGAGAGATGAGCTCTCGGGTCCCGAAAGGACCGGAGGAAACGGAGATGCATCTTCATACGCGAAAGAAAACACTGCAAAGGTCACCTCGTGTGTGGTTCCGCCTGTGGCTCCGGAAACGGCAGGGTGTGGGGACGTGACAGCTCTGGTTGTGGGGCGGGGG
>NW_005371877.1:922954-940439 GCF_000412655.1 Myotis brandtii | reverse complement strand
GGGGGGGGGGGGGAGCAGCGCCCACCTCTTCTAGGGGAAAATGAGGACCTGGACTGTGCTAACTCGACTGACTCCTGTCCCTCAGAAAACAGCGAGACAGGAGAGTGAAAGGCGAGCTACGGGATGGAGAACACGCCTCAGGTGTCCGACCAGCAATAGCATGTAAAGTGAAGAAGAACCGCAAGCTGATAAAAGATAGACAACCCAATAGAAAAAGAAAAAAACAGAGAAGCAACGGGCAAGGGAAGCCAGGCGCCCGGTGGCATGTGGAGGTGGTGTCTGCATTGGTCCTCAGGAGGTGCAGACGGGAGCTGCTCGCCCGGAACACCCGCCAGGACGCTGTGTGGAGACGCTGGGAAGCACATGGTCGGGACGGAGCGATGGAGCGAGCGGCCGGCTGGACGGCGAATTGGCACAAGCACTTTGGGAGCCGTGTGCCCCGTCCGTGAAAGCTGGTCCCGAGCTGCCCCCGGCCAGTGCCACCTCTTCGAGGGACAGACACCCACAGCGCAGTGTCCCCAGTCACCGGGTCAGGTACGAGGATGTGCACGCAGCAGCGCTGACAATGGCCCCAGACGGAAGGCGCCGGGAGCGAGGTTAATCATTCATCAGATTCACACCACTGGAGGCGACAGGCTTTGAGAAGGACCAAACCCCAGCGCACACAGTGGACGCGGAGCTGGGGCTGCGGCTGCTGGCCCTTCTCTCGCCTCTGTCCCTCTGTCCCTCAGGGAGGAGGGAAGGGGTCCGAACTGGTGGCAGTCTCTTCTCTGCCCTGGGCCCCTGCCCTGGGCCTGGGTGTCACCCGGAGGCCCCGAGACCCCCCAGCAGCCCGGGAGGAGCGTGTGCTGGCCACGCCCTCAGCTGCAGCTCTGAGCCTGTGGTTTCCTGGTTTCCTGGTGCCCCGAGGTGAGGAAAGGTCTGTGGGTGCACAGGGGGCTGGGCTGCAGGGCGGCCGGGCCGGGGCTGCTCTGGGTGCCGGGTGGGAAGTCGTTGTGACAGGTCCTCCCAGGAGGTGGGTGGGGGAACGGCTAAGAAGCTGAGTCATGCCTGCTGGGCTGCCCTCCCTGCCCTGCCCTCCAATTGGGCCTGAGTCACCCCACCTCAGCCCTCGGAGCCAGGAGGAAGTGGGGGTGCAGCTCCCTGGGGCCCCAGCCACAGGCCCAGGACATTAGTTCTGCTGTGGAGGAGGCCATTGAGGGAATTAGCTTCGGGTCAGCTCCTTGGACGGGGCCTGAGTTGGTGGGGGAGGGTGGGCTGAGAGTGGCTGGCACCGTTAGGACAGGGGGAGGGTGACGGGCACAGGGGGTGGAGCGGGGGGAATGTCAGGCTCGGCTGGTCCAGGAGGGGGCGTTCTGGGTGCCCTGCCGGACAGGACCTGGCTTGGCCTCGTGCCCTTCGGTTCTCCCCACAAGGGTCAGCCACCCCCTCCCCGCTGTCACTCAGGGCTTCCCACCCGGGTACTGCCCCACACCTCAGTGCAGCTCTCTGCACAGCAGCGAGGCCCAGCGTCCAGGCCCACAAGGGCTGGAGCCCAGTCCGCGTGTCCTCTCCACTGGGCCTTGGCTTCTCCCCTGAGCCCCAGCCACCAACGTCCCAGTCCTGTGCCCAGTGTGGGGCCGACTCCCGACCAGCAGGGAGCTGCGGCGGGCCTGGCGCTTTGGGGCCGAGGGGAGCCCAGGTGCTGCCGGGGAACTTGCTTTCTTCAGTCGGTGGGTGGACCTGCTGAGCTGTGAAGTCACCACCCCCTCAACACCCCCCTCACACACACATACAGGCACACACACACACACGCACACGCACACTCACACACTGGTGGATTGTGCTGAGATAGAGACAAAGCTCAGAGGCTTTGAGAACAGAACCATATCTCAGGGCTTCAGTCTAGATCAGGGGTGGGCAAACTTTTTGACTCGAGGGCCACAATGGGTTCTTAAACTGGACCGGAGGGCCGGAACAAAAGCATGGATGGAGTGTTTGTGTGAACTAATGTAAATTCAAAGTAAACATCATTACATAAAAGGGTACGGTCTTTTTTTTTTTTTAGTTTTATTCATTTCAAACGGGCCGGATCCGGCCCGCGGGCCGTAGTTTGCCCACGGCTGGTCTAGATGCTGATGAAAAGGAGACCAGAGTCCTAGTGGCTCACAAGCCCTCTGGAGTAGGCACCCAGGGCCAAGGATTGAGCTCAGAGCCATGGCCTTCCTCCATCATGGCTGCCCTTGGGAAGTGGTTTGGGGGGTCTGGCAGCCACATGGGGAACCCCAGGAGTGCCTGAGGCAGACATACACTTGGCCAGGCTGTGGGGGGCCCGGGAGGGCATAGCTGCCTCTACCCCAATTCACTGGGGAGACAAACCGGGAACGCAGGGAACCCCTCTTAGGGGCCCCACGAGGCCTGAAGCCTGAAGTGTGGGGGGTGTTGGGGCTCAGGGGGCACATTGTGGTGGCGGGTTTGAGGTTGGGTGAGCTGCACAGAGCTCTCGAGGTGCAGCCCGGCCCCTGCCCTTGGGGTCTGTGTCCTGCATTTTCTGACACTTGGCGACAGGCTCGGGTGCGAGCACAGAGCTCTGAGTGGCAGAGGACAGAGGTGCCCGAGGCGAGTGCAGATGAGGGGAGGATGGGCAGCCACGGGGTGTTAACTCGGCTGGTCGTGGTGCCCAGCTACTTGGTCAAACGTTCTGGGTGTTTCTGTTGAGGTGACCTTCACATGTGATTGACAGTCCAGTCAGCAGGCTTGGACTGAAGCAGATCGCCCTCCATCGCGTGGTGGGCCTCAGCCAGTCAGCTGCAGCCTTGAGAAAAGACTGAGATCCGCGAGGGCGAAGGAATTCTACCTCCAGATGCCTTCTGACTGGAGCTGCAACCTCAGCTTCCTGGGGCTCCAGCCAGCAGGACCCACAGTCACGTGAGCCAATCCCTTCAAATTATCTCTCTAGATGATGGATGATGGATGGAAAGAGGGATGGATGATGGGTGATAGATGGATGGACCGATGGATGGATGGACAGATGGATGGATGGATGGATGGATGGATGGATGGATGATGGATGATGGATGGATAGATGAAAGGAAAGATAGATGGATAGAAGGTGTATAGGTGGTGGGTTGGTGGATGGAGAGATGGTGGAAGGATGGATGGAAGATGTATAGATGGATGATGGATGGATGTGTGGATGGATGGATGGATGATGGATAAAAAGAGGGATGGATGATGGATGGATGAACGGATAGATGGATGGATGGGTGGATGGATGATGGATAGAAAGAGGGATAGATGATGGATGGGATGGATGGAGGATGGATGGTGGATGGATGGATGGATGGGTGGATGGATGGATGGATGGATGGGTGGATGATGGATGATGGATAGAAAGAGGGATAGATGATGGATAGATGGATAGATGGATGGGTAGATGGCTGGATGGGTGGATACATAGATGGATGGATGATGGATGGATGGGTGGAAAGAGGGATGGATGACGAATGGATGGATGGATGGATGGATGGATGGATGGAGGATGGATAGAAAGAGGGATGGATGATGGATAGATGGATGGATGGATGGATAGGTAGATGGATGGATGGATGGGTGGATGGAAAGAGGGATGGATGACGAATGGATGGATGGATGGATGATGGATAGAAAGAGGGATGGATAGATAGATGGATAGACGGATGGATGGATGATGGATGGATGGAAAGAGGGATGGATGATGGGTAGATGGATGGGTGGATGATGGAAGCATGAATGGACAGACAGATAGATAAGCACGCTGTCTCTCTGGAGAATCCTGACCAATACAGGCAGGTACAGGAAAGGCTTCCCTGAGAGGTGCTGTGGGGGGTTGTGAGCCAGGCAGGTGGTGGTGGCCAAGCAGAGGGGTGTTGGTGACTGTTCGGGGTACTCAGGGAGGAGGGCTGGGCGAAGGCCTCTGGGGGTGGAGGTGGCTGAGGTTGGTGTGCAGGCCCTGGGTGAGGGCCGAGTTACCGCAGGGACGTGGACAGAAAGGAGGACAGGGCCCCAGCCCCGAGCAGTCCCTCTCCTCAGTGTGACACGTGGAAGGGGCTGGACCTGAACTTGGATCATCCTGAAGAATGGGAACGAGGGAGTGACGACATACGAGGAAGTGGTGGGCACGGGGAGGTGAGGAAGAGGAGTGAGTCACTGGGCAAACAGCACTGCCTGCCAGGGCCCTGCGGCTGCCATGACGAAGGACCACAGGTGGAGTGGCTAAAACAACACGGAGTCATCCTCCTGTGGTCTGGAGGCCAGAAGTCCGTAAACGGCCTCCCAGCTGGAACCAAGGTGCTGCTGGCCAGTCCTTCCCGAGGCTCCAGGGCAGACCCCGCCTCCTGCCTTTCCAGCTCCTGGGGATGCTGCGTCCTGGGCGCATGGCCCTGCCCTGCCCCCCCCCCCCCCCCCCACCCCGCCTGCCTCCTTTTCCCAGGGACCCCTGTGATTCCAGGGGACCCACTGGGTCACCCAGGGTCCTCCTGCCTTTCAGGGTCCACAGCCTGATCTGCAAAGCCCCCTTTGCCCTGTGAGGCCACATGGGCACAGGCCTGGGGGTCGGAACATGGGTGCCCTCTCTCGACACAGAGAACATTAGGGAGAGGACAGGACTTCGGTTGGGGGCCCAGAGCGTGGGCGGTGCCGGTGGCTGGACTGCAGAGAGAGCTGTCCCCAAGGACATTGTACCTCTGGGCAAAGTCAGGACAAGGCCAAGGGAGGGAGAGGGATGGAGTCAGCTGCCAGAGCCTGGCCTAGAACCTGCACAAAGGCCAGGGCAGGTGGGCAGGGTGAGAAGCGGGGGAGGGGCAGGCATCCGGAGCCCAGCATCCGAGGGGGACACCCGGGGGTTAAGCGGAGGGGCTGGGGTAGGATGGGTGGGTGCTGGACTTGGGGAGGCTCGCAGGACTGTGGGAGGGGAGGCCGTGGGGCTGGTTGAGTGAGCTGGGCCCCGGGGACGGGCGAGTTGCCGGGCCAGGCAGCCTGTGGGGTCGGATTGCTCTGCCAACTCACCCGGCCGGTCGGCTGGTGGCCTGTTTTGCGAGCGAGCAGGCTCGGTGAGTGCGGGGATTGAGCAATGCGGTGGCCTTGCCTAAGTGCTCCCGGGCCCTGCAAGTGTCCACAGAACAAAGGCACGGCTTGTGCCTTGGCAGCTGGAGGCCCCTGGGGAGAGGGCACCACCCACACCTCTGCACTCACCTCATCCGCTGCGGCCACAGCTGACCTCGCTCCACACCACACGGCCTGCCGTGCTGGGCCGGGCCATCTCGCCTCCGTGCCTGCCTCGACCCAGAGATGTCCTTGCAGAGCCACGGGGAGGGGGTGCCCACATCGCTGGCCCCCAGAGGGCAGGGCCCGGCGACCCTGTCCCGAACTCTCGGAGGGGGTGCAGAGGTGTGCCCGTGAGCCCAGGGGAGGCCTCCGCTCCCGGGAGAACCTGCTCTGCCTCGGCTCCCGGAACTGACCTTATCAGTCTCCCCGCAGCTCCCCACCCTCCGCCCACGGGACACGGGGGCCTGTGCCCAGGGGTGGGCCCATGGCTGGCGGTCAGTGCCCGCCGCTCTCAGGGATGCCAGCTCCCCCGTGGCACCCAGCCCCTCCCGGGCAGCTGGATAAACGGGTTGGGGGCTGTGATGCCCCCCTCTTTGGAGCAGTGACTCAGGGGCAGGGAGCGGGGCGGGCGGGGCCCATCCGTCTGATCTTTGGCTGAAAGACCCCTGCCTTCCCCAAGGGGAGGTGATCTCCCCTCAGCAGTCCACTTAGCTTCTCGATCTGTAGGCCCCGCTTTTGCCCTGTAAACCTTCATTTATAAAAACATATATATATTTTTATTGATTTCAGAGAGGGTGGTAGAAATTTCAGTGATGAAAGAGAATCATCAATCAGCTGCCTCCTGTGCGCCCCACACTGGGGATGGAGCCTGCAACCCGGGCCTGTGCCCCGACCGGGAACTGAACCGTGACCTCCTGGTTCATAGTCAACCCCTGAGCCACGCCGGCTGGGCTGACTTCTCTTATTCCGTTTTTGTAGGATCTGCGATGATCACTCCTACCTCATTCCTGATGTCGATGATTTGTATCTTCTCTCCTTTCTTTCTGAATAAATCTGACTAGATAGTTTCATTGGTTTTCTGTCTTCTACCTCATAGGTTTCTACTCCTGCATCATCTCCTCCCTCCCTCCCTCCCTCCCTCCCTCCTCTCTTCCTTCCTCTCACTGTAGATTTGATTTGTGTTTCTCTTTTCTGGTTTCCTAGGGTGGGAATCGAGGCAGTTGGTTTGAGGACTTCCTCCTGCTCGAGTGTAGGCACCAGTGCAGCCGCCCAACAGCCGCGTTCATTCTCACCAGTTCTGGGCAGACCCAGAGGGCGAGGCCGGGTCCTTCGAGGTAAGAAACACCCAAACCTGCAGATTTCGGTGTGTTCACTAGAGCCAGACTGACGACCAAACTCTGCGGCTTGAGAAAACGCTCCGGAAAACGGCAGTTTTGCAGTTTATGTTGCAATTAGAATAAAAGCCGAGGCGCGAGGGGGGTCACGTGCAATCCGTGGTGGTAGATTAAGGGGGCGGAGAAAGCAGAGCGGGGAAAGCTCTGGGACTGGATCATGAGTAACCCTGAGAGCCCTGGCCGGTTTGGCTCAGTGGATAGAGTGTCGGCCTGTGGACTGAAGGATCCCGGGTTCGATTCCGGTCAAGGGCACATACTAGGTGAACCGGTTAATGCGGATTTTTTTCAATAGATGGAGTTACATATATGTTGATATATATGCGATTTGATATGTATGCTATTTTGTTGTATTGACAACAAGCTTCAAAACCTCATATGTCAAATTTTCTGAAGGTGTTAACATCATAGATATTTTTACGCTTAAAAATGTCAAATTTCTAAATGCCAAAAAAAAGAGCATTTGTCTTTTGTCCAGTTGATGTGGCACCCATTTTCCTTCCTTTAAAATCCTTCCCATTGCTTGTAAACGATCGGAAATTGTTTGCTGAGCAACGCTTAATCTTTCTGCAAGTTGTTTTTGAATTTGACACACATCTTCATCCAATAATGCTTGTCATTGTTGGTCTTCAAACTTTTTCGGTTGACCTGGACGTTCTTTGTCTTTCACATCGAAACCATCACTTTTAAAGCGTTTAAACCAGCGTTCACAAGTATCTTGAGATGGAGCATGTTCACCATAAGCTTCCCAAAGTATACGATCACTTTCAGCAGCTCTTTTCTTCAAAATAAATAAATTAAAACTTCCCGCAAGTGCTCTTTTTTTGGCATTTGGAAATTTGACATTTTTAAGCGTAAAAATATCTGATGTTAACACCTTCAGAAAATTTGAAGTTTTGAAGCTTGCTGTCAATACAACAAAATAACATGCATATCAAATCGCATATATATCATCATTGTAACTCCAGTTGGATTCCGGTCAAGGGCATGCACCTCGATTGCAGGCTCCTCCCTGGCCCGGGCCCTGGTTAGGGCGCGTGCAGGAGGCAACCAATTGATGTGTTTCTCTCACATCGATGTTTCTCTCTGTCTTTCCCTCTCTCTTCCACTCTCTCTAAAAATCAACGGAAAAATATCCTCGGGTGAGGATTAACAAAAACAAGAGCAAACCCGAGAAGCACTTCTTTCCCGGGGTGGGGAGTTACTGACATTTCCTGCACGTGGGGAAGGTGTGCAGGGAGCAAGATACCTCCGGGGGTGAAACCACACCAGCAGGGCGTCCGGGCGCTGTCACTACCTGAGGCCCGTTACGAGCTCATCCATGAGCGTGCGTTCCAATCCTGCCGGCAGCAGGCCATCCACAAACCGCTGCCCTGCGCCCACCGCAAGCCAGCTGCTTACATGGGGCCGGACAAGGACTCCTGGGGCAGCCGGCAAAGGGAGTAAGAATGGGTGTGATGGTTCCAGGTCACAGGCCATGTGGGCGGGCTCCATCGTGTGGGCAACAAGGGGTTAACCTGCCCAGGATACTGGGCGGGAAGAGAGGGTCCACATTCCGAGGTTGGCTCCCAGGTCCCCGGGGTGCACAGCTCCCGCCGGGTTAGAACGCGCCTTCTTTAATCGGAACAAAGCCATCGCGGTGAACAGAGCAGGATTCGTGTCTGAGAACTGTAGCTGGTCCCTGGTGTCCTGTGTCTGCCCCGACCAAGGGCTCTGAGGGGTCCTGCTCTGGTGGGTCTCTGACATCTCAAAGGCAGGTCACCGTCCAGGCACAGGACAGGCGAGGACTCTCTTAAGGTAGAGGTTGGCTCGTGTGGAGGAGACTGCAGGCCGCGGGGGGCTTGCTGCCCCGGAGTGTTTACGTTCACGCCCTCCTGTGGGTTCCTTCGGTCTCTGAGGTGGGGGGGCCGCCATGCAGGCCTCCCCGGAGCCTGTCGGGTGCAGCACGTGGCCCCTTTTGCATCCGCAGTTCTTGGCTGAGGCTGAAATGTGGGGAGCGGCGGGCTGCCCCCTCCCCTGGCGCTCAGGCTGCTCTCCCAGCGGGATCCTGTGGACGGAGCGCTCGGCTCCTGCTGTCCTGGGAGTGGGGGTGTTTTCCTGGTGCGGTTGGTGCGGTTACTCTCAGCTTCTTGCTCCAGGGCCCCTCCAGGGCTCCCCCGTCTCAGTGACCAAGAACCTCTTTATTTCAGTCTTTTTTTAAAAAAATATATTTTTATTGATTTCAGAGAGGAAGGGAGAGGGAGAGCGAGAGAAACATCAGTGGTGAGAGAGAGTCATGGGTTGGCTGCCTCCTGCACGCCCCACACCGTTGTGGATGGAGCCCCCCCGCCCCCCAGCATGTGCCCTGACCGATCGAACCCTGACCTCCCGGTTCACACGCCGGCCGGGCTGCCTGCGTCTCAGTGGAGGAGCCTCGCTAGCAGAAGCGGCTCAGCCTTCGCCCGGAGCTGATCTTTCCCTCCGAGGAGGCCAGGCCCTCCTGGGGGCTCTGCCCAGCCCCTGT
This sequence comes from Myotis brandtii, assembly GCF_000412655.1. Taxonomy (NCBI): domain Eukaryota; kingdom Metazoa; phylum Chordata; class Mammalia; order Chiroptera; family Vespertilionidae; genus Myotis; species Myotis brandtii. The sequence continues at coordinate 931,481 of NW_005371877.1, read as the reverse complement.
GAGCTCCGAGGTTCCCACCGTTGGGTTGAGGGGCGAGCGTTCCCAGTGCTGGGAGCTCTGAGTTTTGCTCCCTCCGTGTCTGTGTCAGGCGTCTGTCCCCATCTCAGGGTGGTTTTCCCGTGTATTCACCCATCCTGGCAGCTGAAAACTTTCGAGGGATCCTCACGGTGCCTGGGGCTCTCCCGGCGGCTCTGCCTGCCCCGGGACCCACCATGTGACCTCCACTGTGTGACCTCCAGCGTGTGACCTCCCTGGGCTCCGAGGTCGGCTTAGCTCAGCAGACTGTCAGGCGCCATCTGCGCCTGGAAACCCTCTCCAGGCGGATGGGTGCACCCCCCCCCATCCCCCGCCCCAGGGACCCCTGCCCTGCTGCCTGATGTCACGCAATGTGTTTTATGCCCCACATTCCCCGCTGGTTTCGGGATGGAGGGTGTCGGGAAGCAGCCGTCTCCCAGATGTTTCTCTTCCTGCTCTCACTTCCTTAGGACGTTTTGAAGTTCTGGCCACAACTCTTCTGAGAACAAAGACCCCGGCATCTGCCTGGCTCTGCCTCCGGGCCTCGGAGATTTACGGGGAGCGAGCACAGGAGATGGGCTCTCACGGAGGAGACGGGGCAGGTGGACAGCACGTGTTTGGAGCAGGAGGCACGGATCCCAGCGGGGCCTGGGGCCCACGTCCACCTCGATGCATCCTGCGTGGCTCACCGCCCCCCCCCGCCCAGCACCTCCTCAGCCTGAGGGAAGAGGAGTGTGGCACCGTGGGCCTGGGTGAGTCGGCATCCCCTGGACCAGGGGTCCTCAAACTTTTTAAACAGGGGGCCAGTTCACTGTCCCTCAGACCATTGGAGGGCCGGACTATAGTTTTAAAAAAAACTATGAACAAATTCCTATGCACACTGCACATATCTTATTTTGAAGTAAAAAAACAAAACGGGAACAAATACAATATTTGTATTTGCATGTGGCCCGCGGGCCGTAGTTTGAGGACCCCTGCCCTGGACGGAGCGGCAGTGGCACGGCTTGTGCAGCGGCTCCCAGCGGCGGCCCTAGGAGAGGAGAGCAAACCTCACCCGAGCCAAGAGACCCTGTTGTCTCTGCAACATCACACAGCACAGACCCGGGCTTCCTGGGGGCCCCGCGACCCCGATCTCGGCCTCAGAGGCCAGTGGTGAGACCCTCTCCCCTCTGCCTGGACACCCGGGGGGACTCAGGGGGTAGACAGCTCGTCGAGGGAGCCAGCAGACTCTGGACACATTTGCAGGGTTGTTTTTTGGTGTGTTTTTTTCTATAAATATATTTTTATTGATTTCAGAGAGGAAGGGAGATAGAAACATCAAGGATGTTCCTAGGTCGACGCTCAACCACTGAGCCGCGCCAGCCAGCTGCCCTCGTCTCTTAGTGAGAAGTGAGTCACAGGCGCCACCCACACCAAAGGGGAGGGTGCGGGTTGGGTACCAGGTGACTCTCGGGGGCACTTGAGGGTGCGCTCGCCACGGGGCGTGTCAGGCCGGCACAGTACTTATCCCAGCCGGCGACCACCGGCAGACGTGAGCCGGGCCTCTGGCTCCAGAGCCTCACTCGCACCCGTCCGCTGCCCTGTCCCCCACCATCAGCGGATTCTGTTCAAATCCCATGTTCTGTTGTTAAATCGTGGGTCTCTCTGAACGATTTCGCGTGGGGTACGAGATAACTCATCTCCCCCCGGCTGTGAATTAATTTGACATTTTCCTCCTCACTCCCCTCCAGGGGAATGCCACCCGCACTCAGCCCGCCGGCTCTTCCGGCTCCGTTCCCAGGGAACTGATTTATTCCCGTGGCTTTGAATGCCAGATACGCGGCCCCCACATCCTGACCGCCCCCACCCCGACCTGCTCTGCCCTTACAGGTGCCCCTCTGCCCTCAGATGTCCAGCTCGGCCAGGGGCAGCCCTGGCCCCTCCCTTCCCTCACAGCCACACCGAATCTGCCAGCAGACTGTGTGGTAGGTTCTCACTCAAAACACAAATGTGCCAGCCAGCGTGGCTCAGAGGTTGAGCACTGACCTAGGAACCAGGAGGTCACGGTTCGATTCCTGGTCAGGACACAGGCCCGGGATGCAGGCTCGATCCCCAGTTGGGGGGGGGGGCGTGCAGGAGGCAGCCGATCCATGATTCTCTCATCACTGATGTTTCTTTCTCTCTCTCCCTCTCCCTTCTTCTCTGACATCAATAAAAATTTTTAAAAAGAAAGAAGGAAAAAAAAAAAGAGACGAGGGCAAAAATGAAGGTGATGTGCCGCCCCTCATCTGTGGATGCTGAGTGAGTCCAGGAGGGCTTCCTGGTAGAGGTGACCTTCAGGCAGGCCCTTCTCTGCAGACATCAGACCAGGACTCTGCAACTGTGTGGAAATGAATTCTGCCAACGCCCTGCCCGGACCCCCTGGGGGGTGGGGCGTCCCGACGAGGACCCGGCCCAAATCTCCTGAGCTCAGCCTGGGTGGCGGGCAGAGGACCGGCTGAGTCACTCCGAACGCTGGACGCCAGAAATGCCTTCCAGCCTCTGGTCAGTGCTGCACGGCCGGGGAAAAGGACTACACACAGGAGCTATATTTAGACAAATGTCTGAATTCACAAGTTCTTGGTGAGATACATACGAGTTTGAGAGTCAGCATTTACCCTTGTTCCGGATTTGTGCCGTGGGGCACTGAGGAGGATTCTTAGAAATAAATGCTGTGGAAAGGCCAGATTTGGGAAATTGTCGATTTGTAAGCCCAGGTGAGCTAGCGGCTCCAGGACAGCGGTCTGGGCGCGCGTGTGTGTGTGTGTGTGTGTGTGTGTGTGTGTGTGAGATTCTGTCTCCCAAGGACAGATGGCAATGTCTGGAGACATTGCTTTTTTTAAAAAATATATTTTTATTGATTTCAGAGAGGAAGGGAGACGGAGAGAGACAGAAACCTCAATGATGATTCATGCACATTAAACGGAAATTAATTAGAAGAAATATTTTAGAGGCGGGGGAGGGACCACAGGAGGGCTCCAGGGCGGGTCTGGCCGTCTCTCCTGGTCCCAATCTGCCCGGTCCCAGCAGCAAGCTAACCTACTGGTCGGAGCGTCTGCCCCCTGGTGGTCAGTGTGCATCATAGCGACTGATAGAACAGTAGAATGAAGGGTCGGACACAGCATATTAGACCTTTATTATATAGGATTTCAGAGAGGAAGGGAGAGGGAGAGACAGAAACTTCAATGATGAGAGAGAATCATCGATTGGCTGCCTCCTGCACACCCTACACTGGGGATCAAGCCCACCACCCGGGCCTGTGGCCTGACCGGGAATCAAACCTCCTGGTTCATAGGTTGATGCTCAACCCGAGAGCCTCGCCGGCCGGGCAGGACAGGAATGTTCTTTACAAGAGATGCCGTGCCCTCGTCACAGGAGCCCCTGAGTCCCAGCAGCCCTGCAGGTAGCGCTGCCACGACCCAGGGACAGGGGAGGGTGCAGGTGGGGGACGCTCAGCCAAGCTGCTTGGTGCTGCCTGGCTACGGGCGGAGGGACCCCGGTCTCCATGCACCCAGCTGAGACCCACGGAAACGCAGGTGTCCCCTGGTGCCCGGAGCTCAGGTGTCCCCAGCCCCACCTGTCACCTCTTTATCTCTCGGCCCCACCCTGCTTCCCCAGGGCATCGGGGAGCTCCCGGCCCTTGGACCCCTTTGTCCCGGCCTGTCCTGGGGGCTGGGCGCTGGGAGATGTCCTTGTGCCTCCCGCAGGGGCCTTTGCTGCCCTGCGACCAGGACTCAGGTGACCCTCTGGGGTGGGGTCGGGGCAGGTGTGAGGTCAGGAAGCTGTAGCTTTTTCCCGAGGACCCGCCCTCCCTCCTGGACAAGTGAGGGGGCTGAGGGGACTGAGGGGCTGGGGGGAGGTTACTGTGCTGACCAGGTGCCAGGAGGGGCCCCGAATCCAGGAAGGGGGTCAGCGTGGCGACTCCACTGAGAGGGGCTTCGGTCAGAAAGTTCTGGAGTCGGGGCTCCCGGGATGGGCCCTCCAGGACGAGGAGGCCAGGTCGGGGGCTGCGGAGGGGCCCAGGGGGAAGCCCGTGTGCAGAGGGGGCGCCCACATGCCTGCCAGGGCCTCCAGCTGGGCTGCACGGGGCTGGGCAGGGCGGGCGGAGCCGGGCGGGCTGGCAGGGAGGCAGCGGGGTCAGTGGGAGCAGGTCAGCCGCCTCCAGCAGCAGCCGGCGGACAGCAGGGGGAGCTTGGAACCTGGCTGATCTCGTCTTCCTCCCGCTCGGTCACCTGGCCACCTGAGCCCTGGCCCTACGGTGCCCGCCTCCGAGGCCGAGGTGTGCTGACGGGCTGGTCGAGGGTCCCAGGCCCCTGGCTGCCCTGGGGGTGGCCACCGGGAGTGAGAAAGGCCCACCGAGGGGACATGTTGGGGGCTGGGTCCTGGGCTCCCCGGCTCTCAGCTGTCACCTGCAGACCACCAGCAGCAGAGTGGGGGGCCCAGCCAGGGCCCGGGGGAGCCCTAGCCTGAGCGGGAGAGCTGCAGGCCTGGAACAGGACACCCTCTCCGGAGCTTTGGGGACTCTTTGGGGGGACTGGGGTGGCCCCGGCTCGTTCCTAGTTCTCTGTGGTGAGCTCCCCAGCGCTTGCTCAGGGGCCACACGTGGTCCCTTGGGGTCCTGGCAAATGGGAGCTGTCTCGTCACTGTAGGCTCGGGGTGCCCCCCCGTCCCCACTTGACAGGTTTCACCTGGCATCACGAGCACCAGAGTGACCCCGATGGGCCGTCTGCTGCATGGCTGGCCCTGGAAGTGGCCTTCAGACCCCCTCCAGGGCCTGTCCACACCCACAGCCCATGGTCCAGCCTGGTGCCGGGGCCCAGTGTCCCTCGGGCCAGATTCAGCGCAGCCCACCCAGCCCACAGGGGCAGGAGAGCCTCACAGCCCCACAGCCCTCACACCTGCTTGAAGGGGCTCCTGGGCGTTCTGCACGGCCCTGGGGGCCGGAGGGGGCGGGTGGAGGGACAGGCTGGTGCCAGGCCCCGAGCTCCGAGTGTGGGGGAAGCGCAGGGCCCAGGAGGTGGGCAGTCCCAGGGCCAACGAGAGCGAGAGGGGGCAGGGATCCTCTCACCTGTGGGGACACCTGCCAGAGGAGATCCCGAGGGACAGTCCCTCCAGAGAGTCCGAGAGAGGGGGCCCTTGTCCTGGCTCACAGGCAGCTCTGGGGAGCCGGGACAACGGATTCCCTGCGCCCCAGGGACCCCGGGCAGGAAGGGGCACAGGGGCACAACACCTCATCCTGGCAGAGGCGGGAGACAGTGCAGGCAGAGCGCAGCCCGCCCCGAAGGGGGCCCGATGGGGCAGCATGCTGGAGCCGGCCCCGTCTCCCTGGGCCGAGGCGGGGAGGTGGTCGGCCAGGGTGGCAGCGGGGAGCAGGGTCTGTCTGTGGTCCCCGAGGTAGAAAACCCACCTCCCACCTCTGCCCCCCACCCCTGGCCTGGCCCTGGGCCCTGCTGAGCTGACGGGGACGAGTCTGGCGGCCGGGAGGCCATGGGCGGCGGAGGGGCTGCCTGGGCGGTGGAGGGGTGGAGGGGCGGCGGTGGAGGGTCTGGAATTTGCACGCAGCCGCTCCCTCCCCGCTGGCAGCCCGTCCAGGACACGCTCCATGTAGGGAAGGCTTTGATCGCATGTCCCACCCGGAGGGTCCCCCTCTCCCCGCCACGGCCTCCCGCCCTGCCCCCTCTCGCTGCTATGCCAGCAAACGGGTTTGCGTTGGCGCTCGGCCAAACCCTGGAATGTGCCTGCTGGCCTGCGGCGGCTGTTCCTGGAACAGGGACGACAAAGCACAGACTGTCTTGGAGGTGGGGGCGGACGGGCCGCAGCCTGCCCGGAGTCACGCAGGAGCCGGTGGCCGCGGGGGGAGGGGGATGAATGGGCTCACACAGGCCGGACACCCGTGAATGGGCGCCGGGTGTACAAGCACAAGGCGGGCTTGGAACTGGCCAGCGGGGGCCCCAGACCTGGACGTGAGCCGCCGTGAGGGGTGGGTGCAGGCGCTGAGGGGACACGCTGCTGATGTCCCCAGTGAGTGGGGCGCAGAGCACCCCAAAATGTAGACCTCTGTGTGATTCAGGCCCTCAGGGACGGGGTGCCACGTCCGGACCCCAGACATTTCGGGGAGCATCTGCACGTGGTGGTCACAGGCCTGTCGCCTGGACGTGGGCCTGGGGTTCAGGGTCAGCTCTTCACAGTCAGGAGTGGGGTCGCGAGGCCCCTGCATGAGGGCGGCTTCGCCCGATGCTCGAGGGGTGAGGGTAGCCGGCCTGGCAGCGTCACGAGTGGGCAGAGACCCGGCTCACGTGGGCGGGCGTGAGAGGCAGGCGTGTGGGTGACCCAGGACCCTGACAGGAGTGTGGCCCCAGCAGCGCAGGCAAGTGGGGCAACACGGATGGAGGGGGCGCCGGACCTCAGGCGGCAGGGCTTTCACCCCCAGAGGCCCTGGGAACTGGGGAGCTGTGTATCCGTCAGGTTGGCGTTCGGAGGAGGGGGTACAGGCTGCCCAGATACTCAGAAAACCGTGGACCAGACGGTGAGGCCCGGAGCCAAGGGCTGGAGGCTGGAGCCTGGCGCGAGGAGGCTGGGCTGCCTCGGACCTGGAGGACGGACCGGGCGGTCCAGACCTGCTTCTGCACCCAGGACTTCGGGGTGACAGGGACCAGCCCCGTCTGCTCCGGGGAACCAGGCTACCCGACCCTCTCGGGGTTCAGGTGGTGGCTTCCAGCGGTGCCATGCTGAGTGTCCCGGGCCCTCAGGGCCAGGCACCCAGACCCTCAGAGTGTGGGGCTGTATTGCCCGTACTATTGGGGTACCAGGTCCCCAGTTTTGCAGTCTAACAGAGCACCCCTCATCCTGGCTACAGAAAGGCCAAGAGGACAGGTAACATAGAGGTCACCCCAGTTCTGCAGGGAATGGGGTTCAGTCTGTTAGTGCTCGGTGCCTCAGGAGCACCTGGCTGTGGACCCCAACTCAGCTCTCCAGCGGAGTGGGGTGCGGTCCTCCGACACTCCGACAGCGGGGTTCAGAACCCCACACGCACACGAATGGTTTCAGGACCCCAGGTACCCTATGGGGTGCAGGACCCCACACTGACTCGTGGGGTACAGGCCAAGACGTGTCTGGGTGGGGACACCCCTCTGGAGACGGGGGTGGGACGTCCCAGACACCTGGGTGGCGGGAGGGCAGGCGCCCAGCACACAGATGAATAGCACACAGAGCTAGACACAGGGATGAATGGGACCCACACAGGCGAAGGGGGCGGATGGAGTGGGGCGTCCAAACCGCAGGCGGAGGCCACCGGCCTGGCCTGGCACCCGGGCCGAGCGAGACGTGTCAGTTGGGCCTTCAGGCAGCTTGGGGCCAGCGCGTGGGGACAGGCTGTCCAGGGCCCTGGTGACCACAGAGCAGCGTCCCCATGCCCAGACTGGGAGCATGCCGCCCAGACCTGGGGTGGGACGGGAGAAGGCTGCACGGGGACTCGGGGGTCAGGCGTGTCCCCAGGCATTCACAGGAGTGGGGGAGCCGCTCGGACACCAGGGTGCCCTGGATGAGCTAGACCCCCCAGAGCTGCAGAGGGGCTCATAGGCCCCTGGAGATGCAGTGACAGGGTGGGGTGCAGACCCTGGGAGGGACCCCAGTCCCTGGGCCACAGGGAACCTCACTTCTATAACATAGGGGTTGGAGCACCAGCATTTGGGGGGTGGGTTACATAGTGCAGTGCAATCAGAGGTGGGGTATGTCCCCTCAATTTCCAGGTGAATTGGTTAAAATTCACCCCCAAACTCCAAAGAGTGGGACTCACATCCCCCAGAAATCCAAACTCACAGACACAAGAGCACAGACTGGAAAGATGGTGCGTGAAACCCAGAGCCTAGCACCTCGATGCGGACATCCAGAGAGAGGGGCGCGGGCTCCCCAGAGGCTCAGATCGTGGGGTGCAGGCTCCCCAGAGGCTCAGATAGTGGGGTGCAGGCTCCCCAGAGGCTCAGATAGTGGGGTGTGGGACCCCCAGAGGCTCAGATAGTGGGGTGCAGACTCCCCAGAGGCTCAGATGGTGGGGTGCAGGCTCCTTAGAGGCTCAGATAGTGGGGCGCGGGCTCCCCAGAGGCTCAGATAGTGGGGTGCAGGCTCCCCAGAGGCTCAGATGGTGGGGTGCAGGCTCCCGAGGTGAAGGGGCTTAGTCATCGAGGAAGACGGGCACCCACAGGCTGAGACCTAGCAAATGGGCACAGGGCTCCTGAGCCCACGAGGACTGTGGCAAGCGGAGCCCCCGTCCTCCGCGGTCCTGGGTGCTGGTGGCCGGGCTCCGCGTGGACAGGGCCTGCGTGCGGCCCCTGCACGTCTCATGGCTCCCTGCCAGCAGCTCCCAACTCCCTGAGCCAGCGTTGGCCCCGAATTCCAACCTCAAACATCCCCTAGACCACCCAGAGGAAGCCGTCCAGCAGCCCCGCCCGCCAGGGTCTCCGTGAGGCGCTGCCAAGCTGCCCGCTGGGGGCCACCG
>NW_005371877.1:919194-922475 GCF_000412655.1 Myotis brandtii | reverse complement strand
GGCCGGCAGCCTGCAGTGCCCGGGCCCGGTGAGACAGTAGCCAGCCCTCGTCTGGCCACCAGCCCGAAATGGCTTCCGAGAGACACCCTGGCCCGGGAGGTGCCCAGTGCTGGGCCCGGGGAGGGACCTCACCCAGAGTGATTGGACCAGAGAAACTGGCCAGAGCCCGAGGTGGAGCTGGGCCCAGTGACGCTCCCTGGGGACCCGGCCAGCCCAGCCAGCGGGGGAGGCTTCCGTGCAAAAGGCCTCGGGAGGCTTCTCTGGGCTCCAGGAGCCTGGGCACCAGGAGGCCCTGCAAGTGGCCCGGGGCGGGTGCCGCCCACAGCCCTGCCCGCTCACCAGGCGGCCTCACAAGCAGTGCCCGCAGCTCACCTGCTGGCACCGGCTCTGTGCGCGTGGTTCTAGCGGCACCAGAAAGCCATCGTCCTTCCAACACTGACCTGCTCCCGACTCAGGACCCCCTCCGTCGCCCCTCAGCAAGTCCCATGGGAGGACCGGAGGTGCCCCCGGGGGCCCCTGGGGATGGGGTGGGCCCAGATGCCTGGTCCTGGGGCTCGGGTGGTGCCCTCCTCCCAAGGGAGTTCCGGCTCCTGAGGGCCAACAGCTCGGGCCTGAGGTGGGGCTCCCCAAAGCCCGGCCTCCACACCCTCTCACCCACCAAGACTCTTATCGCTGGAGGCGGAGAGCGAGGGCTCCAACCGCAGCCTCTGAGCACCGCCTGCGGGTGCCCGGGTTCGGGGGAGGCCTGGAGGCTGGGCGGGCCACAGGGCCAGGCGCCAGGTGAGAGCACACTGCCCCTGGGGGCTGCCACTCCGACATTTGGGGGGACCTCGCTCTTCCCGAGGAAGGCCCACAGGAACACACTCCTATCAAAGCAGAGAGTCCCAGCTGGACAGTTAGCGTGGCTCTGACAGGTATGATCCAGGCTGACCGGGGAGTCCATGGGAGGGCACCCCACAGCCCTTTGCCGGGCGCCTGGGAGAGGACCCGGGGAGGAACCCAGCACCAACGTCAGGGCCGGCCCAAGCGCAGGGGTGACCAGAGAGGGCTTCCTGCCGGAGGTGGAGCTCATGCAGCCTTTGAGGGTCCCGTGGGGTGGGGATGGGAGGGGGAGGGTCGGCACGGGGCAGCAGGAGCAGCCGGGCCTGCGTGCGGACACACCGCCAGGGTCCGGGAGGAGAGAGCCGGGCGCTGTCTGCGGGGGCTTCCGGGAGCCTCCAGAGGCGGCTGGAAGGAGACTGGAGAGGAGGTGCCAGCCTCCCTCTCCGGGAAAGCCGGCGGGAGCCCCTAGTGAGGGTTCCCCAGGCAGGCCACCGCGATCGCGGCCAGAGTAAGGCCGCAGGGAGGCCTCCTTGCCTCCCAGAAGGGAGGACCCCCCCACCCCACCCCGAGGCAGCCCAGCATGGCGGGCTGGGGAAGGGGGGGCCCCAGCAGACCTCACCGGGCCTGTGAGGGCCCCCTCCGGCTGCCTGCCTGCCCGGGCACCTGCACGCTTCCCCCCAGAGGAGCCCCAGGACCAGAGGCAGGACCTTGGCCGCCAGCCGGGCCCAAGGAGCAGACGGCGCCACCTGGTGGCTCTGGTCCTGCCTGAACCTTTACCACCAGGCGGACCCTGCGGTCCTGAGGGACCCTGTGGCTCCCCAGGCTTCCGGGCGCCTCTGGGCTTGTGACCAGGATCCCGAGGGTCCCATGATCCTCTCGGGCCAGCTCCCAGGCATCTCCTGCGGTCCTGAGGGGGCAGCCTTCAGCAGCAATCAGCTCAGGAACCCTCCTGGGCCAGCAGCACCAGATCCTGTGCTGTGCCCGCCCCGCCCCTGCCCTAACCTGGGCGAGGACGCCCTCAAGACAGGGCAGGGGAGAGGCCTGCACACGCACACACACACGTGCATCCACACCCCCCCACGCACACGCATGCACGTGTGCACACACAGTGTGCTGACCACTGATGCCGAATTCTCCGCCGTAAAAACCTGGAGGCAGCTATTTTGACTCCAGAATACACATGGGATCTGACAGTTTATAAAGGGAAGACTGGAACTCCACAGGGGAGCTGGTGCCTCTGCCTGTGGCCTCCCCCGTGCGGCTCCAGGGACCCCGAGGGACCCTCCGGCTCTCGGGCCGCCCCAGGCCCACAGGGGCCACCGGGCACTCTGCCTTGGGGAGGGGGTGTGTGTGGAAAACATGTAGCCTCTTGTTCAAAGATGGTTAGAATTTCAAGGCAGGCATCGCACGGAGCCCCCTCCGTGTCCCCTCTTTGTGCTGTGACCACCGGGACCAGCCCTGAGGGTGGCAGAGCCAGGCCCGGGAGGCACACCCCCTCTCAGCGTCCAGGGGTTGGGTTGGCTCTGGGAGTGGGGCTGCCTCTGCCCAGCCATCGGGGACCGAGGCATTGATGAGCGTATGTGGGGGTCATCGCAGGACCATGTGGGCCCCTGTCGGTCCCTCAGCAAGCTCAGCGCCAGGCTGGTGGGGCTGCAGCAGGAGGGGATCTGGCCCACATGCCTGGTTATTTCTGGAGGGGGTGGCAAGAGGGGTGCCAGGCTCTTGTGGGCAAAAAGGGGGAGCCCCAGGTTGGAGGAAGGGTGCCTCTTTGCTGTCAGGGCTCCCCAGAGGAGAGGGGCCCAGGAGGACCTGCCCGTGGGCCTAGGGTCAGGGCGCACACTACCAGGCAAAGGGCCCCCAGATGGAATGCTGGGTGGGAGGAGCCAGCCTGGCCAGGTGCGCTCCCTCCCCAGGCCCTCGGCAGGTGGCTGCGCCGGCCCGCCCTCCTTCCTACCCCCTCGCCTAAGGGTGGCAGAGAGGCAGGTCTGGGCGGCGAGCTGCTGAGTCAGTTTGTGAGGAATGTTCGGGCCGCTCCCAGACACACCCTGAGCCTGCCGGCCCCACCGCACCCTCCCAGGTGCCTTGGCCCCGCGCCCGCCCGTGCCAGGAACGCACCTTCAGCCCCAGCTTGCTCAGACCAGCTCCCACCGGCAGCAACCCCACTGCTCCCCCCTGCTCCCCCCATGACCCCACTGAGCCCCCTTCACCATGCTCTCAGGTGACCCAGAGCCGGTTCACGCGTGAATCAGCTCCTCCTGTGTAACATGCAGACCGGGGAAATGGGGGGACAAGGGGGGTCCCCAGGCAACAACCCCTTGGGATCTCGGGGTTCCTGCAGGAGGAGGCTCTGCGACGAGAGGGGTCTGCAGGGAGGCCCGGGAGGCCCAGCCTGCTTGGCCAGGGCTGGGGGCGGGGAGGTGGCCAGGAGGCCAGGCCTGTGGCAGCTAAGCCAGCACTTT
>NW_005371877.1:917921-919023 GCF_000412655.1 Myotis brandtii | reverse complement strand
CCCGGCCGCCCTGGCCATCTCCTCCAAGCCAGCAGGGTGTGGAGATGGGGCAGCCCCCAGGCCCCCCCAGTGCCCCGGCCCCCATGGGCACCACGGCTGAATCCGGGCTCATTCCGGACCTCGTTGCCAGGATTCCCTGTGAGTTGTGGGACCCGGGAGGGGCCTGGGGCTGGCCAGGCTGGGTGGGGGGCAGTGCTGTCCACAGGGGCATTTCAGGCCCATCTCTGTGCCCACCCCAGGGCCCCGATGGGCACTGGTGGCCATCGCTGTCGCCACCGCCATCCTCACTGCTTCCTGCCTCCTCTGCGTCGTCTGCTGCTGCTGTCGCCGAGCCCGCAGGAGGAAGCCCCGAGACAAAGAGGCCGTGGGCCTGGGCAGTGTCCGGGGCGCCACCACCACCCACCTGGTGAGGAGCGGGCACCAGCGCTCCCATGCCCAGCACCCGGCTGGGTCAGCCCCAGACCACAGTTGAAGGTCTAGGCTCAGGGCGGTCAGGATGAGCTCAGCCCCCAGCAGCGGGTCTGCCCAGGAGAGGAGGCCAGAGGGCCTTCCTGGCAGGGGAGGCAGGGAGCAGAGGGGAGGGGGAGGCCAGGGCCCAGGGCCCGGGAATGCCACCCCCAGAGTGGGCCCTGCACCAGTGGGGCCACGGCATGTTCTGGGGAGGCAGTGGTGCCAACAATGGGCTGGGGCAGGGCCACAGTTCTGGCCGGTCAGTTGAGCTGAGGGTGAGCCCTTCTGGTGGCCTGGTCCCAGGGTGGGCAGTTAGGGTTCTGATGGGGTTTGGTCCATGCCAGGTGCAGCCGGAGGTGGACGATGTGGAGTCCGGCCCGGGGGGAGCCCAGCAGTGGGGGCGCCTGCAGCTCTCCCTGGAGTACGACTTTGGAAGCCAGGAGGTGAGGGCCCCGCACGGCAGGCCCAGAGGAGCTGCGGGCTCAGAGAGGGGCCGGGTGCGGGGCTGACCAGGGGGACCCCGGCTGAGTCACCGTTGGCTCCAGATCCAGGTGGGCCTCAAGCAGGCAGTGGACCTGAGGGCCAGGGGCCCGGGGGGCACAGCGGACCCCTACGCCCGCATCAGCCTGTCCACCCAGGCCGGGCACACACA
>NW_005371877.1:917205-917594 GCF_000412655.1 Myotis brandtii | reverse complement strand
GACGGTGGTCATGCTGGAGGCCCGGGGCCTGAGCCTGGAGCTGGCAGGTGAGAGCCCCCTCCTCGTCCCCTCAGGGGGAGCACAGGGCTCGACGGTCAGACCCGCGACCCCCGCGACCCCTTTCCACCTGCCCAGAGCCCTACGTGAAGGTCCAGCTCATGCTGAACCGGAGGAAGTGGAAGACGAGAAGGACGTCTGCCCGGAAGGGCACGGCCGCCCCCTACTTCAACGAGGCTTTCACCTTCCTCGTGCCCTTCAGCCAGATCCAGGTAGGCTGCCTGGAGGAGGGGGCAGGTCCTCCCGGGGGGCCAAACTGACCGCTGTCTTTCTCCCCTCCACCGCACCTCTGCCTATCTCTGCCCAGAGTGTGGACCTGGTGCTGGCCATCT
>NW_005371877.1:915821-916808 GCF_000412655.1 Myotis brandtii | reverse complement strand
CTGGCTCCTGACAGCACCCTGTTCTGTGAGCTCCCCGCGCTGGGCTGTGGGCCTGTCCAGGCCCCGCGGGTCCTGCTGCAATAAACGTCTCCCCCACCACTGCCATGTGTCCTGCCTGTGCCCTCGGGGACCATGTGGGGGGGGGGACACACCTGCCAAGGGCCAGGAGGAGAAGGTCCCCTCTCCAGACTCATCCAGGCCCTGCGGCTTCTGCCTGACCCCTGGGGGCGGTGAGGGGGTCCCTCCACCCCAAGGAGGACAACGCCGGAGCGGGGAGCCCTCCTGTCTGGGGTTGCAGCGTTAGAGACAGTGGGGGTGAGGGGAGGTGGGCTGGAGGTGGCACCACAGGACGTGGTGGGCAATCGGGAGGCATTTGGGGGGTGCTGCGGGAAGGAAGGGACCCAACCCCCGGGCCCGGCACGGCTCCTCTCGGCCCCCAAACCTTGGGGCGGCGGCTGCGGGGCCGCCCTGAGCGAGCAGCAGGGGGCAGCAGAAGCCTTCGGAAGCCTCGCGGGTCTCTGGGGGCTCAGCCTGGCGGGAAAGAATGCAGCTCTAATCCCCCACATCTGGGGCTTCAGCTCTGCCTGACCCTCCCCACGCCCCGAGCTGGGGCCGCACCCCCAGCTCTGAGGCAGCCAAGTCATGGTGCCGGGCGGGAAGGCGGGTTCACGTCCCTGCCTGAGACCCCTGGTGCTGCTGCAGGCCCAGAGGCCTGTTTGGGGTCCAGGCCCGGCTTCGGAGCCGGGTTGGAGAAAGGGGGGCCCGGCCAGCTTGTGGCAGCGATGCCCCTGGGCTGAAAGGGGAGCAGGGAGCTGCAGGAGAGGCGGTGGGGGGCCAGGGGGACACTGTGCCTCGGATCCCGACGTAGGACCCAGGCGGGCCTGAGTCCAGGGGCCCCTCGGCTGACCCTTGAGCCGTGCTCCCCCCACAGCCCAGCCAGGCCACGCACAGCTGCCTGCAGGCTCCTTGCAAGAACCAGGAGCTTCT
>NW_005371877.1:914648-915078 GCF_000412655.1 Myotis brandtii | reverse complement strand
CCTCTCCGGGGGGCTTCCTTGGAGCTGGGAGTGAGATGGAGACGCAGCGGGAGGTGGGCGAGGTCGGGGGGGGGCCTGGACGGGCCTCGATGACCAGGCCTTGTTTCTGGGACACGGGAAGGGTCTTTATGCGTCAGGGACCCCAGGTGCTGCACGCCCGCCCGCCAGGGACTTTTCTGGAACACTTTCTCCTCTAACTCCTCTCCCAGGGAATTCCAAGACGACTCCCCCAGGAGGTTGGAGTTGGGGGCGGGGCACCAGGGGGCTGTGTGAAGGTGAGGTGCTGCTCCCCTTTGGGTCCGAGGCCCTGACACCCCATCTTTCTCTCCCACAGGCTCTAAGCCCAGGACTTCAAGATGGGGGAGTAAGTGAAGTCCCCAGTCCCAATGCCCCTGCCACCCCCTCCTCCCACCCCCAGGCAGGGGTCTCT
>NW_005371877.1:914315-914528 GCF_000412655.1 Myotis brandtii | reverse complement strand
ATTGCTCGAGGGTGAAACATGGAGGGGATGGGAGCCCCCGCCCCAACTGGGATAGGTCAGAGGTCAGAGTTTCAAGGCCCAGGAAGACGGTCCCCCCACCCCCACTCCCCGCAGACAGTGACACACAGAGGAAGTGGCTGCCGTTGCCTCACGGGGCAGGGGAAGTGGGCCTGCGGCCTGGTCACCCTGGAAATGGCTGCTTCTCTCAAATGA
>NW_005371877.1:913355-913959 GCF_000412655.1 Myotis brandtii | reverse complement strand
CCCGCCAGAGCGTGATGCTGCAGATCGCGGCCACTGAGCTGGAGAAGGAGGAGAGCCGCAAGGAGACGGAGAAGCAGAACTACCTGTCGGAGCACTGCCCCCCGCTGCACATGCCCAGCTCCACGGCGGAGCTGCAGGTACCCCCCGCCCGCCTCGGCTCCCCCACCGGTCAAGAAGGCAAGCCTGGGGGTCAGGGCCCTGCGGCTCCTGCCCAGCCCTCGCTCCCCTGCAGCTGGAGGACATGAACCAGAAGCTGTTCGACCTCAGAGGCAAGTTCAAGAGGCCGCCGCTGAGGAGGGTGCGCATGTCGGCCGACGCCATGCTGAAGGCGCTGCTGGGCTCGAAGCACAAGGTGTGCATGGACCTGCGGGCCAACCTGAAGCAGGTCAAGAAGGAGGACACGGAGAAGGTAGGCCTCCCGTCCCTGCGGGGCCCACCCCGCCCTGTCCCGGGAGCGGGAGGCCTGAGCCTTCTCTGGCCCCACCCCCAGGAGCGGGACCTGCGGGACGTCGGCGACTGGAGGAAGAACATCGAGGAGAAGTCCGGCATGGAGGGCCGGAAGAAGATGTTCGAGTCCGAGTCCTAGGCTGCCCGCTGTCCCCCC
>NW_005371877.1:912564-913178 GCF_000412655.1 Myotis brandtii | reverse complement strand
GGGGAGCCCGGGGTGAGGGCATGGGGGAGCCATCAGGGGCCTCGGGAGTTTCGGGCCAGACCGGGAAGGCCCGGAGAGTGGACTCCGCTGGGCCGGCCTGCACCCAGGGCTGGTGCTGTGCTCACGGCCCGTTCCCAGGGCTCCCGGCTGGCTCTGGGCGATCCCGACCCCTCGGCACTGGGGACGGTGGCTGATGCATGTCTGAGCAGTTCTCACAGTGAGATCCGTGGTTGGGGTGCACAGCCATCACAAGGGGTCCTGTCCGCCCAGAGACCGTCTCAATCCGTCACCACAAGTCCGGGCCGGGGGCCACTCCCCGTTCCTCCCAGGCTGCCCCTCCTCAGACCCACAGCCTCCCCTGGGGGACACCGTGGGGCAGCCCTGGGTCCCCAGATGGCTTATGCCAGGGGGTTCAGGCTCAGAGGGGCCGGGGGCCCAGATCCCCCCAGAGACAGAGGACAGGCCAACCTGGCTCCACGCGGGCCCAGCAGGAGGGCTCGGGCCCCTCTTGCTCAGCCCCAGGCCCTGGCCCACCTCCTACATCAAGGGACTGTCCCTGAGGGCCGGATGAGGGCTGTCAGGGCAAGGCCACGGCTGTCAGCCTCCCCTGTGAT
>NW_005371877.1:909255-912114 GCF_000412655.1 Myotis brandtii | reverse complement strand
GGACAGCCCTTGCCCTCCCCTGGGGCCGGGAGGCACAGATGACGGCCATGTCCCTGCACAGTGGGTGCAGCCAGGCCTCGCCCTCCAGGGCGCAGGGCACAGGTCAGGGCTGAGGGGCACTTGGGGCCCATCCTGCGAGGAGGCCAGGGCGGGCAGGGCAGACTCTGAATTCAAGGAGCGGGTTTTGGTGGCCGCAGGGCCCAGCGAGGGAAGCGGGTGCAGGAGTCTGGGCGGGAGACTGGGACCCGAGAGTCCTGGGTGCCTGGAAGCAAACAAGTGGGCAAAACAACGAAAGTAAGAAAAACAAGCCTGGGAGCCCGGCCGGCGTGGCTCAGGGGCTGAGCGTCGACCTAGGAACCAGGAGGTCCCGGTTCGATTCCCGTCAGGGCCCAGGCCCGGGTTGTGGGCTCCATCCCCAGTGGGGGGCGTGCAGGAGGCAGCCGATCAAAGCCTCTCAGTCATCACTGATGTTTCTATCTCTCCCCCTCGCCCTTCCTCTCTGAAATCAATACCAACATTAAAATAAAGAAAGAAAACCAACCCGGTGCGAGCGGGTGACAAGGACACGGGGGAGGAGATAAAGAGCTGCTCCGTGCGAAAGGGGCCGACGGGCACACCTGTGGGCTCAGGTGGCGGGAGACTCTCGATTTAGCAAACAGAACAGCAACCTGCCCCGCTCTGCTTCCTCTGGACCCAGCACCAGCTCCGTGGGGGCCCCGTGACCGACACCCCACGGCCTCTCTGCCACCCTGCGGTCCCGATCTCTCCTCCCTGACCCCCACTCGCTGCTCCTCGTGGCGTCCCGATGGGCTGCTGGGCCTCACTTTCCCCAACGATGAAATGGGTGTGGAGATGGGCTCACCTGCCCCAGGGGACAGACCCTTCCTCTGGACCCAGCACCAGCTCCGTGGGGGCCCCGTGACCGACACCCCACGGCCTCTCTGCCACCCTGCGGTCCCGATCTCTCCTCCCTGACCCCCACTCGCTGCTCCTCGTGGCGTCCCGATGGGCTGCTGGGCCTCACTTTCCCCAACGATGAAATGGGTGTGGAGATGGGCTCACCTGCCCCAGGGCTCAGACCGGTGAGGAGGGACCGCTGGCAGCTCCTGGGAGTGAGCGCGCTCGTCCCTGCCCTCATGGGCACGCCGTAGCCGAGGCCTGGAGTGTCGCCTGGGCTCTCCTGCAGCCCGTCCGCCCCACTTCAGGTCCCACCACAGTCACCTCCTCCAGGAAGCCTCCCATGATGTCCACTAGCCCCGAGGGCTTGGAGCATCTGGGCCTCCATCACCATCTATGGAGCGGACGGTGCCCCAGGCGCCGCACACACCGGGCCCCCCAGATGAGCCTTCCCTCTCGCTGGGCTGCCTGCTGCCCCTAGGAGACCCGGCCCCTTGGCAACCACACCCCAGCCCCTGCCTCTCCCCTCCCTGTCTCTGCCCCCATCTCCTAACCACCAAGGTCCTTCCTCCTGCTGTCGCCCTGGACACTGCCCAGGCCCAGACGCCGCCGAGGAGGCAGGAAGCAGGGGTGGATGTTTGCCCGAGGTGAGGCCATGAGGCTGAGTCCAATGGCACCGTGTCTAGGCCTGGCCCCGGGGCCTCTGCCGTCCTCAGGTCTCAGCCCTCTGCCCTGCCCGCTGGGCAGAGGACCAGCCGGGACTCTGGCTCCTCAGGGAGGAGGACCCGGGGGTCCCAGAAAGGCCGCCGAGCCCCCTCCCCACTGCACGGGCCTGCTGGCTGCTGGAGGGAGACCCGAGCTGCAGGCAGAGGGTTTGTCACAGCAGCTGGTCCGCCTTCCCTGGCTGACACGACCCCGTACCAGGGTCCCGAGTCCCCATCCAAAAGCACCACAGGTCCTGCTGCCTCCCGGGGGCTGCCTGCCCACAGGGTGCGCTCCGGCCTGGCCTGGCCAGAGCCGCTCCCTGGGCCTGGGGACTGGGCTTGGTCTCACTCCCCTGTGTCCGGCTTGAACATTTTTTAAAATTTATTTTTGTAAATCCTCACCCCAGGACAGAGAGAGAGAGAGCTGAGAGGGAAACATCAATGGGCTGCCTCCTGTGGGTGTCCTGCCTGGGGATCAAGCCTCAGCGTTTGGGTGCAGGATGACGCCCCACGTGGCCAGGCTGACGTTGCTAATAGTGGGTGAACCCCCGGGGCCACTGCCTTCCCCACCCTGGGCCTCGGTCCTGCCCCTTTGGCCTCGGGGCTCCTCCACGTCCCTTCCAGGGGACTCCTCAGGCCCACGGCGGCCAGGGCTTGACAAGATGGCCCAGGGCTCCCCTCTTCCTGGCTCATGGGCCCAGGGGTCAGCCCTGGTCTTGGGGGGACGTCCCTGCCATGGCACAGCTGCCGGGCTCGGATTTCGGAGCCCCTAGTCTGGCCACTCTCCACAGAGGAGGACAGCAAAGGGTGGACACAGGCTCCGCTGGTCCCCTCAATCCTGCCTGTGCCTCTGAGGGACCCCTCATGACCCAGAGCCTGGGACACTATCTGTCCACCAGGTCAGTTCTGGGCTCCTGGAGCAGAGGGTGAGGGCAGGGGCGTGGAGGGGACCGTGGAGGAGCCACAGGGAGATGTGCAGGGCTAAGACCAGCAGCATGCAGAGCGTGGGGCGCGGTGTGCAGGTCAGGGTGCCAGCAATGGCCCCAGCCTGGGGAGGAGGTGGGTCTGCTCTGTGCACATACCCGGACGATGTCTCTTTCATATATATACACACACTAATAAAAGGGTAATATGCTAATTAGACCAGGAGACCTTCCGGACGTCCTTCCAGACAAAGCCATGGTGCCGGGGCCGAGGCAGAGGTGGTTAGGGGTGATCAGGGGCCAGGAGAGGAGGGCAGTTGGGGGTGAGTAGGCCT
>NW_005371877.1:898940-908989 GCF_000412655.1 Myotis brandtii | reverse complement strand
CACTAGTATATACATATTGATTTCAGAGAGGAAGGGAGAGGGAGAGAGAGATAGAAACATCAATGATGAGAGAGAATCATGGACCGGCTGCCTCCTGCACGCCCCACACTGGGGATCAAGCCTGCAACCCAGGCATATGGCCTGACCAGGAATCGAACCGTGACCTCCTGGTTCATAGGTTGACACTCAGCCACTGAGCCCCGCCACTGGACCCACCCAGATTTCACTGGGTGGTAAGATGCTGAGTGTGGTGGCTCAGGGACCGGAACTGCGCCCGCCCTGGTGCTGGGGACAGCCAGGATGCACACAGGCCCTTCGAGACCACGGCTGCCCGGGAAGGGGGTCCTGGAGGTGCGTGGGGGCTCCTGTGCAGCCCTGGGACTCTGGAGCACGCAAGGGTACCCCAGCCCCGCACCCCTCCCCCGCCTTCCTGGGCTTGTCCCCCAGGCCCCACGACTTGCTTCACGCTTCCTGGTGGCTGTGTGTCCCTCCTGTTGCAGCAACAGACTGAAAACAACACCCAACCCCAGCCAAACCTCAACCTGCAGTGAAGGGGAAGTGAAACCCGGGCGGGCTCAGCCGCCGCCCCAGGAAGCGCCCAGGGCCCGGCACACATTCCCGGTCCCGCTGAGCACCAGGCCATGGCGGAGGCGGCCGGCCACCCCGGCTTCGAGGAGCAGGAGGAACTCCTGGTGGACGAAGAAGGCGCAGGGTAAGGGCCCACAGGGGGCCGTGCGTTGGTGTTTCCGTGGGAGTAACGCTCGATCCTGAGGTCAGCGGCCCTGGGGGCACCTTCCTGGGACCCGCCTGGGCGGCTGGGCCTCCCCGGGAGAGGCCGAGAGCAGGGCCAGGACCAGGAGGGCTGGACGCCCACCGCCAGGCGCAGGGACGCGGACTGAGGCCTGGGCCGGCAGGGCTGGTGCTGGGAGGGCTGGAGGTGGGGGGGCGGGCGCTGGGCCAGGTCTGGAGGAGGACAGGGGTTGCTCACCTGGGGACCCTCCGAGCCCATGTGTGGGGCTCAGCCGGAGTCTCCTGGGGTGATGGAGGCTGGCGAGGCCGCAGGGCCCCGATCGGATACAGGGCTGTTGGTTGGGGTGAGATGTGAGGGGCACGGGCAGAGGCTGTGTGTGGGTTGCTGGCAAAAAAGGCCCCTGTGCCGTGGCTGCCCCCCCCCCCCAGGCTGGGCCAAGAATGCCCGCAGCCCCCCTGGAAGCAGCTGTGCTTGCAGAGCCCTGGGGGAAGGGCTGGAGAGCACCTCAGTTGAGTCCCATGGCCCAGGGTGAATGTCCCAGAAGAGATGGGAGTGGGCAAGCTTGGGGACAGTGGGGCGTCCAGGGGCAGGGGGTGTCTGACGGGGATGCGGAGGCCTGTGGGGGTGGAGACCAGCCCAGGAGGAGGCCAGTGGGGTGCTGAACAGCTGAGCAGGAGGGAAGGAGCAGGCCCCAGCTCAGAGGGAGGGAGTGAAATGCCCAGACCTGCAGGAGGGAGGAGAGGGCAGCAGGGCAGGGCCCGGAGCCTCAGGGCGGGCTTGCTGGGTTGTGAACCCCCCCCCCACACACACACACACACTCTTCCTCTGGAGGCTGGAGGCAGCAGTACCTGACACTGTGTGGATGCCTTTACTGACAACGGGGGAATGACAAGTGTGCATGAGTGTGAGCACGAGAAAGGTGTGTATGTGCAGGTACCTGTGTGTGTGTGTGAGGGAGGGGCTGGTGCAGGGTCTGCGGCCGAGTGTGGGGTGGGGCGGGAGGCTGAGCAGCGGCCCCTGGCGGGGGTCTGGCTCAGGGTGCGCGTTCAGACGCCCAGCTGGTGAGTGGGGACAGCTGTGTCCTGCTCAGAAATGGCTCCTCACGTCAGCGCCATCCAAACCCTGGCCTCCCCGTGCTCCTTGGGCACCTCATGCCCATAGAAGGGCACGGCTGGAGCTGCCTGGCGGGGCACCCTTGCCTCCCTCCTTGGCCCATCCTTGGCCCCTCCTCCCAGCTGTCACTCAAGCTGAGGGAGGGTGGAGGGCAGGCCCAGGCAACAGCAGGGGCCTGAGGCTGAGCCTGGGGTGTCCAGGTGCCTGTCCTAGGGGCTTAGGCTGCACCTGTGGGGTCTTGGGCTGGAGAGCTGGCCCTCGGACCCTCGCCCTGAGAGGGTGGCACCGCAGACACCTCCCTCCTCCTTCCCTCCCGCCCCGCCCCGGCTCCGTGTGGTGTGTGTGCAACCCCGACCTTTCAGAGTGAAACCGAGACTCGGGGTGTGATGGGTTCTCCTTTCACAAGGTGACTTCGTGCCTGGGGGTTTCCTAGGGGGCGGGGAGTCCCCATGCCCAGGAGAGGGTGTGCGGCCTGGGAAGCCCCACCGAGCCCCCATGGGCTGGGTCTGCTGGGCTACGCCCCAATTTGCACACGCTGCCCACCGAGACCTGCCTGGGGCGCAGGACCTCACCCTGCACGCCGGCCCCACGCAGGCTGTGCCCTCCAATGGGGTCCAGGGGCTGCCCCTAGGCCTGCACAGGACAGGGCCTCCGCCCTCAGACTGCCCCCGGGTGGGAACCCCCATGCTGCCTTGCCCCGGTGGCCTCTCACCCCCTTGCCTTCAGCAGGGCCAGACACCACCTGGAACAGGGGCACACGGCCCGGAGCAACGGGTGGTGCCAGGGCCACTAGGCAGGAGGGAGGGCTGGGCAGAATCGCCCTGGCAGGGGCCGCTGGGCTGGAAGAATTGGGGGCCTGGGGACCCCCAGGTGGGCCACCTCGCTCCTCCCCCTGGTCAGGGGCCTGGGGCCTTGGAGGCGTCTCAGGGTGGGAGGTGGAGCTCAGCCCAGGCTCTGGGTGCTGCTCCTGCGAGGCTGCGGAGGTCCTGGCTTCCCCCACCCTCCATCTGGACCCTCCACATTCCCTCCGTGGGTGGGGAGAGGGAGAGATGGCTCAGCCCCGCCCCTGCTGATTCAGCAAGTGAAAAATCCTTCCCCGCACCCCACCTTTTCTTGGGGCCCATCTGCCTCCTTGTTCAACAGCCCTGGCCAGGGGCAGTGCCCGGAGGGTCTGGGGACCAGGCCCGGCAGACTTCTCCCCGCCTGGGTGGCATGGGGCTGGCACAGTGCTGTCTTGCCCTCCATACTCACTGGCCTGCCTCTGCCTCATTTCCCTCCGAGGGAGCCAGAGCAATGGGCCTGTGGGTGGCAGTGGGTAGAGGCCCTTGGAGCCCCCGCCAGCAGGGCTGGGGTCGAGCCCAGGGGCCCTGCTTCCCCGGCCCTGAGTCCCAAGTGCCAGCGGGAGGAGAAGGATGGGCAGAGCCTGGGGGCAGGACTGGCATCAGAGCTGACAGCAGAGCCAGGACTTTCTGGACAAATAAGCCCCCCACCGGAGGCCTCAGTTTCCCCATCTGCACAGCGGGGATCCTGGCTGCTTGGACAGTGAGCTCGCTCCCCAGGCCAGGCTTCCCCGATTCTTCAACCCGAGGTGGCCCTTGTGGAGTCCAGCGAGGCACATCCAGACCTCCCATCTCACAGGTGGGAACACTGGCCTTGCGGCCGAACCGCCGTCTAGGCAGCTGGGCAGCAGCGGGCCCTGGACTGGCCCTGCCGGGCCCTGGCTTGGAGGGCGCTCCCTGGCTCCGCTGCCCTACAGGCTCTGTGGGCTCCAGGTTGGGATGCCAGGGACCCAGCAAGACCTCGGGGGACCCAGGAGTGGCTGGACGGCCGCTGGCAGGTGTTCGATAACCCCACACAGTGCCACTGGGGTGAGGGCGGCGCTTCGGGGGTGCACATGGACTAGGGCACAGCGTGGAGGCCCCCAGGGACCTGCCCAGAAAGCAGAAATGACACTGGCTCTCTCCAAGCCCCGCCCCTCCCTGTCTCCGCCCCGCCCACTGCATCAGGGATGCTCTGCCCAGGGCTTCCGAAGGGCGTCTTAAAGATTAGGGGCCACCCTACCTGGTATGGCTCAGTGGAAAGAGCATCATCCTGTGGACTGAAGGGTCCCGGGTTCGATTCCGGTCAAGGGCATGTACCTTGGTTGCAGGTTCCCCAGCCCTGGTCGGGGCACAGGCAGGAGGCAACCAATCGATGTGTCTCACAT
Organism: Myotis brandtii; assembly: GCF_000412655.1. Taxonomy (NCBI): domain Eukaryota; kingdom Metazoa; phylum Chordata; class Mammalia; order Chiroptera; family Vespertilionidae; genus Myotis; species Myotis brandtii. Next base: position 904,919 of record NW_005371877.1, on the reverse strand, counting down.
TGACGTTTCTCTCTGTCCCTCCCTCTCTGTTCCTCCCTGTCCTTGAGGGAGGATTAACCAAAAAGAAAAGAAATGAAATGGAGTGGGACCGAGGGATCTAGCCAGTTCATTCAGAAGAATCCAGAAAGAAGCCTTCAGCCCCTCCTGGTCCCAGCCCTAACCCGAACCCCAGCGCCTCACTCCCTCTACCGCCTGCCACCCTGCCCCCTCCCTTTGCTGGACCGAGGCACGCGTGAGACAGACGGCCTCCCCTGAAAGTCAGAGCACCTCTCTATCCGGGTCCCCCAGGAGCCACGGAGGCCACCAGCCCTGACCCACTCTCCTCGCCTGCATGGGACCTCACTGCTGTGGTCCCTTCACTGGGTGACCGCTCTGTGAGCATGTATGTGGGAGTGGGTATGGGTGTGAGGGGTGATGACAATGTCTAAACAAGCGGACACATTTTGCTTTTCCAGTCCCTGCTTAGGCTCTATTGTGGCACGCAGTCTGCTGGGCCATAAGGGTTTGCTCTCTTGTCATCTTGGGTCACAAGCTTATGAACCATGGCTTAGTCACAACAGAAAGAAAAAACGGAAAATAAGAGACTCAATGATGGAGAAAAGTATGAGTAGGTGGATGGGTGGATGGATGGATAGATGGGTAGGTAAGGGGATGAATGGATGTATAGGTGGATGAATGATGGGTGATGGATGGCTGGATAAATGGATGGGTGGATAAAGAATAAATGGAGGGATAGGAGAACATATCTACATATGTTTGGATGAATGAATGGATTGGTAGATGAATGGATAGATCAATGGGTGAATGGCCAGTTGACTATATGGAAAAACAGGTGATAAATTGATGGCAGAAAGTAGTGATAAAATATATATGATTGACTTCTGAAAGGAATTAAAATGGACGTATGTGACTTTGAGCAAGTTGCTTAACTCTCTGCACCTCAGTTTCCTCATTAAAATAGTATACTACCTACCCCATTGGGGTTTTATGAAGATTATATAATAAAGAAAGGCACTTAAAAAGTCTCTGGCACATAATTCCTCATAAATTTTAGCTAGTGGTGGTGGTGATGGTGGTGGTGATGGTGGTGATGATGGTGATGGTGGTGGTGATGGTGATGGTGATGGTGATGGTGGTGGTGGTGGTGGTGGTGGTGGTGATGATGGTGGTGGTGATGTTGATGGTGGTGGTGGTGGTGATGATGGTGATGGTGGTGGTGATGGTGATGATGGTGGTGGAGGTGGTGATTGTGGTGGTGATGTTGATGGTAGTGGTGGTGGTGATGATAGTGGTGATGGTGGTGGTGATGATGGTGATGGTGGTGGTGATGGTGATGGTGAAGGTGATGGTGGTGGTGGTGATGGTGGTGATGGTGATGGTGATGGTGGTGGTGGTGGTGGTGATGGTGGGATGGTGATGGTGGTGGCGGTGATGGTGGTGGTGGTGCTGGTGCTGGTGGTGGCAGTGATGGTGGTGGTGATGGTGGTGGTAATGATGGTGGTGGTGAAGGTGATGATGGTGATGGTGGTGATGGTGATGGTGATGGTGGTGATGGTGGTGGTTGTAGTGGTAGTAGAAGTAGCAGTATTAGATAGGCAAATGGATAGATGTTTGGCCATATGAGTGGATAAATGGAATGCTGGATGTATATATAAATAGACATAGACATGGATAAATGGATGGGTGGATAGATAGATGGATAGATAGATAAGCACAGATATAATATTTAGAATATTTAACAACATATATGACACAAACATTAGCCTATGAAATGGGTACTGTTTTGGACCTGTGTGTATCAAGCTAATAATCAGCCTTGGATGTATGAATGAGCGGGTATACCAAGAGATGGATGGATGGATGGAGGGAGGGATGGAGGGAGGGAGGGAGGGATGGAGGGAGGGGTGGATGGATGAACAAATGGATGGGTGGATGTATAGATGGATGGATGAATTAGTAAATGGACACATGGGATGGAAATAAGGATGGGTGGACTGGTAGATGAAGTGTAAACAGATAAATAACTGGACAGATGAATAGAAGGTTAGTGGGCGAGTTAGACATATGGATATGAATGATAAATGGATTTTTAGGTGGAGAAATGGGCAAATTAGAAAGAGAGACAGATGGAAAGATAGATAGTGAGTAAATGCACATATGGCTGACGCTAGGTAAACTATTTAAGAGATAGAGTGATGAACAAACACAGCTGAGTCAGGAATTTTACACTCACTGTTCTTTCACCCACCAATGGGCAAGTCTCTTTTCCAATAAGGAAAGGCCGGCTCCTTCTTGGGAGGCTTTCTTGACTATTATATACAACATACCAATCCCTTCCAGCTCTCCATATCCTCAGACCCTGGATTACGTTTTCTATGGCATCTACCATCATCTGATCTATTACGGTAAACATCTACCTTTTTCTGTTCCCACAAAAATGTCAGCCTTGTGAGAGAACAGGGACTTAGTTAATGCTGCATTCCCAGCACCTAAACATGAACACAGTGTTTAATAAATTTGTTGAAAAATGTATGGATAGATGGACAGTTATATGGAGATAAATGGTTGGGTGAGATATGGGTTACTGGATGGATGGATGAAAACAGTAAGCAACATTGATTTAAGGTTTACTATGTGTCAGCAACTGCTTTAAGCATTAGCTCTTCAGGGTGGCTTCATGGGTAACATGATGGGCAAATACATACAAGGAAGGACATACGTGTATGTATTTATGCACAGTAGGGTGTATGAGTTGCTGGAGGAAAGAGGGGTGGACATAGGGGTGGCTGGACAGACAGATATATGAATGGATGTAGGAATGGGATGGATAAACACCAAAATATTTGGAGAGTTGAATAAAAGTAAGGACAGAAGAATATATGAAGAGATAGGAGGTATTTGAAGAGATAGAAGGATGTATTAACGAATAAACAGATAATTCACTAGTTGGGTAGCTGGGCAAGTAGATACACAAATTGATGGATGAACATATAAATAATAGTAATTGACGTATATTGAGTGGTTATTATGTTCCAAATTGATGGATAATTTGAATGCTTCTTATAAGTGTTTTATATGTATTAAGACATGTAGATAGATGGCTGGATGTATGTATGAATGCATGTATGTGTATATGAATGAATGGATAGTTGGATAGATGGATACTCGCTCAATAAAGACTTGGAAAGGGAGATAAATGAACATAGGTACATATGTATTGATAGACACTTGAATGAATAGATTGATGAAATGATATATTGTTCTTATTTTGAAGCATCCGTTAATACATATGTACCCACTTGAAGGATATGTTGTGTTTATATGAATAACTGAATATCTAGATATATTGAAAAATTGATGGATTGATAAATAATACATGGAAAGACAGATAGCTATAGAGAGAGGATGGATAAATGGATTGATAGATGGATGGATGGATGAGTGGGTAAATGGATGGAGGATGGATGATGGATAGAGGATGGATGGGAGAATAAAGGGATAATGGATGAATGGAAGGATGGATGGATGATGGATAGAGGATGGACGGGAGGATGAATGGGTGGTGAGTGAGTGAATGGATGGGAGGATGAGTGGATTGATGGATGGACAAATAATAGTGGAGTTGAGGTCAAATACTCGACCTTATTGTCCCTGTGAGGACATGCCCTGGTTGTAGAACTATGAGTCATGGCCACTGCACGTGAAGGTCTGTCCTGATACCTCTCACTCACCAATATTCCCGACAGGAAGCTGTGTGAGTCCGTTCTGAGTTCTGAATGTCAGGGACTTCCCACAATCCCAAGGCGCCTTCCCCTGTGGGAATATTTTTCCTGCTATTGAACCAAATATGCTTTGGCAGATTTCAGTCCTGGCGGGGACTGCGGTTCCAGAGCTGAGAGCAGGAGGCGAGGGGGTGGTGGGCCGGCTGGGATGGACGTGAAGCCCAGGCTCACCTCCCGGGCGACCTGCTGGGTCCTGGCCCTGCGGCTCCCCCCACCCCCCCCTCATTCCACCAGAGCCCGAGGTCTCCACGCTCTGGCTGGACGCGGGGCCAGCCATGGGCACTCCCCACTTCTTAGCTCCTCCTGGGCTGTGCGGGGCAAGGAAGAGGCTTGGGCTCCCCTCCAGGGCCCGCCAGGAGACCCAGCCTGCATGAGGGCGGGGGCGGGGGGGAAGCGCTGGGGGGGACTTCCCTACCCCCAGGGACTTCCTGACCCCCACAGAGTCTCCACCAGCCACCGCCGCCCCCTGAATCACTGCGGACCGAGCTATGGGCCCATGTGGAATTTTTCCGGCTGTTGCCGCCGCCTCAACACAACTGCCTTCACACAGGGACCCGTTCGCCCTGTTGCCCTCTTGCCAGGGCGGTCATTGCCTTGCCCTCTGCCCACTCACATATCCCCTAGGAGTGGCGTTGGGCCTGGAGGGGCAGGCCGGGCCTCAGGCACAGGAGGGCGACTCTGGGCCAGGCCGAGGTAGCCAGCAGTCCGCAGACCTGGCTTGTGATTCTGGCTCCGCCGGGCCCTGGCTCTGGGACCTCGGAATCCAGTCGGAGCCTCAGTTTCCCCATCTGAGCCATGGGTGCAGTGGTGTCCACCTTGGGGCCATGTGCATGTTGGCCCGCGGGTGAGCCCGGGTGGGAGGCGGCTCCCTCGGTGCCTCCCGGCGAGTGGGCCCGTCCCCGCCTTGTCCGGCCACTAGCCTCCAGTGAATCACGGTGACTAAGCCCAACCAGACAAACAGTGGGCTGGGCTGCTTCTCCGGGGCCTTGGCCAAAGGGCCAGGGGCCACGGCCGGCTGGCCAGGGCACCGCGCTGACCTTGTGCCCAGTGGCCACTTCTCAGGAGCGTGGACACCAACCCAGAGAGGCTGGTTGGTGGTGGCCCCTAGGGGTCTCACGGCTCTGACCGCCCAGGGCAGGCTGGGGGTGGGGGCCGGGGAGAGCAGAGCCTCCCCATTTGGGGAGCAGAGAGGATCCCTGGGGTGCCCGGCCTCCCCCTTGAGGTGATAAAAGGAGCTGAGGGCTGGGAATAAACAAAGGAAAATGGAGCACCCAGAGGGAGGGAAGAGGAGGGAGGGAGAGGGAGTAGGGAGACAGAGATAGGGACAGACAGACACCACAGGGAAAAGAGGAGACAGGGGCTGCGTTTGGGACCAGGGAGACAGGGAATGAGAGGGAAGGTGCCGAGGGCCCAGGAGCAGGCAGGGCAGGGGAGGGCGAGGCAGGGGGAGAGCGGGCAGGCAGGGGAGCTGGACCCAAAAGACAGATGCAGGAGGGAGGGAGAGGAGGCCAGAACGCGGGCCAGGCCAGGCCAGGCGAGGAGAAAGGCTTGAAGGGATGGGTGGCAGATGTGGGACCAGGCACCCCTTGAGCTAGGGGAGCAGAGGTGACAAGGAAGAGGAGCAAGTGAGGCCGGGGGCAGCTGGCAAGATGGCCGAGGGGGACGGGGAGGAGGGCCACCAGGTCCCACTGAGCCCGGCTGCTGGGCTGGGAGGGCTCCTCTCTGACATTTTTACTAGTCTGGGAAGGAGGGGGCCCTGGAGGTGGAAGAGACGAGGTGGGCAGAGTGGGGGGGCTGGGGGGGGGGACAAAAAGGAAGCAGCTGCTAAGCCTGAAGGAGGAGGGGGCCCAGAGACCCACAGAGTCCAGAGGCCCCGAGAGGGGGGACAGGGGCCATTTGGAGAGCCCACAGGGAGCCAGCCCAGGAGCCCCCCAGGGGCCAGAGGGCCCAGGACAGACCAGCAGACAGAGAGAGCAGACAGGGGAGGGACAGCTGGTGATGGAGGGACAGGGGCAGAGGGTGTGAAGGAGGAGAAGGGAAGGCAGGCAAGGAAAAGAGAAGAGAAGGAGAAGGGGGAGAGAAGGGTCCAGGCTACAGGAGGAGGAGCAGGAGGAGGGCAGCAGACCAGGGCCAGCGGGCCTTTGAAGAAGGCGCCCCACGTCCCCAGGGCGGGGGTCAGGCCAGGTCGCCGGGCAGG
>NW_005371877.1:896646-898683 GCF_000412655.1 Myotis brandtii | reverse complement strand
GGCCGAGTGGCTGTGCCAGGCCAGCCCTGGGCAGGGTTCTCCCAGTCTTGCCCAGCAGGAGCTGCCCCTGCGCTGTGGGCAGGTGAGGGGTGCCAAGCCGGCGGGGCTGTGTGCAGGTGCGTGCACCCACCAGGGCTCCACCTCTCCCACCTGCGCCCTGGGCCTCAGGAGGTGCCGCTCTGCCCCGGAGACGCCCGGGTCTCTGCCTGGCCCAGTGCTCCCAGGAGGAAGGGCTGCTCCTCGCACAGCTCCGAGGCCTCGGGAAGCCCCCGGGCACCCTTACTTTACAGAGGGTGGACCTGGGCCCTGCAGCCGTGCCCCTTCAGCACCAGCTCTGCGTGGGCAGCACCGGGGCCTTGGGGAGTGCTCGGGCCTCGAACTCAGCACTTCTCCAGACTCAAATCCTGGCTCCTGCCGGCTCGGGTCTTGGGCCAGTGCCCTGTCCTCTCTGGGCCTCAGTCTCCTCCTCTGTAAAGTCATGGTGCAGTGGCACCTGCCTCGCAGCGCTGCGGAGAGAGAGCAGAGGCCAAGGCCAGAGACCCCGCAGGGCTGGGCAGGAGGCAGGCTGAGAGCACAATCCCCACCTCCCTCTGAGCCGCCTGCAATGCCCTTCCTCCTCCTGAACCCTTCCAGGCATCCAAGGCCCAGCTGAAATGCTGCCTCCTCCAGGTGCCTGCCAGGCTCCCCCCAGGCTGGGAGGACTGTCCTCCTGTGCCAGGCCACGCGCCGGCTCCCTGCCTCCTGTGCTGGCATGGAGCGTGCTGGCGAGCTCCCGGATGGGCATCTCTGGGCATCCCCAGGCCCACCGCAGCCCGGACTCTGGGAGGAGGAAGGGACGGGGTGAGCGTGGGCTCAGCAGTTCCGGCTCCAGGCCCCTGAAAACACCAGGTGACGGCTCTCTCCCAGCCCCACAGCGGCATGGCTCAAGGACTGCCACCAGGCGGGACTGGGCCGGGGTCTGAGGGGCCCTGCGGGTGGCTCCCGTGCAGCCCCATGTGCTTGTTCCTCGGGGGACCCTTGAGTCCTTTGCGGAGTCTGCCCGGCCGGGATGTGTCCTTCCAGGAGTCACCCTGTAGCCCTCCAGGGAGCTCTCTGCCCAGCACCAGGCTGCTGCCTGGGGGAGCAGGGGGCACGGACAGGGTGCGGATGGTACACCTCCGGCTCCGCTGAGGGTGGGGGCAAGTGTGGGCACAAGGCAGGAGGGCCTGCGGTGGCTGGCCAGTGGGTTGGGGCACAGGAAGTGTCCCTGGGAACTCCCTGGGAACTCCCCCTGTGGGATGTGGGGAGCAGGAGAGTCCCTTATAAAGAAGACAGACCATGTCTGCCCCGCGACTGTGAGCAGATCCGCTGAGGGGCGCGGAGGTGCCCACGGGCAGGTGCGGAGCCCACACCCTCCAGGTCGGGACCCGGTGACACCCACAGGGACTCGCGAAGCCCTGCCAGGCTGGGACCCTCCGCGCCGCACCCTCACGGTGGGTAGCACGGGGCCCACGGCATCACCCCGTCTTTCACTGTGGGCTGCCTGGGCTCCCCAGAACCCACGCCTCGGCGCCGGGCAGGGAGGGGACGCCAGCGGGGACGTGGACTCTCTCTGGGACAAGCCAGGCACCAGCAGCTATTTCTCGTCTAAATCTGGCTTCTTCCTGGGGCTGCGGCCAGTCCTGTGGCCACCCAGACTCCAGCTCCTCACCATCTGCCAAGCTGGCCGCTTCTGGCTGCCCCCACCCCAGGAGTGCCCCCTGCCGCACACGCATCTCCCTCCACCCCCTGCACCCCTGAGGGATTCGAGGCTCCCCTCGGGCTCCCTCGGGCCAGGCCACTGTGAGGGGCGCTGAGAGGGAGGCAGGGGACCCCAACTGCTTGTTTCCTGAAGTCACCGAACTCTGGGCTTCCTGCCTGGTCCTCCCGTCCGTGGGGCCTGGCTTTGTTAGGTGGGGGCTGGGCTGGCAGAGCAAGGAGGCTGGCGTTCTTATGGCATTCGGGCTCCCGGTCCCCGGGGAGGCTCTGCCGGCGGAATGAGCCCTGGTGGGGGCTTCT
>NW_005371877.1:894390-896066 GCF_000412655.1 Myotis brandtii | reverse complement strand
AGGGTGCCCGGGGCTCCCGGCCCCAAGGAATGGCTGGAGGGGCCCAGCCCCCAGGACCCCCTCGTCACCCTCAGAGCAGCTCAGCTCAGGTTGGTGGCCAGGGCTTAGCCCACACAGGTGTCCCGGGGCAGGCGGGCACCCGGCTGCAGGTGGGAGCTCAGGGGAGAGAGGCCCTCGGCAGGCCCCGGGGGGCAGGAAAGGGGCAGGGCCCTGGGCATTGAGTGGGGTCCGACCCCGGCACATCCCAGAAGGTGCGCGCGTGGCCGGAGGGAGGGCTGCTGCCTATGGGTTCTGAGGTGAGGCTGGGGGCAGGGGCCTGTGCCCTGCGGGCTCTGCAGGGCATGTCCAGGTGGTGGGAGAAGGGAAGAGGTCGGGACGGGGGGCCGCTGTGACGGCAGAAAGAGGGGTCCACTCTGGGGACAGGGACCGACTGTACAGACTGGAATGACAAGGCCAGGACGGGGCCAGAACGGGCCAGGACAGGGGCAGGAGAAGGGAGAGGCCAAGTGAAAGCAACGAGGAGAAGGGATGGATGGGGCAGGAGATGGGGTGCTTGAGGGGCCATGGGTGCCCCCAATGTTGGCCGGCCCCCCCACGTTGTCCCCACACAGCCGAGGAAGACCAGAGGGGCAGGCGGGGAGGTGGTGACCCCAGGGGGTGGGCAGCACCGTCTAGTGCCTGCTCCTGCACCTCGGGGCAGGTGGGAGCGCGGGGGCAGGGTGGTGGTGGAGGCAGGTGGGACAGAGAGAGGGCAGAGGGAAGGGTGGGAGCACAGCGTGGAGTCTCTGCACCTGGGCTGAGCCCCGAGTGGGGACCCGGCCTGCCACTGCCTGCTGCCCCCCACCTGCTCCTGGGGGCTGTGGGTTTGGAATCCCCAGGAAGATGCTGCACCTCTAAGCCTCAGTTTCCTCATCGGTGACGGGCTGATGGGAGGGTGGCCATAGGAGCCACAAGCTGGCCTTCAGCTCCGGCCGGGACCTCGGGGCCGAGGGCCAGGGCGTGTCCACCTGACCTCAGCCGGTGGGACATGGGGCCACTGTTGTCCACCCCATGTCCCCGTGTGTGCTCCCAGGAAGCGAGGCCCAGGGGAGTCAGGGGCCTGCCCTCCTCTCTGGGCGGGGCAGGCAGCGGGGTCAGCAGAACGAGGACACACAGACAGGGGGTGGCAGGATAGAGACCGGATGAGGGCCGAGCTGGTGGCCAAGCCCCGATCTTTCTGCCCCCCCCCCCCCAGCAATCAGCTGAGGCACCGGGGAGCTAGGATGGCTTCAGAGAGAGGCTGGGGGCCAGGCGGGTGCTCAGGGCTCTGGGAGCAGATGCCATGTGGAGGCATCCGGCAGAGGGTCTGGCTGCTTCGTGCACTTGGGGGTCGAGGGCTCCCTGGGAGGGCAGAGGCGGAACAGACAGACAAGTGGTCCGGTGCCAGGTGGGCAGCCGGGTTTGGGTCCCGTGCACAGACCCCGGGGCAGGACCCACGGGAGAAGCGTTTCGGCAGTGACTGCGGGCAGAGCCACGCGTGGGGCTCGGGGTGTGCGGTGGGTCTGGGCACTGGGCAGGCAGAACGGGGAGAGGGATGGAGAGGCTCCAGCCGGTGCCAGCCACCAGTCGCGTGTCAGGGAACGTGCCAAGGCCTGGCCTCCTGAGCGCTCGAGAGCCGTGCCAGGCAGTCCCAGCCG
>NW_005371877.1:889030-894182 GCF_000412655.1 Myotis brandtii | reverse complement strand
GCTGCGTGGCACTTGGCCTCGGCCCTGCAGCGCGTGGTCAGTGACACGGAGGGGATGGAGAGACCTGTGCACAGTGTGGAGGGCGGAGGGAGGGCCGAAAGCCGGGCCAGCCCTGCACAGCCCTGCCAGAGCCTGCAGGCCGGAGAACCCGAAGCGGGGAGGCCTGACCTCCGACCCCAAGCCCGGCCGGGTGGCTGGTCAGGGCAGACGGGGGCTGAGGTGTGGAAGAGGCTGACCACGGAGCACACCACGAGAGGTAGGACACCCGGCCGGAGCGAGCGACAGCCGCCTGGCTGCACGCTGGACCCTGCTCTGGGCGGAGGTGGACGGTCCCTGACCCAGCCTCTGAGGCCCCCTCTGAGGGGGAGCTTGGGGTGAAGGGGCGGGAGGCCCGAGGGCCCGTTTCCAGTCTCCGCAGGGTCTTCCCGGGTCCAGGGCTCCCCTTGGGGATCCACGTTGTAAAGAAAGGCCCGTGAGTGGGCAAAGTGCCTCTGAGGAAGGTTTCGGGGTCACAGACCCCCTAAGGCTGGACCTACTTGTGGCCACCTGGGCGGCGGCTGCTCCGGGGAGGTACCCTTCCCTTCGGGCTGTTTGGGTGGATGGTGGGGGTCCGCCGGCCACCGGGAGGCCTTTGGGCTGGTGGGGGGGGCGGGGGGAGGTTAGGCAGGCGCAGGCAGTGGTCACCCCAACAGTATTTCAGAGCCTGGTCCCCAGGACCCGCGTGGGTCCCAAGGAGGCCACCCCGTCACAGGTGTGGGGGGAAGGTTGCGGCAGGAACCAAAGGCCAGGTGCAATGTGGGGGCTCAGGGGACGGCCGCGTGGGAGGCACCCCGGTGCCCCCGAGCCCGGGATGAGGTCTTGCTTGTCCCTGAGGGCAGCTCACAGGGGCGGCGGACAGGATGTGGGCGAGAGGGATGCATAGAAGCTAGTGCCCCCGACACCACTGCCTCCCCAGGGCGCCCCCCATAGGAGGTGCAGGGGCTGCGGGTTGCAGGGGCTTCACACCTGGGCTCTGGGGAGCATGGGGAGAGAGGGGGGCTGTGGCGAGGGCTCCTTTCGGTCTCCCCTGGCTGCGCCCCCCTCGGAAGGTCTCCCAGATGCCCGAGCGCTGACCTGCTGCCCCTTCCTGTTCACGTCGTGTCCCCTGTCCCCCCAGACCGGTCACAGGCCCAGGTGCCGCTTACAGGACTCCCTGCCGGCTACTCCCTCGGCAAATCAACGCCCACAGCGGGGCCTCCTCCGTGCCCCGGAGCCGCCTGAGGGCGTGGGGTTTTCCTGGCAGAAACTAACCTGCAGGGCGAGGAGGAGACCTCACCCCCCTGGGTCCCTGCACCTGGCGGGCGGGAGGGAGGTGCTGCCTGGACCCGGCCTGGGGAGGAGGGATTTGAGGACCTTAACGAGATTACAGAGCAGGTGGCAATATCGGGTGTCACTGGGGAGAGCGGGGAGCTTGGCCTGGGAGGGGCTGGGGCGGTAGCCCCCACAGAGAGGGTTCAGAAACCAGGAGACTGGTGATGGGGGGCCTTTCTGGACATAGTGGGGTCGGGAGCCACTATAGGCTGATGGGGTCAAGGCCCAGGTGAGGCGAAGGCTGGGGCGCCCCCCTGGTATTCTCTGGGGGCGGCCAGGAAAGACTTGCAGAAGGGGGTTCCTTGGCTCTGGTGGCTCTGGGTAGGGCAACCCCCCCAAACAAGAGGCCCCCAAGGGCTGCCTGCTGGGAAGACGAGGGGGTGCTGGGCAGAGGGGCCAGCAAAGCCCCACAGAGACCACACGGGTTGATGTCCCTGTGGGTGTGAAGACACCCACAAACAGGCGGCCGAGCCCTCTCCCAGAGGCGCGGCTCTGAGCTCACTCCGCCCTCCTCCCCTGGGGGCTGGGAAGGAGCTGATGCCCCCGACCCTCCTCTGGGAGGCTCCCCGACAACCAGAGACGGGCCCCATTTGTCTGCAGCCTCTCTCCCACGAACTTAGGGCTCCCAGAGGCCTGGACTGTGCCCCTGTGGCCCCCAGCCTGGGGCTGGTGACCTGGAGGGTGCTCCAGCCAGGGCCCGGCTCTGTGGGCAGCCTGTGCCCGCCGGGCCTTGGAGTGCCGTCACTCTGGTTGCGGGGGAGCCCGCTCTGCAGACAGAGGTCCCCTCCAGGAGGCTCCTCAGGGCCAGGAGGGACGCGGGTGGGGCATGGCAGGCCCCTGTTTACCGACCGGGAGCTAGAGGCCGGGCCTGGGGTCTTATCCGGGAAGGGGTGGGTCCGAGAGCCCACAGCCCGACCACGGCCCAGCTCCCGTCCACCCTGGAGGCCTTCCTGTACCCTCCCTCCCGGGGTGACCGAGGGATGGCTGGCCCTCAGCCCCCTGCACTCAGCCTCCCTCCACCCTCCACCCACCTCATGTCCCCCTCCAGTCACCACCCACCCACACCCCTCCCTGCTAGGAGCCTTCTGGGACCCCGAGCCTCAGCGCAGCAGATCTGCCTAGAATCTTCCCAAATCCTGGAGCCACCCTGGGAGTGACTGCAATGGGGGGTGGGGGGGCCAGGAGGAGCTAGCAGCTCCCTGGGCCTCACATGTGGGGACACTGAGGCAGGCCCAGGGGTGGTGGGACATGACGGTCCAGGAACCCGCTGGGCGGCCTCAGCTCCAGCCAGGAGGCGTGTGGCGGGACCGAGAGCCCAGGCGGGAGGAGCGGGCCTGCACGGGGCTCCAGGCCTTCCCTGCTCCTGGGACTCACCCCAGAGCTCTGCCCCTCCTCACCTGCAGTCCCTCCCCATTGACCCTCCCCAGGGGGCCCCCACGCACCCCTTCTCTGCAAGCCCCAGCTCAACTCTGCGCCTCAGGGTCCCCAGGGTGTGGGGGGCGGGCATCTGGGCCTGTCCCGTCCCCTCCTCCTCGTCCCTGCTGGGCCTCCTTCCAGAACGCTCACCTGTGCGAGCATGCCACCTGCCAGCCAGCTCCACCCGGGGGGCGGGGGGGACACGGGACCTCTGCCCATCTCCCCACGGCAGCCCCACCTGCCTCAGCACCCTGGGGTCTGCGGGCCTCCGGCCTCCCTCCTGTGTTTAGTTCTCCCCACCTCCCTGGCCCACAAACCCCTGCTCAGCTCTCCTTCCCCAGGCAGTGGGGTGCCCAGCAGGGTATCTGCCTGGCCCAGGAGGCTGCCATCACCAGCACAGGGTCGCCTCGCCCAGCCCAGCCAGGCGCGGGCACCCTCCGAAAGGTGCTGCTGGGGGGAGCTGCCTGGAGCAGTGCCAGGGGAATGGGGTGGGTCCCAGCAGCTGCAGCCGTGCCCACACCCCCCGCCTAGGGCACCTCGAGCTCCTGTGCCCCACCTGCCACCCACCTGCTCCCTAGCTGGCTCAGAGCTCTGCTCCCACCGCCCTCCACCCCCCTCACCAGCTGCCCCTGCCACAACAGTGACAGCCAGCCCCTGGCAGTGCCACTCCCGCAGACCCCTCCCCGGCCTGGGCCAGGACCCGGCATTGCACAACCAGTGAGGGGCGCCCTCTCCTGCGCTCCCCGAGAGGGCCTGCCCTCTGCTCGGCCTGCGTGGTCGGGGTGGTTGCTTGCCGCCACCCCCAGAACCAGCCCTGAGAAGGCCTCTCAGAGGTCGTTTCCCTCCACTGTCCCTTCACTCGTGCCTGTTGCTCTGCAGTGTCCACTCAGACCCTGGTGTGAGCCCCCAGGGAGGCTGGGCACGAGGGAGGGGGGACCAGCCCACCTCCTTAGTCCTTCCGGCCCCCCAGCCCGTGATGTCAGGGGCCTTGTGGCCAGGAGGGTGCCTGTGGGCCGGAAGGAGACGGTCCTCCTTGGTGGGCTTCCCTGTGGCCCCCGCCTGCACTCAAGCCCGAGCTCTCCCAGGACTCAGCAGACCTTGGCCTCGGAGAGGCAGGGGGCAGCCCACCAGCTGCCTGCAGGGGGCAGAGTCGAGACAGGACCAGGGCCCAAAGCCCCTTCTGGAACCAGCCCTGCGGGCAGGGGAGGAAGGAGAGGGAGGGGGTGGGACAGCTGGGAGGGCCAGGCCTGGCCCAGAACGGGCACTGTCAGCAGTTGGTGGGGACTGGGGGCTGTGGAAGAAGGAGGGGGGCCGTGCTTTGAGTTGGGGCCCAGTAGGCAATGGACCCGGCCAGCAGGGGCAACCCCTGAACTCAGGGACCCCCCTCAGACCGGGAGCCTGGAGCCTGAGGGCCTTGGGTCTGTGCAGGCGGTGGGGCTGGGCCCCCGCGGTGGAGCCTGACTGGGAGGGGGGCCAAGCCCACTCCCGCGCCCCCCGGGCTGAACCCTGGGCCTCCAGCGCGGAGCCAGCACAGACACAGGAAATCGCCTAATTGCATCTGCTCGGAACAGCAAATCCCTCGCAGCTGCAGCGGCTGAGCTGGGGCCACAGGCGGCCGGCTGTCGCCAGCGTCCTGACAGCTCCGCTGAGCGTGCCAAGGGGTCTGGGCCTCTGGCCGGGGGCGCCTTTCCCAGGCCAGGGGCCCCCACCCCACCCCAAGAGAGCCACCCCCATCTCAATTCCCAGAACTGGGCCCAGCTGTGGATCAGTGAGGGGCTGAGGTCATGGGAGGGGCCAGGAGGGGCCGCATTACTCACATCCTGGGGCTGCGGGGAGGGAGAGGGGGAGGAGGCGGAGGGAAGGGGCCCAGCAGGCTCCTTGTCCTTGGGCTGTGGGTCAGGGGCTGCGGCTGGGGTGGCTTCTCCCAGCGTGGGGCTTTGGGAAGACACGGGGAGACCCCTACCCTGCACCCTCACTCTGCCCCTCAGGAGGGCTCAGGGGGTCCCATGGAGTGGCAGGAATGGGGGGTGACCCTTGGAGGGGCCTCAGGGAGGATGTTCCCAGCAAATGAGGCTTGGCCTCTCCCAGGGCCGTTGTCAGGGCAACAGCAGGCAAACAGTAAACAGTGCTGGGACCTGCCACTCCGTGCTCACCTTGTTCCCACGTCTGATCTGCACATGCACGTCTGTGTGTGTGTGTGCATGTGTGTGTGTGTGTGTGCATGTGTGTACACAGCGAGGGGGTCCAGGCCCACATGGGAAGTGTCTACGCTCTGTGTCTACGCGGGCCTGTGTGCAGAGCTAATGGGGAATGTGTGTGTCTGTGTGGGGCTCATGGAGAACGTGTGTGTCTGTGTGGGGCTCATGGAGAACATGTGGTCTGTGTG
>NW_005371877.1:878414-888301 GCF_000412655.1 Myotis brandtii | reverse complement strand
GTCTGTGTGGGGCTCATGGAGAACGTGTGGTCTGTGTGGGGCTCATGGAGAACATGTGTGTCTGTGTGGGGCTCATGGAGAACATGTGAGTCTGTGTGGGGCTCATGGAGAATGTGTGGCCTGTGTGGGGCTCATGGAGAATGTGTGTGTCTGTGTGGGGCTCATGGAGAATGTGTGGCCTGTGTGGGGCTCATGGAGAATGTGTGGCCTGTGTGGGGCTCATGGAGAATGTGTGGCCTGTGTGGGGCTCATGGAGAATGTGTGGCCTGTGTGGGGCTCATGGAGAATGTGTGGCCTGTGTGGGGCTCATGGAGAATGTGTGGCCTGTGTGGGGCTCATGGAGAATGTGTGGCCTGTGTGGGGCTCATGGAGAATGTGTGGCCTGTGTGGGGCTCATGGAGAATGTGTGGCCTGTGTGGGGCTCATGGAGAATGTGTGGCCTGTGTGGGGCTCATGGAGAATGTGTGGCCTGTGTGGGGCTCATGGAGAATGTGTGGCCTGTGTGGGGCTCATGGAGAATGTGTGGCCTGTGTGGGGCTCATGGAGAATGTGTGGCCTGTGTGGGGCTCATGGAGAATGTGTGGCCTGTGTGGGGCTCATGGAGAATGTGTGGTCTGTCTGGGGCTCATGGAGAACGTGTGTCTGTGTGGGGCTCATGGAGAATGCGTGGTCTGTGTGGGGCTCATGGAGAATGGGATCTGTGTGGGGCTCATGGAGAACGTGTGGTCTGTGTGGGGCTCATGGAGAACGTGTGGTGTGTGTGCGAGGCGGCCCGGCCATGTGTGCTGGGAGCCAAGCACAGGTCTGCTTGGGGCTCTGTGGCCAGGACACATGGCCAGCGGGGTGAACCGAGGGACCTCACCGGAGTCCAGACCTTGGACACGGTGTGGCCTCTGTGCCCTGCGGGTCCCAGCCCTCAGAGCTGGGTGCACAGGTCTGGGGAGCAGGAGAATGGCCCTGTGTGGGAGGGGGCCTCGCACACACCCCACCCGGGCCCCCGCACACCCCCAAACAGCACGTATTGGCCAAAGCACCGCAACATAACCAGGCCCGTGGCAGCTTGGACACGGAGCCGGGGGGCAGAGTGGCCGCCTTACCCCTCCCAGGTGTCCTCCTGGGGTGCCCCGAGCCGTCTCAAGATAGCCCCCCAGCCAGGGTAGCCCTCCCACCACCATTTGGAGGGGCTGCTGGTTTGCACAGAGGGGAGGGACCCAGGACCCCAGGTCCCCAACAGCCCCAAGAGCACCCCAGGCTCTGCCTTCCACACAGAAGGGGCCTGCAGCCCCCTCCCAGGGCCTGGAGCGGGGGACGGGGAGGGGGGTTGGAGGGCCAGGCGCCATGTGATGGGACCAGGTGTGGGGAATCAGGGGCTCCCTGGAGCCCTGGGGCGGGAGTGTGGGAGGCGGATGGATGGGGGTGCGGAGGCCAGAATCCCACGGCCGCAGGGGGGAGTGGGCCCCTGAGCTGAGGCTGTGGAGGGCCTGGCTTTTGTCTGAGAGGCTCCAAGGAGACTTAGGAGAGATTAGATCACGCTGGCGGCGGAGGCCCAGGGGCGGAGGCCCGAAGATAGCGAGCTGAGAGCTGCGGGGTCAGGCAGCGGACACAGGCAGGAGGGGCTGGGACCCTGGGTGTGGGGCAGAGGGTGGGGGGGGGCACAGCCAGGGAGAGGGCATGAGGACAGGTTGCTACACAGAGCCCGAGCCCGAGAGAGGCCACCCCACTCTGCCGCGAGGTGGGACTGCAGGCCAGTCCCTGCAGGCGTGTCCCAGGCAGGAGGGGGGGGGGGGGGGGGGGGCAGGACCATGCCAGCTGAACACTGAGGGTCTGGGTCTGCTGGGCCAGGGCAGAGGCGGTGGGTTTTGGACCCTCGTCCCCGGCCAGCCTGGTGTCGCCCTGAGTGAGGGGCAGCTCTTTTGTGCCTGGTGCTGCAGGGGTCTGTTTTCCATCTTTGAAACAACCCAGGGAGACTCGACTCCATGGGGGGCTCAGAGCGGTGGGGAGGTGTTGGTGAGCGGACCCCGCGGGACACCCCCTCCTCTGTGCCTTGGGCCCTAGGCGGGCCACTTTCTCCCCAGTCAGCATGCTCCTGGGGAACAGGAAGGAGCCCCCGCAGGGTGGACAAGGGCGAGGCGGCTGCCTAGTTGGTTCTGCCCTGCCCGGCCTGGCCCAGCCTGGCAGGGCCCGATTGGCGAGGCCTAAGCCCCGGACTCAGGTGGGGCAATGGCAGGGCTGTCTGGTAGCCACAGCCAGGTCTCCGAACCTCAGGACCCTTGTCCACATCCTCCCTGCCTGGGGTCAAAGCCACACTGGCCTGTCCCCGGCTCTGCTCAGGCCCGGGGTCCAGGCTGCTGGAAGGGGGCCCTGGGGTTCTGCAGGCTGCACCCCAGGGCCCCTCCACCACCAAGGCCCACACAGATGCCAGATGCCTGCAGAGCCTGGCATCTCCCTCCAGCCGAGGGCAACTTCTCAACCTCCTCCCATGGCCTCTGCCTTGAAGATGGGGAAACTGAGGCTGGAAAGGGCCGGGGCCGTCAGCCCCCCACAGGCAGCCCCGGGGCCGCTTGGGTAGGAGATGCGAGCTGTGGGCCGAGGGGTGACCATGTCTCCGTGTCCCCAGGCTCGCCTCGCAATGGAGCCTGGAGGACGAGGAGGAGGCTGCACGGGAGCGACGTCGGCGGGAGCGAGACAGGCAACAGAGGGCCCAGGACCAGGATGGAGGCAGCCCGACCCCGGAGCCCCCGGAGCAGGAGAAGCTGTAAGCTGCCCAGCGGCTGGCCTGGTCCTGCACCCCAGGCAGAGGGGACACGGTGGTCAGGCTCTACCCTGGGGTCCCACAGCGATGCGATTGGGGGGCCAGGCCCAGAGCCGCAGCAGGACGGTGGCGTGTTCTGGGTGAGGGGCTCCCCAGCCGGGTGCCAGCAGAGTCACGCACAGCCCCTCCCAGGGTGCAGGCGCTGGCCAGCTCGAGTGGTCCCAGCCCTGCGTGGACTGATCCTGACCCCAGCTGCAGGGCCCGGGGCCCCCAGCCCCCCGCCCACACTCCCTGCTGCCGATGACTCACATACACCGAGTCCAACTTGGCCGGCCAGAGGCCCAGGAGGCCTCCCGGCTGGGCTGGGCTGGGCTGTTTTTCCAATATCGCCCCTTTCCCAGGCCTGTTTTGTTCCATTTTCTCCGAGTCAGCAGCTCTGGGCGGGGTGGGGTCCTGCAGCGGTCAGAGCCTCCGGGCCAGGTTCTAGGCAGAGCTGCCAGAGGCTGGGGGCAGGGGGACCCGACCTGCACCAGGATCCCGGCCTGCAAAGGGGATCGGGGTGCAGAGGCTCCCCCTGCACCCAGGGAAGGAGCCGGGCAGGGTCCTGGGGCACAGCTAGGAGGGCAGACACTGGTTACCCACACGCAGGGACTTGGGCTGAGGCGGGAGACACAGCCCAGCGCTCAGGGAGCCCCAGACCAAAGAGGGACACAGCCCAGCTCTCAGGGAGCCCCAGACGGAAGAGGGACACACAGCCCAGAGCTCAGGGACCCCCAGACCAAAGGGGGAGACAGAACCCAGCTCTCAGGGACCCCCAGACCGAAGGGGGAGACACAGCCCAGAGCTCAGGGACCCCCAGACCAAAGGGGGACACACAGTCCAGAGCTCAGGGACCCCCAAACCAAAGGGGGACACACAGCCCAGAGCTCAGGGACCCCCAGACCAAAGGGGGACACACAGCCCAGAGCTCAGGGAGCCCCAGACCAAAGCGGGAGACAGAACCCAGCTTTTAGGGAATTGTAAACTGATGGGGTAGAGACAGCCTTGTCTTGGGGAACCCTGCCTTAATGGGGTGAGGTGCAGCCTTGGCCTCAGGCAGCTGCAGACTGTGGGGGGACACAGTCCTGCCCTTAGGGACACTGATGTTGGGCAGATCTGGTCCGGCCCTGTGAGCGCCTCCCTGGCACATGGTCTGAGTGGGAGGAGGTGTGGGTAGAGGTTGCCTGCCCTGCACCCTGGCCTAGCTCAGCCTCTCTGCTCTCCCCCCCCCCGCCCCCCGTAGGCTGAAGGCCTCGGAGGCCCCAGAACTGGAGGAGGACGAGGGGTTCGGTGACTGGGCCCAGAAGCCAGAGCTGCGGCAGCCCCTGCAGGGAGAGAGCCCAGAGGGGGAGCAGGAGGCCAGGCAAGTAGGGGTTAAGGCCGGGAGAGAGGCCTCAGGCAGGGCTCTGCAAGCCCCCCAACACATGCCTGAGCAATAGCCCTCTGCTCCCCTTCCCAGCCAGCCCCCCGAAAAGGCCCCACGACCGGGAGGGGGAATGGGGGAAAGGGAGGAAGAGAACGAGACGGCAAGGCGGCGGCGAGGGGCCGCGGGAGCGGTGAGGAAATCTCATTCCTGGGCTCCCCAGGGCCCTGGGCCCCATCCAGACCAGCTGCGGCCAGCGGTGTTGCCACATCAGCACACATCTGCAGCCCACTTACGTAATGGAGGCTCTGGCCCCCGCGCCCGCCCCTTCCTCCCTCGGGGCTGGCTGGCCTCCATTCCCACGGAGGGGAGCAGGTATTTCCAGATGTGCGGGCCCGCGAGGCGGCCTGGGGGACAAGCTTTCCAGATGTGCAGACGTGTTTGCCGGTTTGAACCGGAGCGGACGGGGGTGGGGGCCGAGCTCCCCGGGGCCCAGGGCTGGGGGCTGTTCCCCGAGCTTGCCCCCCTCCCCAGTTCAGGCTCTGAGCTCTTCTCTGAGCTGTGCAGGCTGTGCCCAAGGGCCCCCATGTGCTCAGGGTCCCAGCTCTGCTTAGGAGCTTCAATGGGGAACAGGATCTCCCTTCGCCCCGAGTATACCAGACCGCCAGCTCTCCCCGGGCCTCCAAGCAGCCCGAGCTGTGGCTCAGAACCCTTCCCGTCCCCACAAGCAGACTCCCTCCCCTCACGAGCCGCCTGCCTAGCTGGGGCCCTGGTCCTGCCTCAGCCTCCTGCCTACCACCCCCTCCGGGCCCCAGCGTTCCCCATCTGCCTCTGTGAGTTGGGGCACATTCTGCATTTCTGAAATGGGGCTGGGGTCTGCAGGGCGGCCACGGCCTGGCTCCTTCCTCCCCAGCCAGCAACAGGCCGGCATTCTCAACAGCAGGGGGCGCTTTGGCTCTTCCGTAGAACCCCGGGCTCGCCTCCCTGCACCCCCACACCTGCGGCCAACACACTGCGACTGAATGGGCCCTCTGTGTGCCTGCCGCTGGCTGGACCCCGGCCCACCCTGGGCGGTGGGTCTGGGTCTTGGTTGGCACCAACACCAAGGGGCCTGAAATCATGGAAAATTCGAGAATTTCCCACCTTCTTCTCCAGGTTCAGTCCCGCTCAAATGCAGAGCAACTGGCTGCCAGCAGGCTGGCCCCCCCTCCCCTGTGGCCAGCTCAGTCAGCCCCCCTCCTCAGGGATGCGTCCTAGCTGGGGCCTGCCCTGGCCTGTCCGCCAGCTGACCAACCCCTAGACCACCCCCAGACCCCACCTCACTCCATGCAACAGCCGCCTCCCCAAGGCCACGGGCCACGCTAAGAGCAGGGCACCTTCGGCCGTGGGGACCGGCCTTCTAGGCTCCAGAGTGGGTGAGGGGAAGCAGGACCCACCTCACTCCATGCAACAGCCGCCTCCCCAAGGCCCACGGGCCACGCTCAGAGCAGGGCACCTTCAGCCGCGGGGACCGGCCTTCTAGGCTCCAGGGTGGGTGAGGGGAAGCAGGGCACGAGGCAGGGGCCCAACCAGAGAGAATGAGACCGGGTGAGCCTGGTCATGGGGTGGCCCTCAGTGGGGCTGTGGTAGTTGGGGCTGTTTCCCAAGGGGCCCGGGAAGCGGGGCTGGCTCGTAGGTCCCTGCAGCCCCTTCACCCAGGGCCTGGGTCTCGGGGATCCTTAGCACTCTGCTGGTCTGACCGGCCCCGTCTTATGGATGAGGAAACAGCCTGGGAAGTGGGAAGGGACTTGAACCAAGCCATCAGATGACCCCTGGTCAGCCTGCACCCTTCTCCCTCCCACAGGCCCTGTGGGCACCAGGATGGTGACGAGCTGCGTCCAGCCAGAGTCAGCCTGGAGGAGCTGCATCTGCACCCCGACTCCGAGCCCCAGGACGAGCCAGGGCCAGAGCAGGCAGAGCCCGTGGGCCCAGAGGAGACCGGCCGGGGCAGCCCGGGCCCAGCAGAGGCTGAGGAGGCTGAGGAGGTGACGGTGGTGTCCCTCAGGGTCGGGTGGCATCCGTCTCTGCTGCCTGCTCACTCCGTGGCCTTGTGGGACCAGCCCCCAGAGAGCTGGCAGTGTGTAGCCCTCACATCCTCAGGGCGGGGGAGGGGGGTTGGTGACTCTGCATGGTCAGTCCTGCTGCAGAGAATTCCAGAACCACAGCATGTCAGGGCTGGGGAGGACCTGAGGCCCAGGCAGGGGAGAGAGTAGGTTCCACGTGGAGCAGGAGGGGTGCAAAGGGGGTGCTCATCCAGGTCCCATAAGCTCAGATGTTTCCTTTCCAGCACCAGCAACGTCAGCGGCCCAGGGCGCCCAGCCCCTTGCTCTTGGAGGAGACCACCGAGCTGAGCTCGCCTCCCCTGAGCCCCAGCACCAAAGTAGGTCAAGCCCCAAAGCTGCTGCCTCTCCCTCCTCCCAGCCCCAGAAGCAACCACATCAGCCCAAACAGGGAGCACTGCTGCTCTTTCTCTGCCACCCCCCGGGCCCCTGCCCTCCCCGCCACCCAGCATCCCAGAGAACACCATCAAGGCAGGGGTAGAGGGTAGGCCTTGCTCGGCTTCCAAGGCTCATTCTCTGTCGCCCTGCACAGCTCATCGACAGAACCGAGTCCCTGAGCCGCTCCATCAAGAAGAGGTGTGTACCCTGATGGCTTCCCAGGCTAGGACTCGAGGTTCTCCAAGAGAGGTCGAGAGAGGGGGTGGAGATGGGGGGCCTGAGAGCGCTCTCATGGGGCTCAGGGTGGGGTTGCAAGCCCAGTGAGGGGACACAGGGTGTGACCCTTCTCCTACCCTCCAGCAACAGTGTGAAGAGGTCCCAGCCAGCCCTGCCCATCTCCAAGATTGATGACCGGCTGGAGCAGTACACCCAGGCCATCGAGGTATGCTTAGCCCTCCTGCTCTGCTGGGTCTCCACTCTGTTCATGCAGCTCTTCTCATTCACCCAACAGTCCTCCATCCAACCTACACCCTCCATCCAGTCAACAGCCCTCCATCCAACCTATCTCCATCCAACCAACACCCATCCATTCAACCAACACCCCTCCACCTAACCAACACCCTCCATCCAGCCAACACCCTCCATCCAACCAACACCCTCCATCCAACCAGCACCCTCCATCCAACCAACACCCTCCATCCAACCAGCACCCTCCATCCAACCAACACCCTCCATCCAACCAGCACCCTCCATCCAACCAACACCCTCCATCCAACCAGCACCCTCCATCCAACCAACACCCTCCATCCAACCAGCACCCTCCATCCAACCAACACCCTCCATCCAACCAGCACCCTCCATCCAACCAACACCCTCCATCCAACCAGCACCCTCCATCCAACCAACACCCTCCATCCAACCAGCACCCTCCATCCAACCAACACCCTCCATCCAACCAGCACCCTCCATCCAACCAACACCCTCCATCCAACCAGCACCCTCCATCCAACCAACACCCTCCATCCAACCAGCACCCTCCATCCAACCAACACCCTCCATCCAACCAGCACCCTCCATCCAACCAACACCCTCCATCCAACCAGCACCCTCCATCCAACCAACACCCTCCATCCAACCAGCACCCTCCATCCAACCAACACCCTCCATCCAACCAGCACCCTCCATCCAACCAACACCCTCCATCCAACCAGCACCCTCCATCCAACCAACACCCTCCATCCAACCAGCACCCTCCATCCAACCAACACCCTCCATCCAACCAGCACCCTCCATCCAACCAACACCCTCCATCCAACCAGCACCCTCCATCCAACCAACACCCTCCATCCAACCAGCACCCTCCATCCAACCAACACCCTCCATCCAACCAGCACCCTCCATCCAACCAACACCCTCTCCATCCAACCAACACCCCTCCATCCAACCAACACCCTCCATCCAGCCAACACCCCTCCATGCATCCCATCCTCTTCCAGCCCTATGCCATGAGCAGCGTGAGGACAGCCCCAGGTCTGTCTCATGTCCCACCACATCACCTGTGCTCTACAGAACAAGGGGAGCTTCGCAAGTACACTGGATGGAGGAGCACACACCTTTTCAGAGCCTTGCTCCTGCCCTGGGTGGGGAACGCACCGCTGGGGAGATGCAGACACAGAGGATGTCCCCTGCGTGCCCCCTGGGCTCTCTGATGGGTCCCACGTGGCTCTCCACTAAAGTGGCATTGGGGTCTGTCTCCTCTGTAGACTGCTGGCCGGAACTCCAAGTTGGTTCGCCAGCCCTCCATCGAGCTGCCCAGCATGGCCGTGGCCAGCACCAAGAGCCGGTGGGAGACGGGGGAGGTGCAGGCCCAGTCTGCTGCCAAGAGCCCCTCCTGCAAGGTAGGCCCCCTCCCCAGGGAGGGCCACCCAGGCTGAGACCTCCAGGCTGGCCCTGGGCGTGGACGGCCGCGGGGAGAAGGGTGCTTGGCAGAGTGAAGGCAGAAGGTGCAACCTGCCCTGCCCTGCCTCTCCCTGGGCTCTCAGCCCTCCTCAGGAAGCAGGTAGGCAGGAGAGAAGGGCCCAGGGCTACGGGCCCCCGGTCGCTGTCTGCAGTGGTGGTATGTCCTCCTTCTGTCCCCAGGACATTGTAGCTGGAGACATGAGCAAGAAAAGCCTCTGGGAGCAGAAAGGAGGCTCCAAGACTTCGTCGACCATTAAGGTAGAGCCTATCTGTGGTGGTGGCGGGGAGAGCGGGTCCGAGAGCAACAAGGGACCATTCTTAGTGCATCTAGGAGGGCTTCCCGGAGGCAGCAGCATCTCCCTTCTGCCATGCTCACCATTTGCCCTCGGGCTCCTTCCCCGACAGAGCACCCCATCTGGGAAGAGATACAAGTTTGTGGCCACCGGACATGGGAAGTACGAGAAGGTGCTGATGGACGAGGGCTCGGCGCCCTAAGCCTTCCCTCTTGGTGAGTCCAGGGCAGCGGCCTTCGCGGGTGAGTCATGTGTGAAGTGGGCTGTTCTGGGAACGTGGTGGCGGAGACAGGGCCTGCGGGTCCATGTCACAGGGAGCAGAGGTGCCTGTGAGAGCCGAAGGCCCAGCCTCAGAACTGGCCAGAACCCAGACGCCTCTGGGTCTTCCACCCGCCCCCGCCCCGCCTTACATCAGACCCCGTGGCCTCGGGCCTGCTAGGCCGTTCTCCGAGGGGGCTTCACACTCCCTCTTGGGAAGAGGCCGTGAAGTCCCAGCGAGGCTCCCTGGGCAGGTGATGTGGCCTGGCCACTGCGAGGCTGGTGTTGCAGAAACCGATGGGATGATGAGACGGGGCCCAGCCACGACCTCCCTGGTGTCCACTGCCCTTCCCACCAGCGGTGCAGTCAGACAGGTGACCCGCTGCCATGGAGTGACACACTTTTATTGGTGGCCTGGGTCCCAGGGTCCACGTACAGCACCCACGATGTCCTGGGGTGAGTGGGGCCTCCTCCCCCACCCACTCCCCTCCTGAGTCCTCTCCGGGGGCTGTGGCTGGAGGCCTCCCAAGTCCCTGTGGCCCTCCTCCCTCCCTCCCTGCCTCCCAGGAGACCAGGCAGGCACTAGGTGTGAGGTCAGCCTGCCCAACTCCTGCCTCATGTGGACTTGGGCCCTTTCCTTCCTACCCTAAGCTCCCTGCCCCTCCACACATGGAAACCACCTCCTCCCTGCCCCCTGCTCCCAGCCTCATCACTTCCCCACCCTCAGGCCCCTGTCCCTCCTGACA
>NW_005371877.1:870844-877020 GCF_000412655.1 Myotis brandtii | reverse complement strand
GAGGTGCGGAACGCCCCTGTGGGGGCCGAGGGCCCTCCCCCGGCCCCCTTTCTCCGGGCCGCCTTTCTCAGAAGCTTCTGCAGAACCAGGTTGTCCTTCCCGGGCTTCGGTAGCAGTGGCGGTGGGGGCGCAGGGGGCCCCTGGAGGCACAGGCCCACCGCTTCAGGGGGCGTCGAGGCAGCAGAGATGAGCATGGTTGCACTCTGGGTGGGGAGGGACAGCCGTCAGCCAGCCCTCCTCCCCCCCGTGCCCCTCCCGCCTCCGTGTCCGGAAGGACCACCGGGGCCCTGCTTCCCAGCCCTGGGCCCCCGCCAGGTGCGCTCTAGGCACGTCCGTCTGCATCAGCAACTCTGTGTGGGCGGCTGTGCCGTCACTCGGGTTAGGAACGAGCCCACAGGGGCCCCGTCGCCGGTGGGTGATGAACGAGGGCTGGAGCGCAGCTGGGGCCGGGAGACCCACCGGCCAGCTCCAAGTGGGGGGCACGTGCTGGGCCGGGCGCCCGTGAGGGCAGGAAGAGCACCGCCCGCACACGCGTGAGGGGCGCCCTGCCGTCGCCGGCCCGACCACAGGCGCGTCCGCTGCGAGCCAGCGGTGAGGGTGGCGGCCAGGGGCTCTGAGTGAGGGGCTGTATCATCAGAGGTCGAGGGGCCTAGAGGTGGGAGCAATTTTCGCTGAGCTGTGCTAAACGGACCTTCCCGCAGACCTCCTGGCTGGGGTGGTCCCGGCCAAGCCGCCCGCCCTGGTTTCTGGGCGCCATGTGCGAGCAAGGACGTTGACAAATGGTGTCTGGGCCGAGCCAGAGGCCGCTGGTGTGGGGGAGGAGGGAGGCCTGGGGGCCGCTGGCTCCGCCAGGCAGGAGTGGATGGGCCCGGGGAGGGGTCTGCCGGGGGCTCAATCTGGGCTGCTGTCTGCCTCTGAGAGGCTGGGACCCCAGCAACCACAGGGACCCCAGATCTATGTGTGAAGTTGAAGTTCTTGGGCGGGGCGGCGCTCAGCCCCAGGACAGAGTGGATTGTGGGAGGCGGCCGGGTGGCTGCCAGGCCAGCCGTGATGGGCAACATACTCTGGGCCTTGAGGTCCGGGTAGCAGACCTCCAAGGGGGAGGCAGAGACTGGAGCAGGGGCTGCTCTTGGTGGGAGGGGGTGTGGGTAGGCCAGGGTGGCCACCAGAGCGGGGCTGGAGGCTGGGTGGGGCAGGGTGCCCCTTGGGACTGCAGCCTAACACCCCCTCGCCTGTGTTTCAGCTGTCCTGAGCCGGGTGCAGGCTGGGGGCTCCCCCCACACTCCCCACCCATGCTCCCGGGGAGTCCAGCCAGATGCCCACCCAGCCCTGCCGAAGAAGCCGCTTCCCATTGCCTGCCTGGCTGCCCACACCCTCCAACACCTGCCACTGCCACCACCTCTGTCCCTGGACCTCCGGCCTCTCTCCCCTCCGCTCCCTGACCCACCGGCTCTGCCTCTCACAGCCCGGGAGGAATGGGATTCTCACTGGTGCTTGGCTAAGGGGACCATCCCCAGAGGCCACACCCCCACGAGGCAGGGGTGTCCTGTGCAGAGAGCACACCAGCCAGGGGACATCCCCGTCAGGAGCCACCGATGCCTGTGCAGGACACTCCGGCCCTGCGTCCCTCCCTGCCTCCTGCTTGCAGCCCCTCCATTTGTGCAATAAAGCTCTTTCTGTCCCCACACGCTGGCCCTTCGCTGCTCACTAACTGGGGGGAGGGACATGGGAGCAGGGCTGGCCGAGGGGCAAGGGCCACCCCCGACATGGTGGTGGGACGCAGGCCTCTAGCCTCTGGATTCAGACACCCAGTCCTGTCCCGTGGCTTCTGGGATTAGACCCTTGGATCTGAGGTGTGTGGTGGCCTAAATCCCAGCACACATGATGGGTGGGGGACAGCCCCCCTCTTCCAGAGTGTCTGTGATGTCTCCCCCTTGACGGGCCTGAGAGAAACTTCATAGCACCCAAAACAGTGTGCCCCTCCGGTCTGTGCACCCCCTGAGGACAAGACCTGCCTTGGGGTCATGCCCCATCCTAGTACCCAGGAGTTGCTCAGTGAAGGTTTGATGGATGGACAGATGTCTGAATGATGGATGATGGATGGATGGATGGACAGACAGACCTGTGGGTGGGTGGGTGGATGGATGGATGGGTGGATGATGGATGGATGGATGGATGGATGGATGATGGGTAGGTGAATGGATGGGTGGGTGGATGATGGGTGGATGAATAGATGGATGGATGGGTGGATATATGGATGGACAGATGGATGATGGATGGATGCACAGACAGATGGATGGATACGTGCATGAAGAGATGGATGAATGGGTGGGCAGATGATGGGTGGATGAATGGATGGATGGATGGGCCTGTAGAGGAATGAGAGGTAGATGGGCAGGAAATGGCTGTGTGAAGAGTAAATGGGAGAAGAATTGGTCAGATAAACACATGCTGCCCAGACAGTGGCTGGCTGGCTGGGTGGGTGGTAGATACATGGGTGGAAAGATGGGTATAGATGGATGGATGATGACAAAGAAGAAGGGAGGGAGATAGACAGTGGTCATGAGAATGGATGTATAAAAGTAAGTGGGTGGGTGGGTGAGTGGACACGTGTGAAGTGGGAGGCGGAGGGGGGGTCCACCCTGCTCCCCCTCCTCTCACTGGGCCTGCACGTGCCCTGACTTTGGGCCCTGCGCCCTCCGTGTCCGGGGAGCCCCTTGCAGAGCTGGCAGGACCTTGGCCTGGACCCTGGGTGTTCTGGGTTGGCTCTGCTCAGAGCCTCCGTTGCTAAAGTCTTCATGGTCAAAATCTTCCAGCCTCCCAAGACAGAGTAAACATGTCGGCGCAGAAGTGTTAAACTCAAAAGTCCTGGCACCTCTCTCACTCTGGCCCACCTCTGAGGCCGTGTCTGGTGTTCTCTCCCTTCCCGCAGCTGGATGGGGCCTGAGCTGAGGATAGCGGGGGCAGCACAGGTCTACATCTGGGCAGTGTGCCAGGACCAGGTGGACCACCTAAGGGGAGAGAGGCAGGTGGGGTGGACAGTGCCAGGGAGGCAACCAGCCACACCGCTCTGACCCTCTCAGCCCGTCAGGGTTGTCCACACCTGGCCCAGTCTGAGTATTGCTGATGCCCACTGCTGGAGTGTCTCAGGACCAGGGGGTCAGAACCTGTCCACCATTGAGGCCGAGAGGTTCAGAGGGATCACTGCCCAAGGGGTAGCTGGCTGTCCATCCATCTATCCATCCAGCCAGCCAGCCACCCAGCCACCCAGCCACTCATCCATCCATCTATTCATCTATCCATCTACCCCCTCATCCATCCATCCATCCATCCATCCACCCATCTATCCATCCATCCATCATCCATCCATCCACCCATCTATCCATCCATCCATCATCCATCCACTTATCTGTCTGTGCATCCATCCATTATCCATCCAGAGTGAGGCCCCACCATCCGTTCTCTTACCTGAGAGGCCTCATCCCACCCCCCTGCTCCGGGCACCAGGGCCCACGCGTGGGAGGAAGAGGAGCCCGATCTGTAGATCGCCCAGGCACCCGGGCATGTGGGGCGGCAGCTGCATGGGGATGGGGAAGTGCCATGTCAGCAGCTGGCACCTGGGCCTGGTAGAGCCGGAGCCCAAGGCCTGGCAGATGCAGCCCAGCTGGCACCCAGGTCAGTTCAGGGCTCTCGGGCCCCAGTACCCCCAACCACGCACACTGGGGGCTGGGCCAAGATCTAGGGACCCCTGCCCTCCCCAAGGTCACTCCAAGGACAGCTGGCACCAAGACACTTGGGAGCTGCCCCTCCCCGGCTCTGCTCAGCCCTCCCCCCACACCATCCCCGGGCGGAGGCCCTGCAGTCAGCCCTCACACGCTTCCTGGAGTGAAGACCAGTCGCCACCACAACCCGGGCCGGGCCACCCCTTCCCTTGCCTCAGTGCCCTTCCAGCTCCCCTGAGGCCCTGCCCTGCCTTGCCCCCTCTTCGCCCACCCCGGCCCAGCCAGGCCCAGGGACGAGTGTGGATTACCTGTTGGAGGCCCTCTGTGTCCCGCCGCCCGGCCAGCAGTGCCTGCTGGTGTGTCCGGCCGTACCACGGGCCTGGCGCCTGAGGGGAGGTCGCTGATGCCCAAAATAAAACCTGTCCCGTCCCTCTGACCTCAGCGCCCGCGCCCTGGCTCAGCCCGCTCACGGAGAGCACCTGCCAGGGGCCACGCCGCTGTGTGGGCAGCCACCCTCCTCTGCGGGCCAAGCGGGGCCACTGCAGGTGCAGCCCTTGGGAGCCCCCTGGGCCCAGCATGGGGCAGGGGCAGCGGGCAGCTCCCTGGGTGCACGGGGCTTCCCAGGCCACGCTCCAGCAGGGCCTACAGACAGCCAGCTGCCCCCAACGCTATCCCGTGCGTGTCCCTGCCACGGTGCTTGGGGAGGTCCTAGGGCTGTTGGCAGAGCGAGAGGAGCCCATCTGAGGAGGGAAGCACCCCCACCTCGGGGGTGACAGCAGGGGGCCGCTCAGGGATTACAGAGCCCACTGGGCAGAGTGGGTGCAAAATGGCTGAGGGTCAGGGCTGCATGGGGCCCAACAAACCCTTGCCCACCAAGGACCTGGACCGGTGCAGGGGAGAACACCGGGCCAGAGGGGCCCAGAGTTCCGCCCAGGAGGGTAGGGACGTCCCCCCAGCTCCGGCCTCTGGGGCTCCCCACTGCCAGCCCTCGGGGAGGTGGGCAGGGAGGGCCTCCACCTGCCGCCTCTGGCTAGGGACCGCGGGTACGTCCCTGCCTCCCTGGGGCCTTATCTCCAACTTGCAGGGGTGGGTGGGTGCAGCAAAAGCCTTCCAAGGGCCTCTGAGGCCCGGGGTGGGCACAGAGTGGGGCAGGGCCGGGCAGGCCAGCTCCCAGGCAGGTCCCCCTGCCACCCCTGCCGCCAAGGTCTAGAGGGCAGCCTCCTCCTCTGTCTCCCTGAGCCAGGGTCTGGACGGAGGTGCCAGGCTGCTCTCACCCACTCCGTGCCTTGGTCTCCCTAATTCGAGGGGCAGGGCCATGGGGACCTGTGGCCTCCCTGTGCCCTAAGAATATGCCCGCTGTCGGAGCGAGATGTGTGCTGGCTGGATGGTGCCACCTGGAGTCCTGAAAAGAAAGGGGGGACCCACAGGCACGAGGCCAAGCCCATTGTGAGGGGCACACCGAGCCCGGCCGGGAGCTCTGGGCTGACGGCAGAGGGATGGCCCCTGGCCTGGGGACGGGGGGTACCAGGCCCAGCAGTCGCTTGTCCCTCTCACCTGCATACTCCCCACACCTCAGTGGCCTGTGCCCAGAGGACCAGGTCAGGCCTGGCTGTGGCCTGCCTGCGAGGGGGGCCTCGTTGAGGATTCGGGGTCCTCCACTCCACGGGGGTCTCCAAGCCCTGGCCGCTTCCTCTGAGGGGCCGGTAGGTGGGCCGGGGCACTGTGTCATGTGCACCCCACGGTCACCAGGAACAGAGGGGCACCTGGGCTGGGGACCCCACACCTGGCTGGCCCAAGGAGAACCCTTGTGTGTCCCCGGGGCCACCCAATCCCTTCCTTCATCCTCCTCAGCCACTAAGAATGTGCCTGCTGTCGGGGCATAAAAATAGAAGCTGACACCTCCTGGGGGCGGAGGGCCCTTGCTCCTCAGCAGACGCGCCCCGTCCTCACCTCCTTGGGCCTCCTCCTGGGCTATTCCTATACTTGGTAAGGGACCCGCGTGGGCACGGCCCCGGCCACCCAGCCTTGGCCAATGGGCTGCTGGGAAAGATCAAATGTCACTATAACATAAGGGTGTGGGGCCGAGAGGGCAGCGCCCGAGCCGGTCCTGTCCACAGGGAGCTGCAGCCCTTTCTCCAGACTCAGCCAGGTGGGTACGGCCCAGGAGTCTCCATTCTAAGTGTAGCGGCCGGGAGAACCACAGGGGCACACTGGGATGCCACCAGGCAGCGGAGGCCCGAGGAGGAAGGGAACCTTCTGGAAGGTCCTGGGTGAGAGGAGGGTCCTCAGGCTGGAGCTGGAGAGAGCTGAGGGATCGGAGACAAAGTGGCCAAGAAGGGCGCCTCCTGGGGCTCTGGGCTCGAGTGGCTGTGGCTCTAATGCCGCCATTTGTACAGACGACACCCAGGCGGGGTATCCAGGCCACCAGGAATGGCCGCCGGGCGGGGTGGCTGG
>NW_005371877.1:869579-870772 GCF_000412655.1 Myotis brandtii | reverse complement strand
GTCAGGGCCCACGGCAGTGAGTGGCAGGGCCGCCTGTGTCCCCCCTCCCCTGCCCCCCCAGTTACGTCTTCTCACCCGGGAAGGAGGGTGTGTGTCTCCCAAGGAATGCTGACCTCAGAGGCCGTTTCCACCCTCACCCTCTGAGGGCAGGACCGCAGGGCCAGCTGGCCTCCTCCTCGGCTGTGGACGCGCCGTCCCCTGCCCCGAGCACCCTCCTCGGCCCCTCCTCGATGGACAGGGCGGGGAGCGGCACGGGGCCGTCGGCGGGGTGCCCTTGCCACTTCACGAGGTGCAGGAGCAGGAGCCCGAGAGACTCAGGTTCCCACGTGCAGAGTGGGTCTTGCTGCCTCCGACACCCAGGAACCCCCAGGAGCTCTGGAGCCCTCCCCGGTGGCCCTGGGGCTCCCCCCAGAAGGACAGAGGAACTCGGGCGGCCTGGGAGACCTACCGGGACTCGGAGCAGGGCCGGCCTGGCCAAGACCCGAGCGGGCAGCTGCCCCGCAGCCCCCCTCCCACCATCTTGTGTTTCTGGGCAGAGGCGTCTTGGATGACCCTGGTGCCTATTTCTAGACACCTCAGCTGCCACCGGCTCCTTAAAAATAACCCGCGTCTGGGCTGGGGCTGTGCCCCCCCCCCCCGAAGGAGGCTGACAGGTGTTGGGTGCTGCCAGGGCGAGAGGTGGGCACGGCAGGGACAGGCCCCGGCTCCCCCTGACCCTCCTGAGAGTGGTCCTAGGGTCCAGGCTGGTGCGGGGGGTGTGGGGGCTCAGGAGCCGTGAGACGCCCCCTCCCACCGAGGACGTGGCCGGAGGCTGGAACTGGGGGAGCAGTGGATTCCAGGAAGAGCGTTGGGGATGGGAAGGGCCTCCGCTGCCTGGAGGCTCTCGGAGCGGCTGCTTAATGATGCATGGCGCTGAAATTGCTCTGGGAAAAGCAACATTCTTGACCCAGCTTTGCAGAGCTGCTCCCACCTTAGCAATGCGACGTGCATGCATTTTTCGATGATGAACGCGTGTTTTTCTTATACAAAGCTCCCCCGGGGGGGCCATAACTATTGTCTTCAAGTGAGCTGTAATGGGCTGTCAGGCGCTGGGCTGTCTCAAACCCCAGGCCGGCAATCTCCTGCAGCTGCTCGAGCGTTCCCAGGCCCTGGCCGCCCCGGGCGTGAGCAGTGGCCAGCTCACCGGAAAACGG
>NW_005371877.1:865728-869324 GCF_000412655.1 Myotis brandtii | reverse complement strand
GCGGATGGGGCTGTCCACTCAGTCCAGCAACACGTGTGTGTGTGTGTGGGGGGGGAACACATAGGGAAATGGCCCCCATCTGTTCCCCTGAGCTCAGGGTGCGGGCGGCTGCCTGGTGGGATGAGGGAGAGACAAAGGACAGCTTGGGCACCTTGTGATTCGGGAAGAGGGATCTGCAGGGGGCTGTGGGGCACATGGGGGACCTCAGGGCGCACGTGGGATAACGTGGGTCCTTGCAGGAACCCATGGGTCAGAGAAGGGAGCTGGGGGCTTAAGCCAGGAACATGGGCTCAGTGGGGACGGTGGGTGGGAGGGCCAAGGAGCCCCCACCTCGCCCCAAAGGCAAGACCACCCAGAGCAGCCTGGACGGGCAGGACCCGCTTGGGCGGGGTGGACTGCACACCCTTCCAACATCCCAGCATCCCTGGGAGTCCCAGCTCCAGGCTGGAGCCAGGGTAGGAAGACGGGGTGGTAGGTCTCAGCCTGGGGCCTGGGAGGAAGCAAGAGGCCTCAGGAGGCGGCCCCCAGGGTGGGAGTGGGCCTGCCCGAGGCCAGAACTGCGGCCCTTGACCCTGCCCGCAGATGCCCCTCACACCCCAGCCCCTCCCCACTTGAACCCCTCTGGACCGAGGCAGTCCTAACTCTGGCCTTGGTCTCCCCGCAGAAACAGCCCGCCACCATGTCGGACGAGGAAGTGTGAGTAGTGGTCAGAGAGCCCCCCCCGCCGCCTGCCTGGGGACCCCCTGGCCCTGACTGTGTTGGTGAGACCCCCCTGAACTGAGCGAAAGCCCTCATGCTCTGCCCCTCTCTCTCTCCCCACAGAGAACAGGTGGAGGGTAAGTGTCCTGCTGCTTCCTCCCTGCGAGGCCCCTGGGGACATGCGTGTCTCGAGGCGGGGCTCCCCTGGGGGCCCCTGCCTGCAAGCCCCAGATGGGCCTCGTTCCGTGGGCCCTAGATCACCCCCCTGCCTGCACCGAGGCCTCCTCCTTCTGAAAGGTGACGTCCACGAGATGTGGGCCCTTCCGAACCCAGTCTGCACTCCACCCAGCCTGCACCCCAAGGCAGTCGGGCAGCCCAGCCCCAGGGAGCTCTGCAGGTCCCACCACTCTCCGCCATGCCCCCCAGTGGGACAGAGATGCCCAGGCTCCCGGGCCCCCCGAAAGCCACTGTCACCCCCAGAGCCGCCTCCTCCTCTGGGGCCCGGCCAGCCCCGGGGTCGCCCCGCTAACAGGCTCCTGTCCTTTCTTCTCCCCATTGCAGAGCAGTACGAGGAGGAAGGTGAGTGCGTCGCCCCGGAGGCCGCGCCCAGGCCTCCCCCTGAACGCGACCTCTCGTCCGCTCCGTCCGCTCGGCCTGAGGACCCTTGGGCCCCTTGGAGCCCAGCAATTAGCCGTCCTCCTTCCTCACCATTAATTCCCATTTGCGGTCACGGCCGACTTCCCATCTCTTTAACTGATTAATAGGCGCACACGCATTAATCATTCATTAATCCTTCACCCTCATCGCGCCTGGCTGTGTGCAGTTAGCTGGGACTCGGCCATTAACACCCTCACCTTCGTTAACATTCAGGGTCTGCATCGCAGGCCCGGCCCTCTGTCCCTCCGTCTCCAGCTCGCTCTGGCTCAGCGCCCCCTTCCCCCACCCCATGCCGTGGGTAACCTGCGGGGCATCCTCTGGAGCCCCCTCCCTCGCCCGCCCGGCCTCTGCCTCCGTGGGAACCTCCAGGCCCTGCCTGGGCGCGCACCTGGGAACCGTGCGGGGAGGCGGTTCTCAGGCTCGGAGGGGAGGCCGCGGAAGCCTGGCACCCGCAGGGCCTTGGGAACGCTCGCTTCATGCACCCTCACCAGCAGGGCTCTCCCGGGAGGCCTTCCGCATGCTCTGTTTTGAAAATATTTTGAAAACACTTGGCTCCCCTAACAACGCGAGGGAAACAGTTCTCTTTCTGCTGAAAGTGGAGACTTTCGGGGCGGGAAACGTGGGCCTGGGGAGCCGATCCTTCACGGGGTCACCTTCGGGCACACCCAGAGGCCGCCTGCCGCCGGCCTTCTCCTGGGTCGGCGTTCTCTCGTAGCACGCGGGTCTCGTCCCCTGTCCTCACCTCTGGGACCCGCAGAGCAAGACGTAGCCAGACCCTCGGTGTGCAGACGCCTCAGGGCCGGGGTGGGCGGCAGGCCCTGGGAGGGCAGAGGGACTCGGGGTCCCCGGAGCCGAGAGGAGGTGGCCCTGCAGAGCAGGCTGAGGCCGGGGCTCTGAGCCCCTGTCCGTGCCGCCTCCTTTCCCCGCCAGCCCCGTTCGCCACTAATGACTGTCCTTGCCCCTCTCTCCCTCTCTCCCTCTGCCCCCGCTGCCCCCGCTGCCCCCGCTGCCCGGCTCAGAGGAGGCCCAGGAGGAAGGTGAGTATGCGGGTCCAGGGCCTGGTTCACACCCTCCCCGCAGCCCACCTGCCCACGGGCCGGGCTTCACAGTGACCCACCCGGAGGGCTGCGTGTGCTCCTGGCCTAACCCTCTCCTCTCTCCTCTGCCCGCCCGCCCCTCAGCCGCAGAAGTCCAGGAGGAAGGTATGCGCACACAGGACTTCTGGTCCCCATGTGGGGCCCTGGCCTGGCTGGAGCCCACGGGAGGGTAGGGGGCCAGGGCCCAGACACAGCGAGGCACCAGCCAGCCAAGGGGCCCCACATGTGGCCCCCACATAACACACTAACCACTCCCCACGCTTGACCAGATTGGGGGGACCCTGAGGACTGGGCACTCCCCTGGGAGGGTCACCGGGTGCACCCTGCCCAGGAGGCCCTGTCCATCCCGGCTCCTGGTGCCACCGCAGTGTCCCCTAGGTGGCCTCTGGGCCCCGCATGGACGTCCTCCCAGGGGCTGGAGGACTGGCCGGAGCCTCAGTGCCCGTCCCTGTGGCCAGAGCATTGGAGTCAGGACAAAAGCGAGAGCCGGGGGCCGAAGCTTCCCCTTGAGTCTGGGTTTCCCCGTGTGCGAGGCAGGGGTAGGATTGGGCTGCCCGCGCCGGGGTCAGCACTGACCGTGTCCTGCTCGCCTCCTGCATGCCACCCCTCGGCCGCGGCCACTGACCCTCTCGCGTGGTGACGGGCTGTGTCCATTAACCTCGGATCCTTCCTCCTTTGACCTCTGACCCGTGGTCTTGCCTCTTGTTCCGCGCCCTCCTTAGCCCCTGAAGCTCATGAACCAGGTATGTGCCGTGACTTCAGTCCCGTGTGGGTGCGTGTGCACACGTGGCCATGTGTGGGTGGAGCAGGAGCCTGGCTCCGAAGGAACAAGAGGCCGTGTAACCTACTCACAGCGTGTTCTGCCCCTGCCCTGCCTGTCCCTGCCCCCGGCCGCCTCTGCCCCCAGTCACAGCCGTTCTCTCCCCTCTCTCCCCACATGCGCTGCGTCTGTCTGTCCATCCACAGAGGAGGTCCAGGAAGGTATGCTGTCCCCGTCCCAGGCCGAGCCGCTCCCTGCTCCCTCCTCCCTCCTCCCTCGTTGCCTGCCTGTGTGACTCTCGCCCCATTCCTCTGGGCTGGGACCCAGTGGGGACAGGTTAGGCCTGGAGTGCTGGCTCAGGTGGGGCTCATGGTGGGGTGCAG
>NW_005371877.1:843792-847177 GCF_000412655.1 Myotis brandtii | reverse complement strand
GGCCCTGCAGAGCAGGCTGAGGCCGGGGCTCTGAGCCCCTGTCCGTGCCGCCTCCTTTCCCCGCCAGCCCCGTTCGCCACTAATGACTGTCCTTGCCCCTCTCTCCCTCTCTCCCTCTGCCCCCGCTGCCCCCGCTGCCCCCGCTGCCCGGCTCAGAGGAGGCCCAGGAGGAAGGTGAGTATGCGGGTCCAGGGCCTGGTTCACACCCTCCCCGCAGCCCACCTGCCCACGGGCCGGGCTTCACAGTGACCCACCCGGAGGGCTGTGTGTGCTCCTGGCCTAACCCTCTCCTCTCTCCTCTGCCCGCCCGCCCCTCAGCCGCAGAAGTCCAGGAGGAAGGTATGCGCACACAGGACTTCTGGTCCCCATGTGGGGCCCTGGCCTGGCTGGAGCCCACGGGAGGGTAGGGGGCCAGGGCCCAGACACAGCGAGGCACCAGCCAGCCAAGGGGCCCCACATGTGGCCCCCACATAACACACTAACCACTCCCCACGCTTGACCAGATTGGGGGGACCCTGAGGACTGGGCACTCCCCTGGGAGGGTCACCGGGCGAGGGGGCTGCTGGACCAGATGTGAGATGAGGCCTGGCCTCTTCATCCCTGAAAAGAGCCCGAGGTGGGTGACGGTGAGGCCACGCGACCTCTGACCCCTCGTCTGGGTCAGGGCCCCCGGCTAGATCTGGGTGAGCACGTGGCCAGAGCATTGGAGTCAGGACAAAAGCGAGAGCCGGGGGCCGAAGCTTCCCCTTGAGTCTGGGTTTCCCCGTGTGCGAGGCAGGGGTAGGATTGGGCTGCCCGCGCTGGGGTCAGCACTGACCGTGTCCTGCTCGCCTCCTGCATGCCACCCCTCGGCCGCGGCCACTGACCCTCTCGCGTGGTGACGGGCTGTGTCCATTAACCTCGGATCCTTCCTCCTTTGACCTCTGACCCGTGGTCTTGCCTCTTGTTCCGCGCCCTCCTTAGCCCCTGAAGCTCATGAACCAGGTATGTGCCGTGACTTCAGTCCCGTGTGGGTGCGTGTGCACACGTGGCCATGTGTGGGTGGAGCAGGAGCCTGGCTCCGAAGGAACAAGAGGCCGTGTAACCTACTCACAGCGTGTTCTGACCCCTGCCCTGCCTGTCCCTGCCCCCGGCCGCCTCTGCCCCCAGTCACAGCCGTTCTCTCCCCTCTCTCCCCACATGCGCTGCGTCTGTCTGTCCATCCACAGAGGAGGTCCAGGAAGGTATGCTGTCCCCGTCCCAGGCCGAGCCGCTCCCTGCTCCCTCCTCCCTCCTCCCTCGTTGCCTGCCTGTGTGACTCTCGCCCCATTCCTCTGGGCTGGGACCCAGTGGGGACAGGTTAGGCCTGGAGTGCTGGCTCAGGTGGGGCTCATGGTGGGGTGCAGCCCTCCTCTTGCCCCCATCCCAGCAGGGAGCATACAGGGGTGTGGTGAGGCCCTTCCCAGCCCGCCAGCAGGAAGTTGGGGGTGGCCCTTCTGGAGGCCAAGCTTAGGGTAGGGTCTTTGGATGCTGGTGCTGGGGTCCACCTAGACCCTCAGGATCCTCCAGGGTGGGGTGGAGAAGAGCAAGGAGGAGAGCAGGGCGGGCGGCCTACACCCTGCCCCAGACAGCAAACCGAAGAGGGGACGTGAGGCGGGGGGCGGGGAGGGAGGGCGTGAGGTGTGTGTGTGTGTGTGGGGTGGCGAGTGAGTGAAGCCTCACGTGGGGCTGAAGCCCGAGTGGGCACAGCAGCACCAGAGCAGCCGGGCCTTCGCATGCAAAGAGGCAGCGTGAGTTCCCAGGGACCCACCCGTCGCCGGCGTCAGAGCCTGAGGTGCCCGGGTGTGAGGAGCCCCCCGGGGTGAGGGTTCCAGCCAGGGGCCCAGGTGGCCTTCTCCTCAGCTCCCTCGCTCACCTGACGCCTCGGTGAACCCCAAGCATGACCCCCAAACTGTCTTCCCTTCCCTGGACTCAGAGAGGCCCCCGTGAGACAAAGGGACCTGCGTGGTGGGAGAGCAGGCAGAGGTGCCAGGGGCCAGGCTTGTAGGGGCTGCGGGTCCCCAGAACCAGCCCCGCCGCAGACAGACAGAGACGACAGGCAGGGGACGGGACGCCAGGCCCCTGCTGCCCACTGCCCAGGGCTTTGCAGCATGGCCACTGCCCCCCAGCTCTTGGCCTGGCCTTGCCCTCGCAGACTCCGGCCCTGCCAGCCGCTCCCCCAGCCGGGCCCCCACAGATGCCCAGCCCCTCAGCAGCCCTCCTTCTGCCCCTCGACCAGCTTCCAGCTCGCAAAGCGCACCCACCGCTGGCTCAGGCTCATGGCTCACCGGCCCCAGGCGCTGGGTGAGGGGGACGCTGGGCCCCCTGCAAAGGGCTGTTTGCTGGTTCCTAAGCAACCATGGAGGCCCCTGAGCTGGGGGCGCGCGAGGGGCAACCTGCCGAGGGCACCCCAGGCTGGACCCCCACCCACTCCCAGGGGGCCTGCTGGCTGCAGCCAAGGGCAGAGGAAGGAGCTGGGGGTCAGAGCTGGCTTCTCAGCCAGGGCTGCCGGGCCAGCTGCAGACCCAGGCAGTGGCCAGGCCAGCCGGGCCCCCCCCGGGCGGTGGGTGTGGAGGGTCAAAGGAAGCAGCCCCATGTGAGGGCCACCCGGTCGGGCCGGCAGCTCAGATCTGCAGGCCCCGGCACAGCGGAGGCAGAGAGAGGAGGAAGGAGAGGCCCCCCGGGTCAGGGGCAGGCTCCCTGGGCCCCCCACCCCCGGGAGGGGCAGGCCTGGGCTCCGTGGCCCCGGGCACGTGGTGGACGCTCCAGCTTGGTGGGTTTAGCCCTTGCACAGGCCCGAGCACCAGCAGGCTTCACTCACCTGATGGCTCTGGACCCACTGGGTTTCTACCCAGCAAAACCTAGAAGCCGGGCCCCAGAGCCGCCCCCCAGAACCAAGGGTACCGTGTGGGGAGGA
Organism: Myotis brandtii; assembly: GCF_000412655.1. Classification (NCBI taxonomy): domain Eukaryota; kingdom Metazoa; phylum Chordata; class Mammalia; order Chiroptera; family Vespertilionidae; genus Myotis; species Myotis brandtii. The sequence goes on along the minus strand of NW_005371877.1, from coordinate 844,242 downwards.
GCTCGACCTCCCAAGGTGCCCCCCAGCCAGCGGCCGGCACCACGGCTGCCCAGGGTCGCCTCTCACTTCAGGCCCAGTGGGGAGGGTGTCTCCCAGGCCACCTGGCCCGCAGCATGACCACATCCGCTCCCACCCCCAGACAGCCTTCTCTGGCCCCAGCTGGAGGCACTATGGGGTCCAGGCGCTGCCCCGGTCCTGCCTCCCTGTCCCTGCCCGTGTCCTCGCTCCGTCCCTGCCCGTGTCCTCGCTCCGTCCCTGCCCGTGTCCTCGCTCCGCCAACGCTCCGCAGCCTCGCTGGCTTCTCTCTTGCATGTGCGCTTTGCCCAGAAGACGCCGCGGAGGAGGAGCGGGAGGACGAGGAAGGTAAGGGCCTCGCTGCTGTGATGGCGCCCGCGAGAGGGGAGGATGCGCTTGCCCGCTGGCCGCCTGCGCTCCGTCTCGCCGGCTCTC
>NW_005371877.1:842102-843697 GCF_000412655.1 Myotis brandtii | reverse complement strand
TCTCCATCCCTCTCCCTCCAAGGACAGGCCGGGCTGGGGCCTCACCTCAGAGCGTCTGCAGGCACAGCGGGGCGGGGAGGTGGTCGTGGGGACCAGCCAGCAGGCAGGAGCTGGGGCAAGGGGTGCTCTCTCCTCTCCCCTCTTCCCCGTCGCCCTCCCTCTCCTTCCTCATCCAGCTCCCATCCCCTCCTGCCTCTCTGGTCTTCCCTGGCCCCCTCCCCCCCCTCCCCCCAAGTGCTTCTTGCTTCTGCTTCTCCCTTTCACCCCTTCCCCCTCTTTGTGTCCTGGTCCCCCCTGAACTCCCCTCCCCAGAACCCACAGGGATTTCTTCAGACCCAGAGTGGGGACAAGCCCTCTCTTCTGGTGGTTGGTGGAGTGGGTGCTGGGCTCAGCTGCAGAGCAGGAGCCGGGGGACCCCAGGGGCCTGCAGGCAGGAGGGGACCCCAGTCTCACGTGGTCTCTCTCCCCTCTCCCCATGCTGGCTGGTGCGGTGGTGACCAGAGGAGAAGCCAAGACCCAAGTGAGTGCGGGGCCCAGGCCAGGCTGGACGCCGGGGTGGGGGGCACCGGCTGGGGTGTGAGGCTGGAGCTGGGTGGGAGGAAGCCGAGTGTGCAGGCTGGTTGGGGACCAGGTCACCCAGGAAACCGCCACCCCCAGGGCTGGGGCCCGGGTGCCCCCAGGGAAGACGCTGCATTTGGCTCCGTGGGGGATGCGTTGGCACCAAACCCTGAGGGAAAGTGGCCTCTCAGTCGCTCCTGGACCTGCAGTGGAACATTCCAGCTGTCCCGTGCAGGCTTTCTGAGAATGGGGTGATTTGGGGCAGTCGGTGCCTCCCCCACAGCCGGGGACCAGACTCCACCTGGGCGCTCTGTCCCCAGGGACAGGCACAGACTCAGGTCCAGAGGGGTCGGCTCAGCCCTGGTCTTTCAGTGCAGGCCAGGAGGACTTACTGCGGGGGGGCGGGGGGCAGCCCAAGGAAGGAAGGGGGACCGGGAGTTGGGGGAGAAGAAACATCGAGAGGGGGACCATGGCCCTCCACGTACCCTCTCTGGGCCCCCCTCACATCTCCCGTGTTGTGGGGTCTGCCAGGGCCTGAGACAGGAAAGAGGCAAAAAGTGGGGTGCGCGGGAGGAGGGTCTGGTCCCCAAACCCACTTGGGAGCCACGGCGGGCCCAGACCGGGCGGGGGACCGGGAGTTGGGGGAGAAGAAACATCGAGAGGGGGACCATGGCCCTCCACGTACCCTCTCTGGGCCCCCCTCACATCTCCCGTGTTGTGGGGTCTGCCAGGGCCTGAGACAGGAAAGAGGCAAAAAGTGGGGTGCGCGGGAGGAGGGTCTGGTCCCCAAACCCACTTGGGAGCCACGGCGGGCCCAGACCGGGCTCCGTGACCTCCCGCTGCCCCGGGCCTGCGCGTCCCTCCGGCTGGAAGCAGGGCCCCTGGCAGGGAGGGTCCTTCCCGCCTTTATCGCATTGGTGAGATTTCAGGGATGTTTTTTTAATCCGAGTGTTCTGACTTCTCCGGCGGTAAGCACGTCAGCCACAGCCCGCGGTACGTGACTGCACGTCCGTGCCTGTGTGCTCGGCTGGGCTGGG
>NW_005371877.1:840845-842030 GCF_000412655.1 Myotis brandtii | reverse complement strand
CCCTGCCACGTTATTTGTCAGCAATTTTAAGTAAAGCTGCCGGATCACAAGATATTTTCTCGTTTTAAAAAAATGTTTGTGTTTTCATTATGAAAATAAAACACCTCATTAAAGAAAATTTGGAAAATACATAAAAGTCCACTGAAGAAGAAGAAAAAAAAAAAAGTCCATCTATAACTCCCACCCAGCCAGCCAGACTGCGGGAAAGGGGAGAGAAATAAAAAGGCTTATTTCTTCCTACTCTTTCCATGCATTGGGCTCGGAAAAAAAGATTTAAACCCGGAGCTGTTTTTCAAACCCCGGACTGTCTATAGAACCTCAAGTTCTGCTTTTTTAAAAAATGTAGCACCATTCATAAGTATTTTTCCATGTTTTTACACAGTCTTCTTAAATATTTTGAATGGCCACATAATATTCCATCAATCGGACAAACCATAATTTTCCTAACCATTCCTCCAGCGCAGGACGTGCCGGCTGCGCCCAATATTTTACTATCATAAATAACGCTGGGTGGAAAGCATTTTCTGTCTTTCTGGTTATTTCCCTAGGCCCCATTCCCAGAACTGGAATTAATGGGTCAAAGAGTATGAACGCTCTTAAGGCTTTTGACATCCCTGCCAAATGGCTTTCCGCGAGGGGCTTGCCAGCGCGGTCTCCGACGTGGACGTGAGCAGGGCCTGCGCCCCACACCGCTGCGCCCAGGGAGCGCTGATGGATGAGAGGGGCCTCTGAGGGCTGCTTTCCCTGCATTCCTTTGATTACTGCAGGCAAAGCTCCCCTCTGTTTGTTAGACTGGTCCTCTTTCTTCCTTTGGAGAATTGGTGGCTTATGGCCTCTGCCCATTTATCTAACGCAGGCAGCTCTCTGTTTTCTTAATCATCCGTTTGCATAAGGGTATAAGTCTTCTCTGTATTTGCTGAAAATATTTTTCTAGTCTGGGCTGGGCTCTCTTTTCCCCCCTCTCCCGTTTCTGCCTTTTTTCACATACATAAGTTTTTCATTTGCGTGGAGTCATCTGGCCACCTTTCCCTCAGCGGGACCTTCGGAGCTCAGAAAACCCTCTCCCGGTCCAGCAGTTTGATCGATATTCAGTTCCACTTTCTTCAACGGCTTGTTTTAAAAAATTGTTGTTGTCGTTTTAACTCTTTGCTCCATCTGGAATGCATTGGAGGAGGGGGAGGGGAG
>NW_005371877.1:838485-840830 GCF_000412655.1 Myotis brandtii | reverse complement strand
TGGCGGCCGCCGGGTTGGGGGGCGGGGGGGCTCGCTTCTTCTTCAAACTGCTCTCTGCCCAGCCCCCTCCCTCCGGGTCCCCAGAAAGAAAGATGAAAGCGGGGCCACAGAAAGGCAAAGGCCACGGAGACTCGTGACCCCCACGGCGCCTGCGGTGACCACCCTGCCTCTGGCCTGACCTCCTGGCATCGGTTTATTTGTTTGAGGAAGAAACCAAGGGTGTCCCCCTGGACAGACGGGGGTGGAAAAGCCCTTGAGATGGACAGGAGTTGGCCACCCAGAGGGACACTAAGAGGCTGAAACCTTTTCCAGGGGGTCGAGCCACCCCGGGGACAGTGGGTCATACATCTGTTAAGACGAAGGTCAGGGCCCGGCCGGCGAGGCTCTGTTGGTTGAGGGTCAGCTCCTGGACCAAAAGGTCACTGTTTGGATTCCCCGTCGGGGCACAGGCCCAGGTTGCAGGCCTGGTCCCCAGTGGGGGACGTGCAGGAGGCAGCCGATCGATGTTGCTCTCCCATCCATGTTTCTATCTCTCTCCCTCTTCCTTCCTCTCTCTCTAAAATCAATAAAAACATATTTTAAAAACTTAAAAAAAAAAAAGACAGAGGTCATGCAATGTGCCCGCAGCCAGGTGGCAGGGTGAGAGGGTGGGAGGGCCAGCCTGGGGCCAGGCCAGCTCTCCTGGGGGGGCCCCCACTTGTCCCTGCTCATGAACCCCTCTCTTTTCCAGACTCACTGCTCCTAAGATCCCGGAAGGGGAGAAAGTAGACTTCGATGTAAGTTTGTGGAACCTGGATCAACACGTCTCCATCCCCAACCCCAGGCCACAGGCCTGACAAGGTCATCTCTCAGTTATCCAGAGCCAGGGCTTCCTGACCCCAGGCTGGCCCTCCCTTTCATTCATTCCTGGACCAGAGGGAACCTCTCCCTTAATGACATCTCTCTCCCCTGCTCTCCATCTGTCCTTCTGCCCATCACCCATCCACTCAGCTAGTCACCAATCCATGTACTCACCTACCCATCTATCCACCTACCCATCCACCCACCACCCATCCACCTACCCATCCATCTACCTACCCATCCACCCACCACCCATCCACCTACCCATCCATCCACCTACCCATCCATCTACCTACCCATCTATCCACCTACCCATCTATTCACCTACCCATCCACCCACCACCCATCCACCATCCATCTACCTACCCATCCATCCACCACCCATCCATCCATCTATCCACCACCCATCCATCCATCCATCCACCCATCCATCTACCCATCCATCCACCCATCCACCATCCATCATCCATCCATCTATCCACCATCTATCCATCCATCCACCCATCCACCCATCCACCCATCCACCATCTATCATCCATCCATCCACCATCCATATGTCCCTCCAACAAATTATCTTGCTCACCAGTTTCCTCTCTGCCTGGCTCATGCCGGACATCTCAGAATGGGGACAGGGCCTTGTCAGAGCTAGTTCATCCCAGGGTCCTGATGACTTCACAGCTGTGCAGGGCCCGGACTCATCCACAGGTTGGGGGGTGGGGGGTCCCGTTCCTACCCTGTGACTCGGGGATCCATTGCTGCGTTCCGCTCTCGTGGTGTCTGGAGGAGTGAGGGCTGCTCTGCTGGAGCACAGGGGGGCCGGGCAGGACGGAGGTGCGAGGAGGGTGGGGCTGACGGCTGCTTCGCCCACAGGACATCCAGAAGAAGCGGCAGAACAAAGATCTCATGGAGCTGCAGGCCCTCATCGACAGCCACTTTGAGGCCCGCAAGAAGGAGGAAGAAGAGCTGATCGCGCTCAAGGAGAGAATCGTGCGTGGGCAGTCCGGGAGGAGGCGGGCGGCGGTCACTTTCCGAGGGGCCAGGGTCAGCCGGGCTGGGCTGACCCACTCCTCCGGCCGCAGGAGAAGCGCCGTGCGGAGCGGGCGGAACAGCAGAGGATCCGCGCTGAGAAGGAGAGGGAGCGCCAGAACAGGCTGGCGGTGAGGCCTGTGCCCTTCTTGCCCCCCAACCACAGGCCCACGGGCACGCCAGGGCCCCTGCTCCTCCTGCTGCTGAGGGTCCCCAGTCTTAGCCAGTGACCAGAGCCCTGCAGCGCCCTTGGGAGAGGGCAGGCCCTGCCCAGGACCGGGAGCTTCTAGAGAGGGCGGGCCAGGGGGGCTCCCCTCCTGAGTCCGGCCCCTCGGCGTGTCCCCCAGGCTGACCAGAAGCGAGGCAAGAAGCAGACCGCCCGGGAGATGAAGAAGAAGGTGCTGGCCGAGAGACGCAAGCCGCTCAACATCGACCACCTCAGCGAGGACAAGCTGAGGTGAGGGGGCCGGCCCACGGCG
>NW_005371877.1:831058-832277 GCF_000412655.1 Myotis brandtii | reverse complement strand
ACCTACCCATCTATCCACCTACCCATCTATTCACCTACCCATCCACCCACCACCCATCCACCATCCATCTACCTACCCATCCATCCACCACCCATCCATCCATCTATCCACCACCCATCCATCCATCCATCCACCCATCCATCTACCCATCCATCCACCCATCCACCATCCATCATCCATCCATCTATCCACCATCTATCCATCCATCCACCCATCCACCCATCCACCCATCCACCATCTATCATCCATCCATCCACCATCCATATGTCCCTCCAACAAATTATCTTGCTCACCAGTTTCCTCTCTGCCTGGCTCATGCCGGACATCTCAGAATGGGGACAGGGCCTTGTCAGAGCTAGTTCATCCCAGGGTCCTGATGACTTCACAGCTGTGCAGGGCCCGGACTCATCCACAGGTTGGGGGGTGGGGGGTCCCGTTCCTACCCTGTGACTCGGGGATCCATTGCTGCGTTCCGCTCTCGTGGTGTCTGGAGGAGTGAGGGCTGCTCTGCTGGAGCACAGGGGGGCCGGGCAGGACGGAGGTGCGAGGAGGGTGGGGCTGACGGCTGCTTCGCCCACAGGACATCCAGAAGAAGCGGCAGAACAAAGATCTCATGGAGCTGCAGGCCCTCATCGACAGCCACTTTGAGGCCCGCAAGAAGGAGGAAGAAGAGCTGATCGCGCTCAAGGAGAGAATCGTGCGTGGGCAGTCCGGGAGGAGGCGGGCGGCGGTCACTTTCCGAGGGGCCAGGGTCAGCCGGGCTGGGCTGACCCACTCCTCCGGCCGCAGGAGAAGCGCCGTGCGGAGCGGGCGGAACAGCAGAGGATCCGCGCTGAGAAGGAGAGGGAGCGCCAGAACAGGCTGGCGGTGAGGCCTGTGCCCTTCTTGCCCCCCAACCACAGGCCCACGGGCACGCCAGGGCCCCTGCTCCTCCTGCTGCTGAGGGTCCCCAGTCTTAGCCAGTGACCAGAGCCCTGCAGCGCCCTTGGGAGAGGGCAGGCCCTGCCCAGGACCGGGAGCTTCTAGAGAGGGCGGGCCAGGGGGGCCCGGGTGCCTGCGGGGAAGGGCACCTGGCCCGGCCCTGAGTCCTGGGACGGGGTCACTGCAGGAGGAGAAGGCCCGCAGGGAGGAGGAGGACGCCAAGAGGAGAGCCGAGGACGACCTGAAGAAGAAGAAGGCTCTGTCCTCCATGGGCGCCAACTACAGCAGCTACCTGGCC
>NW_005371877.1:830266-830697 GCF_000412655.1 Myotis brandtii | reverse complement strand
AGGGCCCTGCCTGCCGCGGCTTAGCTGGCCCGACTTGGCCGCTTCCCAGGGACAAAGCCAAGGAGCTGTGGGACACCCTGTACCAACTGGAGACGGACAAGTACGACTTTTCGGAGAAGCTGAAGCGCCAGAAATACGACGTGAGTGCAGGCACCTGGGCCGTCCAGGGCTCCCTGAGGGCAGCCCCGGGGGGCAGCGGGCAGAGGCCTCAGGCCAGTTTCTGAATCATGAGGTCCCCTGGCTCTGGGGTGTCCTCCACACGAGGCCTTCTCTGCCAACCCAACTCCCAGCCACCGACCCCCAAATCTGCTTCCTCGGAGCCCCTGGGGACCCTGCCCAGAGCAGGCAGAGTGCCTGCGCCCCACCCTGCAGCTGGGGCCCGGGGCTGGGACTGTGCTCCCTGGAGGGCGGCCCCTGAGTCTCCTGCGAGG
>NW_005371877.1:829034-829597 GCF_000412655.1 Myotis brandtii | reverse complement strand
TGGCGGGGCCCAGGCCTCAGCCGCCCACCCAGCCCGTAACCGTCTTGGTCTTTCCAGATCATGACTGCCCGGGCCAGAGTGGAGATGCTGGCCAAGTTGTAAGTAGCCGGGCCGCCCAGGCCCAGGCTCGTGGTATGTGGTGCACGGTGAGCCTCTCGCATGGCAAAACCTGGGTCAGAGAGGATGTTGGCAGCAGCGGGCATGGAGGTGACGGAGGCCTCCCCTCTCCTGCCCTGGCCTCTCCCTCTGCCTGCACCCTGCTCCCAGGCGAACCTGCCCTCTTTGTGGGCAGATGGGGACGGGCCTTGCCCTCCCCTCCGGGCAGTCAGGGGGAGGGAGCCACTGGGTCAGGGAGCGGAGGGTGGCTCGGAGCTCAGCGTTTTTTCCCCCAGAGGCGGGGGCTCCGTCTGCAAGCCTCCCTCCCGCCATGCCCGTGGCCACATCCTGCCGAGGCAGGAAGGTAAGTGCGAGCTCCGGAGCTGCTGTGTGGCACGGCCCGGGTCTCAGTGCACCAGCGACAGTAAGTCAGAGCCCCAGGGCCATGGCACGGCCGGCGTCCTCCA
>NW_005371877.1:827851-828851 GCF_000412655.1 Myotis brandtii | reverse complement strand
GTCCCAGGGGCAGCCGGCCCTCAGCAGAGCAGGGACAGGACCAACTGGCCGCTCGAGCTAGCATGTGGGGCCCACGCCCTGGACCCCAGCCCCCTGTGCACACGGCCCCAGCCCGGGAGGACGCATGGGGGAGGCCAGCAGAGAGCCTGGCAAGGCAGCCTGGGCTCCTGGACATCCAAGCAGTGTGTCCCTTCCAGGTGGCCGGGGACAGGAATGAGGAGGCCTGGGCCTTGTCACCAGGCCCTCTAGGACCCTGGTTCCTCAGGACAGTGAGCCTCTGTCTGTAAGGTTGGCCCCCAAGGTCCCTGGGACCCATGGCCACACTGCTGGGAAGCCCCAGCGAGCCACTGCCCACCCTGGGCCCGGCGGCCGCGGCTCTGGGCTCTGGATCCTGAGCAGCCACACTCCAGGGAGTGCAGGCGGCTTGGAGGTGAAGAGTTTAAGGGTGTTTTCTGCCCCCTTGCTGCTCCCTGGGATGGGCCTCCCTCCCTAGCTCTGCCGTGTGGGGCAGGGGCTGATGCAGGCCCCCGAGAGCGGGCCACTCAGCAAGGTGTGTGTGTCTGTGTGTGCAGGTACATGTGTGTGTGTGCATGTGCATGGTGTGCATGCGGGGACATGCATGTAGGAGCTCCCAGGCTGCTTCCTGCAGGACATGGCAACGAGGGCGCGGCTTCTCCGGAAGCCAGCCTCGGAACCACGCTGCCTTCCCCAGCCAGGCGTCCTCGCCCCGGGCTCCCTGGCAGGCAGAGCGCCTCGGACAGAAGGGGCAGGACCCTGGGGACCCCCCGCGGTGGCGACCGCCTGACCCCCAGGTCCAGGACTAACCAGGGGCCAAGTAACTGAGGCTCTGAAGCAAGACAGAGCCTCCCAGGTCCCGAGTCCATAGCCCAGACCTGTCCATCAGCTGCCCCAGGAGCCAGGACGCAGGCGGCTTGTTCTTTCCAGAGCAAAGTCGCTGGGAGCCCGCCGCCCTCTGCAGAGAGCTCCAGGGGGGCCGGGG
>NW_005371877.1:825200-827353 GCF_000412655.1 Myotis brandtii | reverse complement strand
TAAAGCTGTCAGACTCCCCTCCACCAGGTGTGTGCTGGCTTGTGGGGGGGGGCACTGGGGGGTGAGGAGGGGGCAGAAGCATCGAGGGCCCAGGAGACGCTGGGTGCTCTCCTCAGGGGTCAGCCCCAGAGGCCGCGGGGCTGTGGCCACACTCTGACGCGGGCGCGGGGCCGGGGAGCCGCCCGGCTCTTCCAGCAGCTTCCATCCCCTGAGCTCCTTCGTTCTGCCCTTGGAAGCCCCTCACATGCTCAGTGGGTCTGTGGGCCCCACAGGAAGCTCCTGGGCCCTGGGTCAGCTCTGAGGCCAGTTTGGGGGGCTCTGAGGCTGGTTTGGGGACTCTGAGGTGGTTTGGGGGGCTCTGAGGCCGGTTTGGGGGGCTCTGAGGTGGTTTGGGGGACTCTGAGGCTGGTTTGGGGGGCTCTGAGGCCGGTTTAGGGCAGCTCTATACCGGTTTGGGGCGGCTGTGTTGGCCGTTGGAGGGGTTCTGGGAGGAGGGGCCCGGACACAGTGGGAGACTTTACAGAAATGCGGGGGCTGAGGGAGCTGGGGCCGGGTGGGGGGCGCAGCCGGAGGAAAGCAGCGGAAAGGCACGTTTCGGGGAGAGCGGCCGGCAGACAGACGGCTCTTTCTATGTTATAAGAGAACACAGTGCGCACTGTGTAATAAATTTGAAAATCCTGACCCAACGGAATTATGGAAAATATAAATCAGAGAAATTGGATCAAGACGCACAGCCTTGCACAGCCAGGCATTCACGGAACGGCCTCCAGGAAGGCCCTGCGGGGGGGGGGCAGGACCCCACCACCAAGGCGAACCCCAGAGAGCACCGGCGCACGTGGAGTACCCCAACACAGGCCCCCTCCCCACACTGCCTCCTGTGTGTGGACACCCCCACATAACGCACACCCGCAGGCACACTCAGACCCCGTCCCCCGCCCGGGCCCCCTCCCCACACACTGGGCTACGTGCGGCGCTGCAGATGCACTACGTGACCAGCACGCGGGGCGCAGCGAGGTAGACACACGGCGCTGTGATACGTGACAGGCCCCCGGCCTGTGCCACCACCAGGCCGTGCGTCCCCGGCTTGTGTGACAAGGCAATTGAGCAGCACAGTGCTGACAGCAGGCAGACGCTGCCCCGGGGGCACCGCGGCACCCAGGAGCAGAGGCGGCTGGCCAGGGCTCCGCAGGCTCAGGGTGATGTGAGCTTCTTGGTGAAGGGCAGAGCCCTGGGGGAGCGACAGCTGGGAGCAGAGGGGGGCTGCAAAGCCACCTGGGAGTCCCTGCGAGTCGGGAGGCCCCGGGCCACGGGGGCCCGACCGCAGACGCTGACCGAGGGCCGTGCCTGGGAGCTGGTGCCATGAGACGAGGACGCGGAGGAAGCTGGGTCTCTAACAGGCGGGCCCCAGCCACGGTCCCCGCTCCGCAGCCCCGGCGGAACCGGAGGACGCTCATGGGGGGCAGATGCTCAGAGACGCAAAACCACGGCCGGGTAGGTCCAGGGTCAAGGACGGACTCGAACGCAAAGTAGGAAGCACTTTCGACCCCAAGGATCAGACACGCTGGGGCCCGGGGCTCATGGCAGGAAAGGGGGGAAGGGCCCCCGGTTTTAACAAGTTCAGCATCGACTGCAAAACATCAGACAATGAACCCAACACCTCAGGTTTAAAAAAAACACAACAGCAGGCAAATGACAAGGAAAAGGAGACAAAACAAAACAAAAAAACGCACAAAACTCACAGACAAGACCAACAACGTTAAAATGGGTTCTGCAAACGAGCTCACACTGCAGTAACTAACCAGAAAGGGAAGGGGCGAGCGTTAGCATGAAGAGGGGGCACCCCGAGACACTGCAGGGGCGAAGGGAGGAGTCACAGGGCGCCACACGCGGCTCCAGGACAATCTCTGGCAAAACTAGATAAAATGGCCAGCTTCCCCGGGAAACGTGACTACGGTCCGACTCAAAGTGAAGGCGGAGAGAAGCTGCAACAGACCGATTTCATTTTAAAGACGCTGAACCAGCAGTTAAATATCTCCCCACCACAAAGCACTGAGGACTTTTTTAAAATCACGTCCTGACCGCGGGGTGCCTCTCGGACGCTGAGATGGCTTTGTATCAGCAAACGGACCCTGTGGCCATCCATGTAAGACACC
>NW_005371877.1:823663-825160 GCF_000412655.1 Myotis brandtii | reverse complement strand
TAAAGCAGAACACAGCAAAGAAAATTCCCAGCCAAGCTCCTCGGCCTCAGGAAGGCAGCTCCCAAAAACCTACGGAAAACCTCTCAGGGGGGAAATGTTAGCAGATTCCCGTTGAAATCAGGAGTGAGGCGGGACTGTCCGCTTCCCAGTTCCCACCTCACGGTCACTGTCGGGGAGGAACTTTACCCGCCCAGGTTCTCGGGACGCTCTCACCATCTTGTGGACACGACTGCACGACGGGCCAGAGCGGTGGGAGAAGCACGAATCCGTGTGCATTCACACAGTGCCTTCTGGGCCCGGACAGGCAGGCACCTCTGAGCAACGCACCGTGATGGCGGAGGCCACCCCGTGACCCGCCACGTGCCCCTAAAGATGCAAGGATATGGGGGGGGGCAGTTCTGGAGCAGGACACGGGGTCCCCAGGTGTGTGTCCAGCCCTCTCCTGAGCTCAGCGCCCAGACATCAATGTCCGCTCACCAAGGCCAACTTCACTCGGGGCTCAGAGTCTTTTTTTGTTAATATGTTTTTTTAAAATACAGTTTTATTGATTTCAGAGAGGAAGGGAGAGATAGGAACATCCATGATGAGAGTCACGGATCGGCTGCCTCCTGCACGGCCCCCACTCCCGGGGATCCAGCCCGCAGCCCCGGGCATGTACCCTGACTGGGAATCGAACCCTGACCTCCTGGTTCCTAGGTCGATGCTCAACCCCTGAGCCACGCCGGCCGGGCGAGATTCTCGCAGAACTGCTGTTCTTCAGATTGATCCACTTCAAACAGTCACTACCCCTGAAGAGGCACATTTCTGAGTGGCCAACTCCGCTCGCCTGCACCCGCGTGTCCCAGCCGGAGCTGTGGAACAAGAAAAAAAACTGAAACCAAAACCGCTCATAGGCAAGAAAAACACTCTCTTCTCTGGGCCCCTAAGGTGCTGGCCCCCAGGGACATGGGAACACCCCACAGATGCGGGTGGGGGGCCGGGTGCCTGCAACAGAGATGGTGCTGGAGCGGCCGTGGGGTCGAGGATGAGAAAGTGAAAGCGCTGCCCTCGTCCAAGCCCCCCGCCCGATCGATCCCTGGCCGTTTGAAGACCTACATCCGTCAGGAGAGCACCGGGCCTTCAGGAAAGAGATGGCAGGAGGACGCCCCAAGGCCCTGCTCACAGGGACCCTCCCTGGACCAGACACAGAGCCCCGGCCTGCAGAACCAAGAAGAACCGACGCCAGGAGAACACGGTTACGGACCGAGAGCTTCTCTGGGTCAGAAGACCCCGCAGCCACGCGGTGGGGGCGTCCGCATGGCCCCCCGGAGGGTCGGCCTCCGCGCCTGCAGGGGGAAGGTCAGGGGCCCGTTAGGAAAAAGGCCACCGGGCGATATTCCGGCCCAAAACCCGTGAAGACGCCGCCCGAAACGCCTGACCGTGGGCCCCTTGCCATGACAACGGGCCTGGGCTGTGCCTGGACAGTGCCCGTGGCAGGGAAGAGCCACACGCGCAAGA
>NW_005371877.1:823384-823625 GCF_000412655.1 Myotis brandtii | reverse complement strand
CCAGCCCCTCACACGGTCCGAGCAGCCGCCACCCTCCTGCATGCTGTGCTCCTCCCGGGGCCTGCAGGGTTAAAACAAGGACCCGCAGCTCCCGCAGCCTCTGCCAAAATCTTGAAAGCAGGGCCCCGGGTGGTGAGCGAGCTGCTAGGACAGGGGAGCGTGCTATCCCTGACACACCATTTCTCAGCCTGACAGTGAGTTATGGGCGCCTGGATGTGAGGAGCACACGGCTCAGATGGAA
>NW_005371877.1:819643-823310 GCF_000412655.1 Myotis brandtii | reverse complement strand
GGGCTGGGGGTGCAGCAGTCCCTTCCTATTCTTATCCTCCCTCCCGGAGCAGCTCACGCCGCTCACGGCAGTGAACCACCGGGAAAGGGCCTTTGCTGAGGGTCAGCCCTCGCTTCTGAGCACAAAACCTGCAGAAACGAGGGAAGGCGGTGGCCAGGCGCTTCCGCTATCTGCCTGTGCGGCCCGACCTGCCGGCGCATTCCAGGCCGAGACAGGAACCCAGCAAGGACGCCTGCTTTTACCATTAGGGCTCAGGCCGGGGCTGGAAACCAGAGACAATGCGGGCGACGTGAAACGGAAATCAGACGAATAGGCCTGGGAGGAGGGGGCCCGCAGCCCTTCCCGCCCGAGCGCCAGCGGAAGAGCTTTCAGAATGATGAGAGGCCGCAGGAAAGCCGCCAGACGCAGCACACATATTTCACGTCCATATCGCGGCCTGCCTCCCAGCCGGGCCCGCGCGGAGATAACGTGGGTAACACACACTTCACTCCCAAACAAAAGCCAGCGGGGCCAGGCGCAGGGAGACACGGCACGGCCCTCCCCCTCCGAGGACCGGGGCAGCAGGAGGGACAGGACACCCGCTAATGAGAAACGTATAAACAATCGGGAGAGGAGGGAACGCACGCATCCTGCTCTGGCAGGAAGTTTACGAGAATCCGCTCTTCCCGATCAATGTATAGAGCTGCCAGCTTCCCCGGCAGATTCTGATGAGATCTATCTGGGGCCAGGCTGGGGGGCGGGGGCGGACGATGAATGTCAGCCGCCTGGGAAGGGAGAACGGGCAGGAAGCGCGAAGACCGAGGTGAAAACCAAGAGCGGATTCAATGTGAAGGGAATGGAGAGTGGATTCGCAGGCGGGTGCTGGGGGCCCGGCACCAGGGTCAGGCCGAGCTTCTGTGCCTTTGCCCGAGGTGGTGATGCCCTCACATCTGCATTTTCCAGGGGGGCCAACGGGGGCACAAGTGTGTGCCACAGGGACACGGGGACACACAGCCAACGGGGGCGCAGAGTGTGTGCCACAGGGCCACGGGGACACGCAGCCAACGGGGGCGCAAGTGTGTGCCACAAGGACACGGGGACACGCAGCCAACGGGGGCGCAAGTGTGTGCCACAAGGACACGGGGACACGCAGCCAACGGGGGTGCAGAGTGGGTGCCACGGGGACCCGCAGCCAACGGGGGCGCAGAGTGGGTGCCACGGGACACACAGCCAACGGGGGCGCAGAGTGGGGGCCACAGGGACACGCAGCCAACGGGGGTGCAGAGTGGGTGCCACGGGGACCCGCAGCCAACGGGGGCGCAGAGTGGGTGCCACGGGACACACAGCCAACGGGGGCGCAGAGTGGGGGCCACAGGGACACGCAGCCAACGGGGGTGCAGAGTGGGTGCCACGGGGACCCGCAGCCAACGGGGGCGCAGAGTGGGTGCCACGGGACACACAGCCAACGGGGGCGCAGAGTGGGGGCCACAGGGACACGCAGCCAACGGGGGTGCAGAGTGGGTGCCACGGGGACCCGCAGCCAACGGGGGCGCAGAGTGGGTGCCACGGGACACACAGCCAACGGGGGCGCAGAGTGGGGGCCACAGGGACACGCAGCCAACGGGGGTGCAGAGTGGGTGCCACGGGGACCCGCAGCCAACGGGGGCGCAGAGTGGGTGCCACGGGACACACAGCCAACGGGGGCGCAGAGTGGGGGCCACAGGGACACGCAGCCAACGGGGGTGCAGAGTGGGTGCCACGGGGACCCGCAGCCAACGGGGGCGCAGAGTGGGTGCCACGGGACACACAGCCAACGGGGGCGCAGAGTGGGGGCCACAGGGACACGCAGCCAACGGGGGTGCAGAGTGGGTGCCACGGGGACCCGCAGCCAACGGGGGCGCAGAGTGGGTGCCACGGGACACACAGCCAACGGGGGCGCAGAGTGGGGGCCACAGGGACACGCAGCCAACGGGGGTGCAGAGTGGGTGCCACGGGGACCCGCAGCCAACGGGGGCGCAGAGTGGGTGCCACGGGACACACAGCCAACGGGGGCGCAGAGTGGGGGCCACAGGGACACGCAGCCAACGGGGGTGCAGAGTGGGTGCCACGGGGACCCGCAGCCAACGGGGGCGCAGAGTGGGTGCCACGGGACACACAGCCAACGGGGGCGCAGAGTGGGGGCCACAGGGACACGCAGCCAACGGGGGTGCAGAGTGGGTGCCACGGGGACCCGCAGCCAACGGGGGCGCAGAGTGGGTGCCACGGGACACACAGCCAACGGGGGCGCAGAGTGGGGGCCACAGGGACACGCAGCCAACGGGGGTGCAGAGTGGGTGCCACGGGGACCCGCAGCCAACGGGGGCGCAGAGTGGGTGCCACGGGACACACAGCCAACGGGGGTGCAGAATGGGTGCCACAGGGACACGGGGCCACACAGCCACTACCCCGTGGACGCTGCTACCAGCCGGGACTCACAACCCCAACACCTCTGCTTTGGAGGCTGCACTGCTTCTCCCTGTGCCTCAGTGTCCACCGGCGTGATCCCCGGGTACACAAGAATCTGGGGTGTCTCCACCAAGGACGGGGTGGTGGCGGGCTGGTTACCAAAGGCGGCTGAGGGCATCACATGTGTGTGGAGGACAAAGGCCAGGAGCGTGTCCCTCCCTCCGCGGCACATACCAGCACGTGCCGGGAGGGTGAGAGAGTTCGCCGTGGGAGAAAGCTGTCAGAAATGAAACCAGAGGAAAGAGGAGGCGGCAGATCGGCTTTCCGAGCTCACCGGCCGTGGAAGGCCACGGCGAGCTCCGTAAATCTCTCTGCTTAAAACGGTCCAGTTGCCGTACATCAAACAGTGTTCGTCGCTGCTAGACGAGGTGGGGTCACGGGGGCACATTCATCCTCCGGCCGAAACACCCCACCGAGCAGCTAGCAAGACAAACCGGTGAAAACCACACAGACCATTAGGCAGTGAGCAGCGAGGTCGCCGGGAGGCGGAGAAGGGTCCGGGCGCGTCCCACAGCTGCCCGGCTCGCTTCCTGGGGAGTGTTCGGGCCTGGGTGCAGGAAGGGGGCACGGAGGGGGAGCCCCACTGCACCCCTGAGCTGACGAGAGAGCACGGAGGTGTAGGGAGACCAGACGGGAAAGCTCCGCAGACGGAGGGTCCGCGAGGAGAGGGCCGCGGGGGTCCTCAGGGCAGCAGAGCCCACCTGACCGGCCTGTGCTCAGAGGAAACTGCCCACAGCTGGGAAGGTCCAGCTGGCACCTAGGGACACACTTTAAATGTGAAGACACAGCCTGGCCGGCCGGCGGGGCTCACTGGGGGAGCGTCGACCTATGAACCAGGAGGTCAGGGTTCGATTCCCGGTCAGGGCACAGGCCCGGGTTGCGGGCTCCATCCCCAGTGTGGGGCGCGCAGGAGGCAGCCGGTCCATGATTCTCTCTCCTCATGGATGGTTCCTTCTCTCTCTCCCTCTCCTTTCCTCTCTGAAATCAATACAAATACATATATTCAAAGACTAAAAATAAATACGAAGACACACGGTCCCTTCAAAATATACGCGACGCCGACAACGGTGCTCTGAGAGGAGAGAGAAACGGGGCGCAGCTCCAGTGGGGCGGAGCCCCCCGCAATGGTTAACGGGACGTGCAGGCAGAAACCGAGCGAGGACAGAGGGGGCCTCGCGGCTGC
>NW_005371877.1:813003-819581 GCF_000412655.1 Myotis brandtii | reverse complement strand
CCCGCCCACCGCCCGCCCGCGAGCTCATGGAACACCCCACCAAGCACATTCCGTCCCGTGCACACGGGACGCTCACGGATACAGACCGCGTTCTGGGCCATAAAACAAGACTTAATAAGTTGAGGAGGGTTCAAGTCCCACGGATTATGTTCTTGGACCATAAGGAATTAAATTATAAATCAATAACAGAAAGATCCTTGGAAAACGCTCAAGTATTTGGAATCGAAATAACACACTTCTAAATGATCCATGAGGGGAAGGAAAGCAGAGAGGGGCCTCAGGAAGGACTCTCGCCAGAACGCGTGCGGGCGGGGGAGTGCCACGGAGGCAGTGCTGGGGCCAAGTCCACCGCCAGCGCGGCGGAGGGGGGAGCAAGGGGGAGCGAGGGGGCCTCGGTCCCCGATCCCAGCTCCCTCCTGAAGGAACAGAGCGGGGGAAATGCAAGTGAAAGCCTAAGAAAGCACCAGAAAGGCTATGAGACAGATGAAGTGGGAAACACAAAAACAATAGAAAAACTTAAAGAAAATAAAGCCAAGCCCGGCCGGCGTGGCTCAGGGGTTGAGTGTCGACCTATGAACCAGGAGGTCAGGGTTTGATTCCCGGTCGGGGCACAGGCCCGGGTTGCGGGCTCCATCCCCAGCGTGGGGCGTGCAGGAGGCCGCCGATCCACACTTCTCCCTCATCATGGATGTTTCTCTCTCCCGAACCAGGAGGTCAGGGTTCGATTCCCGGTCAGGGCACAGGCCCGGGTTGCGGGCTCCATCCCCAGTGTGGGGCGCGCAGGAGGCAGCCGGTCCATGATTCTCTCTCCTCATGGATGGTTCCTTCTCTCTCTCCCTCTCCTTTCCTCTCTGAAATCAATACAAATACATATATTCAAAGACTAAAAATAAATACGAAGACACACGGTCCCTTCAAAATATACGCGACGCCGACAACGGTGCTCTGAGAGGAGAGAGAAACGGGGCGCAGCTCCAGTGGGGCGGAGCCCCCCGCAATGGTTAACGGGACGTGCAGGCAGAAACCGAGCGAGGACAGAGGGGAGGAAAGCAGAGAGGGGCCTCAGGAAGGACTCTCGCCAGAACGCGTGCGGGCGGGGGAGTGCCACGGAGGCAGTGCTGGGGCCAAGTCCACCGCCAGCGCGGCGGAGGGGGGAGCGAGGGGGAGCGAGGGGGCCTCGGTCCCCGATCCCAGCTCCCTCCTGAAGGAACAGAGCGGGGGAAATGCAAGTGAAAGCCTAAGAAAGCACCAGAAAGGCTATGAGACAGATGAAGTGGGAAACACAAAAACAATAGAAAAACTTAAAGAAAATAAAGCCAAGCCCGGCCGGCGTGGCTCAGGGGTTGAGTGTCGACCTATGAACCAGGAGGTCAGGGTTTGATTCCCGGTCGGGGCACAGGCCCGGGTTGCGGGCTCCATCCCCAGCGTGGGGCGTGCAGGAGGCCGCCGATCCATGATTCTCTCTCATCGTGGATGTTTCTATCTTTCTCTCCCTCTCCCTTCCTCTCTGAAATTAAAGAAAAAAACAACATATTTAAAAAATAAATACATAAAAATAAAACCAAAACTTCACACACTGACAAACACACACTGACAGCCCTCGAATCCATCTGATCAGAAGAGGGACAGAGAGAGAGAGCAGACAGTGCCGGCCTCAGGAGCGAGGGGGCCATCGACCCGGTGGGGCAGGCGTTAAGGAGCCATGAGGGCAGAGTGTGAGCAACCTTATGCCCGTCGGTTGGATGGGTGCGAAGGAATAGCCACATTTCGTAAAAAACACCACCTAAGAAAGCTCACTCAGAAAGCAAGGGAGAACCCGAGCACACCCGCAGCTACCAAAGACTCGGTCGTGCGGGGGAAAAACTTCCCACGGAAAAAGCAGCAGCCCTGGCCGGTCGCCCAGTGGTTAGCGCGCCTGCCCGAGCACCGAAGGCTCTTGGGTTCGATTCCCGGTCAAGGGCACAGACCTGGGTTGCAGGTTCGATCCCCAGCCCCAGCCGGGGCATTGTGCAGGAGGCAACCAGTCCATGTGCCTCTCTTCACGGGGATGTTTCTCTCTCTCTCTCTCTCTCTCTCTCTCTCTCCTCTCTCTCTCTCCCTTCCAATGGAAAAAAATATCCTCAGATAAGGACTAAAAAACAAAAAACAACAACGAAAGAAACTTCCCCACAAAGAAAACTCCAGGCCTCGACGGCTTCACGGGTGGATCCTACCCACCATGTAAAGGAGGAGGAGGAGCAATGGTAGCAATTGCAGACAGACTCTTCCCAGCACTGGGAGCGAGGGACCCCCTGACAGCTCATTCTGTGGGGCCGGCATCACCCGGACTCCAGCACCAAAGGCAGGATGAGAGAAGGAAGCTGCAGACCTGGGCGCACACATTCCAAACACAACGCCAGCCAAGGGGGCCCAGCAGTGGGTGAGCGGGTGACCCGTCGGGACCAAGCGTGGCTTCTCCCAGGGACGCGGGGCTGGCGTAACGCTCAGACCATCCGGGCAACTCACCACCCACGTTCACAAACTGAAAAAGGGAAAGTCCCGTATGATCAGCTCGAGAGGCGCAGAAAGAGCCTTTGACAAAATTCAACAAGCGTTCCTGTCACACACACACACACACACACACACACACACACACACACACGAAAAGGCTCTCGGCGAATGAGGAGCTCCCTCACTCTAACACGCGTGGAAGTGCTCTCGCTGCGAACAGGGCCAGGGCGAGGGAGTCCCCCGGCACCCAGTGGAGGTGCTCGAGACCGCAGTGAGACGAGAAAAAGATGGTGCGGGTGGGCGTGACTGGCGACCCGCACAGCCAACCTCACGGGGCCTCCGGGCGGAGGAGCGGCGAGGACCAGGGTGAGCTCAGCAAGGCTTCTGCACGCACGCTGGTCTCGGACTGTTTCTACAAGATGGGCGTGGGCCACGGGACGGTGACCTTTAAAAACAAAACCACTTCCCAACAGTGTCCCCCCAAGAGGGATACCTGGCTAAAGGGTGTAAGGAGCTGCGCTTGGATTCGAATAAAACATCGGAGAGAGAGAGGGACCGACAGACCCGTGGGTTGGGAGGGTCAGTCAAGACTGCGGGGACGTCGGCCGTCCCTCCATTTAGTCTCTAGGTTCAGTGCAACCCCAGTCAGAGTCCCAGCAGCTCCCCACGACCGAGGCCACCATTCCCGTGAACGTGCGGGGGACCCAGCGCCGTCCAAACAACCCCGAGAGAGAAGAACGAAGCTGAGCTAGCGTCCTAAGAATCAGCACAGGATGAGGGTAACCAGAAAGAGACTGGTCTCGGTGTCAAGCGATTCCAGGAGAGCCAGAGGATAAAACAAAGGGCCCAGGGATACGCTCCCACATCCGCAGGGTGACCCCTTGTCCGGGGCGTCATGCGGGGACATGGGACGTCCACGGGCAACACTAGAGGTAGCAACGATCTGGAATCAGACCTCACCCTCTAGCCAAAGATGAACTCAAGATGGATCACAGGCCCACAGACGAGGCGAGGACGGGACACGCGGGAGACCGCCTTGGAGCACGTGCCGGGCCAAGATCGCCCAGACGCCAGGCCGAAAGCACAGCCCCCCGGGAAAGCAAGCTGGTGCGTTACGAGGCCTCAAACATGGCTATCGCTTGCTCTTTCAATGAAAATCTAAGAGAATGGAAATCTAAGAGAATTTCATCACGAGAATGGAAATCTAAGGCGCTGGGTGGAAGGAAATCTTTGCCAAGCAAACGGTTCACCAAGGCCTCTGACCCAGAAGATATAAAGTCCTCTCATAAAAGGGGGGAAACGAACAAGCATTGTACCAAAAAGCGCAGACACTTAATAATGAGAAAACAAACAACCGGGTTTTTTTAAAAAAAATGGGCCAAAGAGTAGAAGTGATACCTCATTAACAAGATAAAGGAACGGCAAGTGGCCATGTGAGAACTGCAGGGTGGGGGGCCCCCGGGTCACCGGTCACCGGGGAGGCAGGAACTAAGATCACAGGATGCCCGGCTCTCAGGACCCTGGCGCTTGCAAGCCCGGCACACCAGGGTCCGCGGGGGGTGGGGGCCCCACCTCGCCAGCAGAAATGTGAAACGAATCAGTTGGCAATGTCTCTTTTTCTTAAAACAGTTAAACATAAACCTCCCATGTGATCGAAGTCATTCTCCTTCTGAGCATTTACCCACGAGAAAAGGAAATGCTTGTCCTTGTAAAGACTTTCACATGAATGTAAATACCGCTTTGTTTTTCATCGTCGAAAACTGGAAACAGCCCAAATGTCCATCAACAGGGAATGGATAAACAAGCTGTGGTGTGTCCATACCATGGCAGCCAGAGGAATGCGGGCCGACGCACGCGAGGCACAAATGAGTCCCACAATAGTTATGCCGGGGAAAGAAGCCAAACAAGAGAGCGTATATACTGTACTTCCATTTATGGAAAACTCTATAGCGTGCAGGCTGACCAGGTCACAGGCGCTGGGGAATGGGGGGGAGGAAGGGTGGGGAGGGAAGGGAGAAGGGATGGTGGAGGCCCCGGGGCCCTTCGGGGGGGAGGGACGTGCTCACCCTCATGCTGTGGGGGAGAGGTGCGCGCGCTGGGGCTGTACGTCCAGGGGACAACACTAGAGCTGGTGTGAACAATTAAAAGGCAAAGGACCAACTGAGCAAATGTGCTGAGCAAATATGACCAGAGGGTCACGTCGTGAACACAGTGAATGCGCTTGGGAACCCACAGGGAACGTGAACACCCGGATAGGTTTGCCAGGGCGGCCACCACCAAGTGCCAGGACGGCGTCTTAAGCCAGAGACACTCACCGTCGGGTCCTGGCGGCCGGGGTAGGAGACCCGGGTGTCGCAGGGCTGGCTCCCGAGGCCTCTCCTGGGCCTGTGGCTGCGTCTCCATCCAGTGTCCCCACAGGGTGGTCCCCGTGTGTGTCTGTGTCCTCGTCTCCTCTTCGCAGAAGGACCCCAGACCTGTAAGATCAGAACCCGCCGTGACCCCATTTCGGCTTTAAAGATCCCAACTCCACGTACAGCCCCCTTCTGAGGTCCCGGGCTTAGGACTTCGGCAATGAGCTTGGAGGACACCATTCAGCTCATGGCATCTCCTCATTAGAGGGAAAACACGAGCAAAACACATGAACAGACGAGTCACAGGTTCAGAAAAACAAAAAAGGGCCAACACTTGTGAGCACATACGTGTCGCCGTGAAGGAGGTGCCGGGCTCACTTCCGGGTCTCTACAGGCTGCTCACCGGGGAGGACCATCGGCCCTGGTGTGCCAGGCCCTCCGGGGGCCAAGGTGCCTCGGGGAAGCCAGGCAGGTGTCTTCGGCCGGGTCCTGAGGGCCGGCCGGTCGCCGGGGCCTGGATTAGACAGGGATGGCACACACTCCGCAGTCAGCATGGCCGGGACTTGGACCCGTGGTGCTTGCAGGTGACCCGGCTCTGGGGGCGTGGCCTGCTTGGAATGCCAAAGCCACTCTGGGGTGGTGCTGGGGAGGGGCCGCCCTGCCACCCCGGCCTGGGCTGCCCGGCCTTTGCCAGCCACACACAGGGTCACCTGACATCCACGGCACCTTCAGACCAGAAGGGGACCACCTCGCCCCCGAGGAGGCGCGGAGACAGGACTGCCACCCATGGCACGGGGACGCAGGACCGGGCCCTGCTGGCTGGCTTCCTGCCGGAGCCCCCTGGGGCCAGAAACCCAGGGAGCCCCCCCTCCGGGGGCAGGTCTGGCGGCCATGAGCACCACCGGTGTTTGTCAGGCTTCGCAGGCAGCCGGGCACCCGGCTTTCGCGGGCACCTCTCTCCTGGGGGAGCCGGCACGGAGGGGGCAGCCCCGGGCCGCGGGGCAGGAGGAAGTGAGGGCAGCTCCCCGGGGCGCCGCTGCCTCTGCTGGGACCCAACTCTGTGCTCAGAAACGCCAGGCCTCGGGGGCGGCTCGGCTGACAGATCATCAGGGAGGCAAGGGCTGAGTGTTGAGGGGTCCACACCGTAGCAGAGCCCCCAAACCCAGCACCGCGTCTCCCACCAGCCCCGCCAGCCACCCACGACGCCGAACCCAATTTCCGGCCACATCTCCGCACGTAACATCTCACCTTCCAGCTGGAGCAGGGCTCAGCCACACTTCGTAAACGGAGCCGGGCCTCCGGGCCTCGGCCCCTCCCCTCCCCCCGGCCCCCAGAGTGGGTTTCCTTTGTTAATCCTCAGCCCAGGACATTTTCCCACTGATTTTTAGGGAGAGGGAGGGAGGGAGGGGGCGGGAAAGGCCGGGAAGCAAACCTGCCACCCAGGCCTGTGCCCTTGACCCGGAAATGAACCTGGGACCCTTCGGTCCGCAGGCCGAGGCGCTACCCACTGAGCCGAGCCGGCGAGGGCCACGGTGGCTTTTCTGACTCGGTCCCTCCGGGAGCCCTGCTGTCCCCGCAGGACTGTGGCCCAGTCCCCCGACCCTGCCCCTGGGCCCGTCCTCACTGCGCCTTCATCCTGGGCGACCCACTCGGGCCATTCCCATCAGCACACACCCAGGGGGAGGCCTGCAGCCCCTCCCAGGCCGGGCCTCCCTGGGGCTCCCCTGCCCCCCCAGA
>NW_005371877.1:808753-811822 GCF_000412655.1 Myotis brandtii | reverse complement strand
GGCGGGGATGGGGGTCTGAACCAGGGCCCCCGCACTCCCACGTGACCCGGGGGCCAGCCGCTGGCCCCTGCAGTGCTGCCATTGGTCACCACGAGGGGCCCGCTGTCAGCCTGAGCTCCCGTGAGGAGTTTGGGGTCCAACAAGCAGGCCTCGCACCCTCAGACTTGCTCCCTTCCCGCCCCTGCCGGTGCCCAACCCCGCACAAAGGCCGACCTGGTCACCCGCACACTCACCCGGCGGATGGTACCCCGCCGTTCAGTTCAGGTGTCCTGGCCTGAGCCCTGCCCTGGGGAGTCGCCCCCACCGCTCCTGCCTCAGCCAGGCCCCCCTCAGGACACCCCACCAGGCCCTCTGACCCCCTGGCCTCCTCACACCCCCAGACTTGGGAAGCAAGAGCCAGCGTGGAATTCGGCCCCACGGAGCCCCTTCCGGTGCTGGGTGCTGCAGATGGTCCCAGGGTGTGGGTGGGACCCTCGGGGAGACCCCCAGCACCCACCTTCCACCACGCTCTGCCCCTGGGCTCCCAGCCTGCCCGTGTGGCCCGGAGCCCGGGTCCATTTAGTGATGGCAGTGGGTCTCTGCCCACCCTGGGGGATTTCGGGGTGGAGGAGGCAGGGCGGGGAACTGAACACACCGTGTACCCCGAACCCTGCGTCTTCACTCTTGTCCCGGAGGAGCTGGCGTCCTCCTCCCCAGGGGGTGTGCAAGGGACCCGTCCCCACTGCGGGGCTGAGCCTGTGCCCGTGAGCTGACTCCATCCCACCTCACCCCAGCGCACTGGCTGGCCGCGGGGGCCCACCCCTGGGATGGCGACCGCCATGCCGGGGCCGCCTGCCTGTTTGGGGGCTGGGGCCTGTTCTCTGTGGCTCTTTGTTTCTTGAATCACTGGCTGGCGCTTTCCGAAGGTTGGCCTCAGAGGTCAGCAGCCCGTGTGCGTGAGTGAAGGGGACCTTGGGGCAGTGGCCTGCAGGGAGCTGCCCCCTTCGCTTCCTGCCCCCGTTGACCTGGTGGGCAGATGGGGGCCTGTGGGGCGTTCTGGGCCCCCGGTGGACACGCATCTCCCCCTCACAGGTACCCCCTGTACCAGCTGGGCAACCCGCAGCTCCGTGTCTTCCGCACCAACTTCTTCATTCAGCTGGTGCGGCCCGGCACAGCCCAGCCCGAGGACACCGTGCAGTTCCGGATCCCCATGGAGTGAGTCTGCAGGAACGGGCGGGCGAGGCTTCCTGCCGCGCGGAAAGCCCTGCAGCAGCCCCACGAGGCTCTGCAAATGTTGACGGAGGCCTGCTGTGTGCGAGGCCGAGCCTGGCCAGCCCCCGGCACCTGGGGAAGCTGGGGGCGAGCCCAAGGGGGCTTCTCTCCTGCCCCTCCCGCGAATCGAGTCACTGCTCTTCCCCAGAGGCTAGGCCTGGTCCCCAGAGCAGCTCCTCCAGGTGGCTCCTCCGGGCCTCCTGTCACCACAGCTGCAGGGTGCTGCTGGGAACGGCAGGGTGTGCCTGCCCCAGGGGTGGGCCCAGGCTTGGCTCGCGCTCCCGTGGGAGCTGGCAGGGGCAGGAGAGGCTGGGGCCCGAGTTTCAGATGCGCTCACGGCGAAAGGGAACGGGCCTCACCCACCAAGGACAGTCACTTTCTGCAAGGGCCGGTCAGGACCTCGAGGTGGGGTGGGAGCTAGACGGGGGGGGCCCCCCCAGGGCTGGACGCTGGGCCGGCTGGGCTCCCGGCAGCCAGGGGGCACCCGCAGACCACCACTTCCCCCGGGAGCCTTCCCCTCAGCGAGGCCGCTGGGCCTCTCGTGAGCGTGGACCAGTAGGAGGGCGAGTGGGACTGGCCAGGGGCCTGGGGCCTGGTCCCTCCGTCACCCCCACGCTGACGTGGCAGTGGGAGTGATGGGAGGGGCCCGCCGCTGGCCCTGGGGGGGTCCAGCCTAGCCACGGCGTGGCTTCTCCCTGATGAGGCCGAGGAGGCCGTGCCCCCATCCTCCCCGCCACCCGGCGACTCTCCCCAAAGGCCTGGCTGCTGTCGCCTGCCCAGCTCACATGTCCCTGTCCTTCTTCCCCCAGGATGACCAGGGTGGACCTGAGGAACTACCTGGAGCGCATTTACAGCGTGCCCGTGGCCGCCGTGCGGACCAGGGTGCAGCATGGTGGGTGCCTGGTGGGGCTGCTCCCCGTTGCACGTATGGGATCGCCCCCCGCCCCTCTGTGCCACTGACCACCTCACCCTTGCGGCCACTCCGTGGGTCTAGTTCTCGGCACAGGGCGCCGGGCTGACCTCCAGGGTCACATTTCTCACGGGCAGAGCTGGGTCTGGGCCTGAGCAGAGCTGGCGGCCGGCCCCACAGGCCCCTCGGAGCGCGGCTGCACCCCTTCGCCTGCCCTGTTCCTTCCTGGCCCCCTTCCTCCCCGGAGACCTGAAGGCCTTCGGTCCGAGGCGAGGAGCCGGCAGGAGCCGCTGTGCTGACCGAGAAGCCCTGTGCTGGGGGTTTTAGCAGAGAGGGGTCTGGCTCACGCCCCCCGCATGGCCCGCAGGTTGCACGGCCGCCTGTGGGGTGTGCCCTGCCGGCACCCGTGCACCCAGTCTCTCCGGTCCGTCTCTTTAGAAAGTGGGCGCCTGGATTAGTGGGACTTAAAGTTTCGTGCTGGCAGTCAAGGGTTTCTCCCCCCGACAGGTTCCAACAGGAAGAGGGACCACAGGAACGTCAGGGTGAAGAAGCCGGACTACAAGGTGGCCTACGTGCAGCTGGTGAGTGTGTGCCTGGCGGCGGCAGGGGGCCAGGGGGGGCCGTGACCGGCAGTGACCTCTCGGGGCGGGGAGGCCCTGTTTGTGCAGCAGCCACTGCCCGGGGCCCAGGAAGGCCCTTGGCTCTAATCCACAACAAGATCCGTGAGGAGCTGGGGTTCAAAGCACAGTTAAGCTGGTGGGAGGGGCGGGTCGGGGCGCTTCGGAGCTTCTCGGGGGCCACCCTTGTGGAGCCTTTGAACTTTGAGCACGCTGCGGGCAGAGCAGGCCCACCCAGGCCCGGGGATTTGGGCTCTGACAGAAACCAGACCACGCCGAGCCTCAGAGCCG
>NW_005371877.1:807349-808427 GCF_000412655.1 Myotis brandtii | reverse complement strand
GACCCCGAGGCTGCGCGGTCCCGGGCAGGGTCTCCACCGTCGCTGGGTCAGCCCTGCTCGCTGGGTCCGGGAGCTGCCCCCTCTGTTTGGGGGGTGGGGGGCCTCCCGTTTGCTGTTTCTGTGTCAGAGCTCCGCGTGGAGCCGCGGCGCCGGCCGCTAGATGGCAGTAGCGTTGTGGTGAAGCCGGCCGCAGGCCTAGCTGCTCCGGGAGGCCCTCGGTGAGGGGACCCCGTCCGCGTGGCAGCTTTTCTGAAAAACAGTCACAGCTGTTGTCCTGAACGGGGCCCCCGTAATTATTTGGCCTAATATTTGCCGTGCATAAAATCAGCCCGCGTGGGGGGGGGCGCCGCTGGACTCATAAAGACGCCTGTGTCCTCTGTGTCGGCTCGGCCATCCGTCTTTGTCACGGCGGCGGGTGGACGGCCCATATGTCCACATTCGCCACGAGGCCCTTCACAGGAGAGCTATGGTTACAAGTGGCTTTTGAGTCATCCGAGCCTCGCATTCTTGCCCGGGCCCCCACCCCCACCCCCACTCATGAAAACCGAACTGAGCACTTAGATCTGGGGTCTGCAGCTGCCGCGCCGACGCCTTTGTGAGCCCCAGGCAGCAGCACAGGCCGCCCAACTGGGGTCCCAGGGTCCCTGCCGGGCACAGCCCCTGATGCTCCAAATTACATTTGTGCAGCCCCCAACCCACCCCAGGGCCTGCAGCGCTAGGCGCAGCCTGCAACACGCGAGGGGGGGCCGTGCCCTCCGAAGGGGTTCCTCCTCGGTCCAGTCCCCCACGGTGGGGGCCCCGGCCGCAGCCGCCCATCTTCACCGGCCTGTCCCCTCGGGTCCCCCTCGGGGCTTCTAAAAACAGAGCGGTTATGAAGCACACAGAGGGCCAATCAGGAAGACAAATCAAGGCACCAGACTTATTTTGAGTCGGCTGCTGGGAAAAGCCGGTCCCACCGGGTGGGCGACCCACGTTTTCCTCCTCTGACAACCTGATAAACATCTCTCTGGCCCCGAGTCCAGCTCCAGCGAGGGCCTCGGCGGCTGACCTGCCGCGGGGCCTGCTGTTGACACAGCGC
>NW_005371877.1:805323-807218 GCF_000412655.1 Myotis brandtii | reverse complement strand
CACTGGTTTGCAGACAGTGTGCCGCCTGGGCTGGCCCCCTCGCTCCATGGCCTCCCCCTGCTCTCCTGTACTTTCCGCAGTCCGGCCGCCCTCTCCTCTCTGCGGGCTGGGGGGCTTGTGAAAGGGCCAGGGAATTCTCTGGAAAGGGGGCCGCTGTCGGCACCCACACGCCGTCGCTGGTGAGAAACAGGATTCCTTTCACCGAGCCCCTGTCCTCTCCCAAGCTGTTGCAAACTGCCATCTTTGTATTTATATTTAAAATGTCATTTTGGGTTTCCCCACCTCAGAAAACCTGCAGAATCACCTCGATATATTAAACATACCCCCCTCCCCGCTCTGAGCCGTCAGCCTTGCATGTAAACTATTGCCCTTTGGTATTTTATAAAAGGAAAAAAAAAGGTTTTGAAACGTGTAAGATAATCCTCCCACGGACTGGCTACCACCACGCCCCGCGCCACGTGACCCGAAGGCATGAACCTCACGTTCTCGGGGGGCACAGGGGCCGGGTCAGCCTGTCCTTGGCTGCCGCCCACAATCCAGATTTCTTTGAAAAACAAGGGTCTGCAAGAACCAAGCACACTTTGCTGATTTCACGACTAGAATTTCCCAGATACAGTGCCCCCCCCCGCCCCCCACTCCCTACCTGTCTGGGGTGCCTTCTTCTCCTGCCCTTGACTAGGGACTTGGGGGCTGGCTCACAGGCCTGGGGGTCCGGGTGGACTTGGGGGCCGTGCGTGAGGTGGGAGAGCTGGGCCGAGGCCATGCAGGCTGCTGCCCTGTGCTTCCCTTCGTGTGTGGCTTGCGTTGGGTCGCAGGGCCCTGCCGGGAGGGGTGTCCTCAGTGGGGTGAAGGCCGTCAGGGATTTTGGATGGAAAAGGTTTCAGGCAACACCGCACACGGTGGAGCCGTGTTCGCCTGAGCCTCCCTCCAGCCCCGCACCCCCAGGCGGCCCGCAGACACCTAAAGAGACTGCAGTGGGGAGAGTCACAGAGCCTCACTGTGGGTCAGACAGAAGCGGGAGCCCTGCCGACCCGGGTGGGCAGATGGGTGGGGAGGTGGGAAGGTCCTGTCCACGTAGCCGGGGGGGCCCCCCGCCGCACAGGCGCCGGCCGGCTGCAGCCTCTTTCCCCCTCCGTAGGCACACGGACAGACCTTCACGTTCCCAGATCTCTTCCCTGAGAAGCCGAGCCCCAAAGACGGCTCCACGGAGGACGACCTCCAGGCGGTGATGGAGGAGCAGCGGCAGAGGCAGCGCCAGGACCCCCGGCGGGGCGGCGTCCCCCAGTGGTTCGGCCTGTGACGGCCGCAGGGCGCAGGGCCTGCCGCCTAAGTAAATAAAAGCGCCTGTGCACCAAGCACCCTGGCTGGTCCCTCTGTTCCACAGGGCCTCCCGCTGGTCCCGGGCACCCCACTCCCGGCCCTTGCGCACAGCAGCCCACAGTCACACGGCTAGTTGGCCCCACGGCACAGGGGCGAGGCCCGGACCCCCATGCAGTGTGGGAAGAGCACCCAGAAACTAACTCTGAGCGTCCACACTGAGGAGCTGGCGTCTGG
The DNA here is from genome assembly GCF_000412655.1 of Myotis brandtii. NCBI lineage: Eukaryota > Metazoa > Chordata > Mammalia > Chiroptera > Vespertilionidae > Myotis > Myotis brandtii. The sequence continues at coordinate 805,664 of NW_005371877.1, read as the reverse complement.
CGGGTGTGCGGAGGGGTTTCCTGCGGCAGGGGCAGGGGCTCCAGTTCCACAGGGTGGGTGGGTTCCAGTGGGCAGGGGCTGCAAGGGGCCTGGGTGTGTAGGAGACGCCAGGCAGAGCCAGGCCATGGAGCTGGCGCAGGAGGCGGACACGGCACCGGGTCTGGGAAGGGTGCTTGGCCCAGCGCCCCAGAGGGGAAGGGAGCATGGTCAGGGGTGGCCCATCCCTGGGGGGACGAGTCGGGAGGGTAGAGCCCTGCAGCCCCGCAGCCCGTGGATGTGTGTCCAGGGCCCCAGTGGCTCCTGCCCGGCTGCCTCGCTGCTGGTCTGTGAGCCTGAGCTCT
>NW_005371877.1:803539-805237 GCF_000412655.1 Myotis brandtii | reverse complement strand
CGTGCAGGGTTGGTGCTGAGGGGTCGGGCTGCGAGCTGGGCAGTGAGAGAATGGGCTACGATGCCGTCCGGCCCCGTGCGGTCTGCGCCCCACTCTTCCCCTGCGGGGGCTTCAGGGGAGACAGAAGTGGGGAGCTGGCTTGGCCACCCCCCCTCCACCAGTGGGGATGCCCCCTCCTCTCCCCCACCCCCGACAACAAGCCTGCAGGGTGAAGGTCCGGGCAAACTCTGCCTTCAGTGTTGATTTAAAGTGACGGGAGGGTCCGGAAGTGAACCGGAGACCAGGCAACGGTGTTTTCCTTAGAGAAATAATTCATGGGGCCCCAAGACCCCAACTCAAGGCTGGGAGGGGAATCTCATTCCTCACCGCTGCCTTCCAGCCCAGCCGCCCCCACAGGCTCCTCCCTGAGCCTTGGCCTGCAGGCCCTCCCTGCTGCCCAGGGAGGAGGCCCCCCAACCTCAGCAGGGAATCCAGGACATGGGCCTTCAGCTGGGGGCCTGCTGGGCCGCACCCCAGGCAGGGAGCTGGGAGCTGCCCCCTCCCCACTCAGCCCCTCCCTGCGGAGGCTGGGGAGGGAGGTCACCTCTGCCTGGAGACCGTGGGCCCCTGCTTCTCTGTGACTCATTCTTCCCTTTTCTTTGGTAGCTGCCTCCCCCCTGTGCCCCCTGCATGGGGACCAGAGGAGGCCTCCCCACAACCCCCATGTGGCCCACAGGCCCGTCTGCTCCTGCGAGGGCCCAGTCCTGCTGGAAGTCCTCGCAGGGACCCGACCCAGTGGGCCCGGCTCCCCTCCCCGTGAAAGCCTCCGGCTGGAGCTGGGTGGGCAGCTCCTGGGGGAGAGGAAACGGCTGAGGCAAAGCAGAGCCCGCAGCCCGCAGCCCAGGCCCCGTGATGTCAAGGCAAAGCAGAGCCCGCAGCCCGCAGCGCTGCCCAGGCCCCGGTGATGTCTGTTGTCAGCATCTGGGTGGTGCTTACGTGGTGGGAGGGAGGGAGACCCGGGCTGCAGGGACAGGGGCCTGTGGGGACTGGGGCCAGCGCCTCCCGCCCTGGGGGTGCCATGGGCCCACTCCTCACTCCTCAGTCTGTGATGACTGGGCTGCCGCAGGCCCGGCTCCAGGGCCACAGACGCATCCAGACCCCCACTGCCCCAGGCCGGCCCAGCCGCCCAGGCCTCTCGAGCAGGAACCCACTGGCCACTGTCCCTCAGCCTCTGGTTCTCCTTTCAAGGCCAGCAGAGTCCTCCCTGGGCCACTTCACGTTGTCACCCCAGCTCAGCTGAGCCCCTAAGTGACTCCCTGCAGGGGGTGCCCCCACCCGCCCAGCCAGCCCCTCTGCCGAGAAAGAGCCTCAAGTCCCCTGTGAGGGTGTCCACCCGTCTTCTGGCCTCCGTTCCCCACTGTCCTCTGCTCCCCACTGCCCTCCTCCCTCAGGCCCAGCCTCAAGCAGGGACCCCAGTCAGCTCCCCTCACCCCCCCACCCCCGGCAGGTCCTAAAACAGCAGGCCCCTTGGGAGTGAGCGTGTCTGGGCTCCCTTCCCCCTCCCACCATCCAATGCAATTGTCGATTGTCCTGAGTGAATGGAGGGTGAATGGTCACCAGCGCAGCTCCCCCAGCAGAGGTGGGGTTGGGAGTGGGGTCTGGCCTGGGCGGGAGGTCCGGGCAGGCAGGCAGCGAGGTGCTGGGTGGTGCTGGCCCCTC
>NW_005371877.1:796446-803472 GCF_000412655.1 Myotis brandtii | reverse complement strand
GGGGGCCGGGCTCCTGCCCGGCTGGTGCGAGGCTGTGGCAGCCGTCACGCCCCCCATCACGGGCAGGAAGGGCAGGTGTGGGCATTCGTGTATCTTTTTAAAAAATATTTTTATTAACTTCACAGAGGAAGGGAGAGAGAGAGAGAGAGAGAAGCATCCGTGATGAGAGAGAATCACCCATTGGCTGCCTCTGCACGCCCCACACTGGGGATCAAGCCCACAACCTGGGCACGTGCCCTGGATCAAGATCGAAACCTGACCTCCTGGTTCACAGGTCAATGCTCAACCACTGAGCCACGCCGGCCGGGCTGTTTGCGTCTATTTTCAGCCGCTTTATTGAGATAGAGCCGCCAGAGCCTGCAGTCCCAGCGCCTTCGATTGATCGATGCCTGAGTCAGGTGACCGTCCCCTTGATCCGTTTCGGAACATTCCCACGCTGCCCCGGCAACAACCCTGCTCCTGCCCCCTGCCCAACCCACCCGGCCCCGTCGCGACCTGCTGCCACCGCGTGGATTCAGGAGGTTCTAAGAACACGGATCACACGTGTGGCCTTGGGTGACCGGCTTCTCTCACTGCGGTGCCCTCCGGGCCCATCGCTTCGAGCTGAGTGATTTTCTGTGGGGTGTGCACACGTTCGAGGGCCGTGTCCGCATGGGCGTGGACCGCTTCCACCCCACAGGCCACGTCACCCGAAAGGTCCCACCAGGGCTAGAGCCGCCTGCCCTCCGTGGAAGGGTCTTTCCAATCCCCCAAGTCCCCGAAGGCTGCGGGGAGGTGGGGTACGTCCTCGACAGTCCCCACTCCCGAGGGTGTCCCGAAGGGCCCATATCCACAGCGGGTCCCTGAGCGCCCACCTGGGTCAGGAGTTGGAGGGGGGCCTCCACCTGTGCGGCTGCCCTGCGTTTCCCCCCACTCCCCGGTGCCCCTCGAAGTCCTGCACCCCAGGTCCTGCTCCGCTCAGAGGACACTCAGCTCTCACCCTCAGAAATCCTCCAGTGCCCGAGTGGGGTGGCCGGGCTCCTGCAACCAACTCGAAGTCCCTTTGGAGCATAGAACCCCCCCTCTGAGCCGTGCTGGGACCCCCTCCATGCCAAACAGTGTGCTCTGCCCCTCTGCCGTGTGTGGGGGTGACCCACTGCGGGGACACCCCTCCATTCCTGCCAGCTCAGCGCTCTGCTCCCCCCGGGCTCTGGGACGCCTCTGCTTCCCGGGCAAAAGGGGCAAGAGCCTGGTCTCTATCCCAGGAACCTCTCAGGTTTGCACCCAGCTCAGCCGGAGGTGCTGCACCCACAGGCTCAGCAGGACGCCTGTGGGGATGGGCGGGCCCCTGGCCTTGGAGGCGGCCGGCCCGGGACCCTCCCCTCGGGTCCAGCAGCGACCTGCTCAGCATCTGCGTTCACTCCTCCCGGCTGAGATCACCCGCGGCCCCCAGCCCCCCAAATCACTTCATTATTTCTTTGTAAATAGGGCTTTTCCTAGTCAAAATAATCAGCATTTTTGTGTTGCTCCCACATCTGGCTTTGATTGGCCCCAGCCTCCTGGGGTGGATGCTGCAGCCCTGACGTTATGATGAGGGGAGAGGGGCGCCTGCCTTCCTTCCCGCACAGGCGGCGTGGGGGTGGCGGTCCTGCTCTCCCTTCACAGCTGCGCTCTGCCCGCCCCGCTCTGCAGGGCCCTGCTTCTGCCTCTGCAGAGTTGGGGGCTGGGGACTCCCCTTCCACAGAGCTCCCAGGAATGCACGTGGGTTCTGTGCCCTGAAGGGACTTAGGGTCGGTTGCAAAGATAGGACAGGCGCCCACACCCTCAGCAACTGGGGGTCAGCCCAAGGCCCCTGACATGTGGTAAACATCCCAGCTCCTGCACCTCTCGCCCTGGGACGGAGCGGGCAGCTCCCTCTCGCCCTCTGGGAGCTTGGCCATCCCCTCTCATCAAGAGCTGTACACGAGGAGGACTCCCTAAGTCCCCCCACCCTTCTGCGTGGAGTCTGTGTCCCCTGCAGGGAGCAGGGCCTGGAGGTCAGAGGTCAGGGAGGCTGGAGGCTGGAGACGGCTGGTCTGTCAGTTCCAACAGGAACTCCCGTCCTCCTTTCCTTCCCACATGGGCTCATGCACGTTGGTGCAACTCCATGGGCCCCCGAGAGGGTCCCTGAGGCAGCTCCCTGCTCTGCTTAGCTTGGGGGGCCCAGTGGACGGCCATGGGGGTGGAGCACAGACCCGCTTCTCCGACCCCCTTCGCCAGCCATCGGTCCCTTCAGCCCTGCAGGCCCGACCCCATGTCCCCATGCCCTCCTCCAGCCCCGTGACAATCCATATGCTGCCAGGTTCGGGGGGTGGCATGAGGAGGAGAGCCCCGAGCTGCTGCCTGGCACCGGAGTGGCTGCTGTGGCCCCTGTGAATGCCCGGGCGCGGTCCCTGGGCACAGTTTCTGGGCGGCAGGCCTGGGCAGGTGTCCAGAGCTGCCCACTGCCCACCTGGCAGGGGAAGCTTGAAGAGACTCCTGCCTGGCCGGCCGGTGTGGCTCAGTGGTTTAGTGTCGACCTATGAACCAGGAGGTCATGGTTCGATTCCCTGTCAGGGCACATGCCCAGGTTGCAGGCTTGACCCCCAGTGTGGGGCGTGCAGGAGGCAGCCAATGGGTGATTCTCTCTCATCATTGATGTTTCTCTCCCTTCCTCTCTGAAATCAATAAAAATAAAATTTAAAATATTTAAAACAAACAAAAAAAGAGACTCCAGAAAGTGTGATGGCCACTGAGAGGGTCTGGGTGGCGCTTCCGGAGTGGCGGCAGGCACTCATGGGGACCCCTGCTCCCCTCCCCTCACAGCTGCAGGCAGCCCTCCCTGCGGCTGGGGGAGGTGCCTCCCAGAAGCCTGTGCGGCAGCCCAGGGCAGGGGTGAAGCACCCCTTAAACAGAACAAGGTGCGGGCCTCATACCTCTGCTTTACGAAGTGTTTGGAATTCCGACGGCCGAGCAGCTGGATGCTCCCCGCCGGGCTCTCCCCGGGACTTTGCGGCGGCCGGGCCCTCAATAACTTTTATAAAACCCACGTCAGCCCCGCACTGTGTGGTATCTGATTTGTAGCCGTCATAACCCACGCCTGCTGCCCGGGCAGGGGCGGCGGGAGCCGGCGCTGCAGAGGCCTCGTGTCCCGCTGGTGCGTGTGCACGTGTGTGCATATGTGTGTGCACGTCTGTGTGCGTGTGCACGTGTGGGGGAGGGAGAGAAGGGTACCTGCAGCTCCATGCAGGGCTGGGCTCCTGCAGCGCCATGCCCGCCCTGAGCCCCGAAGCTGTCCCCTCCACCCACACCCCACCTGGTGCCTGTCACTAAGCGGTGGCCGGACATCCTTGCGAGACAGAGGCCTGACGGAGGGTGCACCCTCCCCCCGGGCAACCCTGGGAAGTGGACGGAGGCTGCTGCCGGGCGCTGCTGCCCAGCATGACTGCCCAGCACTGGTGCTCAGAGAGCGCAAGGGTGATGGAGGAGGAAGCGTCCAGCTGCCCGTGACAGGCCAAGGGCAGGGTGGCCCCTGTGAATGCCCGGGCGCGGTCCCTGGGCACAGTTTCTGGGCGGCAGGCCTGGGCAGGTGTCCAGAGCTGCCCACTGCCCGCCTGGCAGGGGAAGCTTGAAGAGACTCCTGCCTGGCCGGCCGGTGTGGCTCAGTGGTTTAGTGTCGACCTATGAACCAGGAGGTCATGGTTCGATTCCCTGTCAGGGCACATGCCCAGGTTGCAGGCTTGACCCCCAGTGTGGGGCGTGCAGGAGGCAGCCAATGGGTGATTCTCTCTCATCATTGATGTTTCTCTCCCTTCCTCTCTGAAATCAATAAAAATAAAATTTAAAATATTTAAAACAAACAAAAAAAGAGACTCCAGAAAGTGTGATGGCCACTGAGAGGGTCTGGGTGGCGCTTCCGGAGTGGCGGCAGGCACTCATGGGGACCCCTGCTCCCCTCCCCTCACAGCTGCAGGCAGCCCTCCCTGCGGCTGGGGGAGGTGCCTCCCAGAAGCCTGTGCGGCAGCCCAGGGCAGGGGTGAAGCACCCCTTAAACAGAACAAGGTGCGGGCCTCATACCTCTGCTTTACGAAGTGTTTGGAATTCCGACGGCCGAGCAGCTGGATGCTCCCCGCCGGGCTCTCCCCGGGACTTTGCGGCGGCCGGGCCCTCAATAACTTTTATAAAACCCACGTCAGCCCCGCACTGTGTGGTATCTGATTTGTAGCCGTCATAACCCACGCCTGCTGCCCGGGCAGGGGCGGCGGGAGCCGGCGCTGCAGAGGCCTCGTGTCCCGCTGGTGCGTGTGCACGTGTGTGCATATGTGTGTGCACGTCTGTGTGCGTGTGCACGTGTGGGGGAGGGAGAGAAGGGTACCTGCAGCTCCATGCAGGGCTGGGCTCCTGCAGCGCCATGCCCGCCCTGAGCCCCGAAGCTGTCCCCTCCACCCACACCCCACCTGGTGCCTGTCACTAAGCGGTGGCCGGACATCCTTGCGAGACAGAGGCCTGACGGAGGGTGCACCCTCCCCCCGGGCAACCCTGGGAAGTGGACGGAGGCTGCTGCCGGGCGCTGCTGCCCAGCATGACTGCCCAGCACTGGTGCTCAGAGAGCGCAAGGGTGATGGAGGAGGAAGCGTCCAGCTGCCCGTGACAGGCCAAGGGCAGGGGCAGGCCGGGCTGCCCTCCCAGCGGGGCCACCGCCTGCACACCCCTGAGCTGGTCCCAGTAACAGAACGGTGGGGCTGCTTTTCTCCTGCTGCTGTTTCCCCCAACGTCGGGCCTGGGCGGAGGCGGGTGACCCCAGACACTGGGGAGCAGAGAGCCCCTGGAACAGCCACGTCCTGCCCGGAACACGACCGGGAATGTCCTCTTGGGCCCCGATTGGGACGAGAGCCCCCCAGGACCCAGCTCGGGCGGCCCGCTCTGTGTGGTGTCTGGATCATGCTCCGTGCGTGGGCCGGGGGCCTGGGGTGACGGTGTCGGCTCCTGTAGGGGCTGGTGATTAAAGGCTAGATCAGATCAAAGGGCCCTGGAAACAGGTCATTAGGGAGGCCCGGCCGGGGCCGGCAGACAGGGGCACGGGGGGCTCTGCTGGGAAGCCAGCCCCGCCCCGGGACCCCCATGCTTCGGTCAGAGTCGCCCGTGGGGCCGGGCCTTGGCGGGTTCCTGCCACTGTGGCCGTCCAAGGCCGGACTGTGGTTTCGCAGCCGGAACACGGACCTCCAGGGGGCCATCGGGACCTGGGGGTGAGGCTCTGTCTCCGGGTTAGGGTGACGGAGGCCGTCCCGGAGTCGGGGCGTCTGCTGCTGGCCTTGCAACTGTGAGGCCGTGGGCTACAGCCTTGACTGTGTTTGTTGTCTGAAGTGCAGGCGTGATAAAGGCGGTCGGGGCGAGACAGGCGGGGGAGGGCGCCGAGCTCTCTGCGGCCACCCCCAGGATCCCAGTGCCAGATGCCCGCCCTCCTTGCCACCCAGATGTATCCCAGTGCTGGGCAAGGCCTGGGAGCTCCTGTCCATCACCATGCCCTGCCCCTGGGTGGCCTGTCACATCCTGTGGCCCTGCTGGGTGTGGCGCCCAGCCCGGGGCCTGGACCAGCTTCCTGCCCGGCCGCGGTGTGGCAGCGTGCGAGGCAGGGCCTCCAGATGTCGGTCCAGGGGCCCAGCGTCCACCCACATGTGACTGTCCAGGCTCGGCAGGTGGTGCTGGGTTGGACCCCACACACCCTGGAGCGATCCCCATGGTCGCTGCCCCGTGTGGCCCCCAGTCAGGCACGTCCACAGAGGTGCCGTGGAGCCTGCTGGTCTGGGCGGGAACCCTCCCACCCCGCTCGTCCCCAAACCCTGAGGGGACAGCAGTGAGGTCAGGAGGTGGCGAGGTGGACCCGCCGTCACCGAGGCTCTCGTCCCCCCTGAGCCAGCCTGTGGCATGGCTCCTCCAGGGGCTCCCTGCTCCCCAGTGTCGGCTCAGCTCAGACTCCCCCTTCAAGAGCGCCAACATTCTGCAGGTGGCCCCGGGGTGCTCCTGGGCCCAGGAGAGATGTGTGCAGGCAGGGGTGGCCAGCGTCTCGCCCCTCCGGCCAGGCTCAGCCCTGAGGGGCGGGGCTGGAGGGTCACCCTGGCCCCTGCTAGGGGGAGGTGTGGCCGAGTGTGTGGGGAAACACACTGAACTCCAGCACCCCGGTTCCAGGGCCAGGCCTGGGGGCCCTCCCCTAGCGGAGGTCTCTCTGGACCCTGGGACCGCCCGGCACGTGGCCATCCCTGTGCCCCTGGGAGGAGAAGTGCCCGTTTGAGAAGGTGCCTCCTGCGGGCAGGTCCTGAGGGGGTCCCGTGGGGTGAGAAGCAACTGGGGTTCCCGTCCTGGCCTGCCCTCACCTCCCAGGGTCCTCCCGGCCAGGCCTGTCCCCCCGCCTCACCCCGGCTAAACCTGCGCTGGCCCTCGGCTGGTACAAAACGGGAAAGCTATGTGTTCCCAGCCTCCTCCAGGGCCTGGCGGGCGAGGGGAGCGACAGCTGCCCGGGAGGGTGAGGTGGGCGCCAGGAATGCCCTCCATCTGAAGCTATCGGGTTGCCCGCCTGGATGCCGAGCCTGTGCCAGCCCTCCCTGCTCCTCTGAAGCCGAAATAGCCCCGGGCGGTGGGACACAGCTGTCTCCGTCGGTCAGGACGGCCGGCCAGGGGCTGTTTCTGAACTGCCCTGACCTCCCGGGTCAGGGAGGCTGCAGGGCCCCCCACAGCCCCGGACGAGAGGGTCACTCAAAGGCCTTCCGGCTGCCCGGCCTCGGTTCTGCTCGTCTCCCCACTCCCCCAGTCTCCTCCCGCCTGAGCCCCCTCCGCAGACTGGGGTCCAGGCGTGTGTGCTGGGCAGCAGACTTGGGCCATGGGACAGCGAGGGGGCGGAGGCCAGTTTGGTTTCGGGGACCACACGGAAAGCAGGGGGACTTGGGAAGCCTCTGGGACCAGGAAGCCAGGTCTCGGGAGCCCCAGGAAAGGACCCCAGGATGGCCAGGGTGGCCTCATGGGCGGGCAGCTCCG
>NW_005371877.1:795281-796233 GCF_000412655.1 Myotis brandtii | reverse complement strand
GGGCCGGGGGCCAAGGTGGGAGCCTGGGAGGGAGCCGGGGGCTGTATGGGAGGGGGCAGAGCACACTGAGTCACCTCGGAGGTATGCCCCCCGCCTGCACCCAGGTCGTCACCACAGCAACCTGGGAGGGACCTGCAAACAGCCCGCAGCAGGACGGCCCCTGAGCTGGGCCCTGGGAGGGGGCCGCCTGTTTGGGAGCAGCAGCTCACCTTTGGCCTGGCTCCAGCCCAGCACCACACAAGGGCATGTGCGTGGGGAGGGGCAGGGCAAGGTCCCCAGGGCTTGTCGAGAGAGGGGCTTGGCTGCTGGCAAGCCGGGGTTCAGGGCTCGGGGCCCACTCTAGGGGTCCCCCATCTCTGTCCATTAAAATAGGGGCTCAGTGACCCTGCCACAACCCCTTCCTCCCTCAGGGTGTGAGTCCCAGGCCATTGGGAGCAGGGCTGGGCGCGTCACCAGGCCAAAGGCAGGTGGTGGCTGCCTGACGGGGGCAGTCTCACCCCGCGGTGCGGCCGCGGCCCCGAGCCAGGCCAGTGCTCTAACCCAGGTGCCTTCCCAGCACCCCCTCCCCCAGAACACTGTCCTGGACATCGGGGTCCGGCCTGGTGGAGGGGCACCCCACCCACCTTCCTGGGGTGCTGAGCAGGGACCCCGGGCAGGGACAGCCTGGGCTGGGGGTCCGGCTAGGCCCAGGCTTGTTCCAGGGGAGGTCTCTGGGGGACCCACTAGAGAAGTTCTGTCTGTGTCGCCAAGGGGAAACCGAGGCAAGCGCTGACGGGGCCTTTGGTGCACCTCTCCACACCCTACGGGGTGTCTGGGCCGACCAGGGCAGTTCTGCTCCACAAGCAGTCTCGGTCTGCGGGCCTGACGACTGGTGTGGACCCAGGGCCAGGGCCTTGGGCAGGGGACGGTGTGCCCCGAGGACCGTGGGCCTCACCGTGCGTGGGGCACGTCC
>NW_005371877.1:794298-795256 GCF_000412655.1 Myotis brandtii | reverse complement strand
AAGGGCAGCCCCGCTGGCAGGAGGGCGCCCGGCGCTGCTCGGGGAGGTCACGGGCTGTGGGGGCCAAACTGTCCCTCTTCTGCTCAGCTGTTGATAACCTGACCCTCTGGCTGGCCAGGAGCCGCGAGGCCTAAATTAGGGTCTGAGCAGAGACCTCGGCCTCATGGGGACACTGAACCTCAGGGCAGCAGAAGGCCCATCCCAACCCCAGGGACAGGCCATGCCGGAGACAAGCTGTGGCTTGGCCAGGGGAGGGGGTGGGCCGCCCCTCCTCCCTCCGGGCTGCTTCTTATCTCTGGGAAAGAGATTACGGGTTCTGACATTAAATTCCAGGCTGAAGTTCCAGCCTGCACTTTGAAAGGAATTCTTTTCCAGCGAACACCTGGCGGGGAGGGGCGAGCGGGTGTTAGGCCTGTTCACATAAGACTTTGAACTTGGGTGCAGGGACCCCTCCCCACTCTCCCTCCTCCAGTGAGTTATTGATTCCGGCCCCTCTCCAGTCCTGCCTGCGGCCTGCCCTCAGCTCCTGGTGGGGGTGGGGTGGGGTGGGGGTGAGCACGGAGCAGTCACGCCTTGGCCTTTGTCTCCTGTGGCCGGCTCCGGGAAGCCCCCCCACTCTCCTAAGCCCCTGCCCCAGGAGAGGTGGGCCTGCAGGAGCCCCCCACCCCACCCCACCCCCCACAGGCCTGGCTCCCGGCCCCAGGTGGTCCCGGGGGCGGGTGCTTTCCCCGCCGTGGGGAGCACTAATCCTGGGCCTGGCGGTGTGCCTCTGGGTAATTGAAGCGGGGCCCTTGGGAAACGCAGTCTTGAGCCTGTCTGTCGGGTCATTTTGATTTGGGGATTTTCAAACATCGGGGCCACCGGGGGTCATCCTGTTGCCCCCGGCCTGCCTCGTTATGTCACAGCCAGATTGCTGTGACTCCTGATGGAAGCCAGACGGCCCCTGAGTGGGCCGGCC
>NW_005371877.1:793306-794041 GCF_000412655.1 Myotis brandtii | reverse complement strand
CCGGCTCTGCTCACCATCCCACCCGAACACCAGCCTAGGCTGGCCCTCCCCTCACCGGGCTGACCCACGCGCTGGGCCCTCACACCCCAGGTTCTGCTGGCTCAGCGTCCCCCTCACTCTCTCTGAGCCCAGGTCGTCGGGCAACACGCTCTACAGCCACCCGACAGGGCCCCCCTCCTCCGCTTGCCTCCCAAATACTGTGGGTGAGAAGCAGACTCCAGCAGGCCCAGCACACCTCTCCCCCCGACCCCCAGCCACTGCACCACGCAGCCCCCCAAGCCTCCTGCCTCTGCAGCTCCTCCCCGTGCCCTCTGGGCCAGGCCCCCCATCTCCGCAAGACCAGGCCCCCCATCTCCGCAAGATCAGGCCAGCTCCCCGCAGGCCCCCGCCCCGCCTGCCCTGTGGGGCTTCCTTGCAGCCCAGGTCCTCGGGCTCGGCCCCTCGGGTTCCACCCCCTTCCTCAGACCATTGTGAACTCGGCCCGAGACCCTTCCCCCTGTGACCTCCGAGGGCCCCGCATGGGCCGGGCACACGGACATCCCCCTGGGGTCTCCCCTTCCCCACACCGGTCTCCGAACCCCCCAGCCGGCCTCTGGCTCCCTCCAGTCCTGCCCCCTTTTCTCTTGGGCTCCCTGTCAGGCCCCGGAGCCGGCCGTCCTGGCCTCGTGGCTGGGCCTTCCTCATCTCCCTCCCTGGCATTGCAACCCCCAGAGAGTGACCGGCTGTGGCCACGGA
>NW_005371877.1:792517-792998 GCF_000412655.1 Myotis brandtii | reverse complement strand
GTGCAGACCCTTGAGATGGGGCTGCTCTCCCAGCTCCTCAGACACCCCTCCGTGCGCGTTGGGCCACCGAGTCCTGCCTCGTGTGGCCTGTGGTCGTCCCTAATGTCCGGCCTTCCTCCACGGGGACAGGGGGCAGGGGGGTCGGGCAGCTCCACGGCTCCGTCGCTTTCCAGCTCCCGAGAGAGAGGTGGCCCAGGAGGTGAGGGGAAGAGCAGGGAGGACACCAGGGCATGGGCGAGGGGCACAGCCCGTCCCAGCCAGGTCTGGCCTCCTTGGCCGATGGTTGAGTTGTTGCTGCACACCAGGCTGTGCACATCTCCATGGGCCCCAGGTGGGGCCTGGTGGGGCTCCAGGGGGTCTGAGGACCACAGTGGGGACCCGTGGCCACGTGGGAAGGTCCAGCAGCTCCCACACACCATGGCCAACTCCAAGCCAAGGCTGGGCACCGCCTGCCGCAGCCCCTGCCACTCCTCGGCTGGGT
>NW_005371877.1:790584-792161 GCF_000412655.1 Myotis brandtii | reverse complement strand
GAACCTCCCGGGGAGGCGGCCAGCAGCACCCCAGGCCCGATGTGCGAGCCGCCCCAGCCCTCGTCCCCCTTGCCCTTGTGGAGACTGGACCAGGGAGGAGGCCGGAGGCTCTGGGAGGCAGAGCGCAGGGAGAGGGTGCAGGTGAGGGGGCTTGGAAGGGCGGGGCACCTCATGGCCACAAAGTGGACGTTGAGAGAAAGAGGCCAGGCGGCTGGGGAGAGAACAAGGAGGGAGGACAGGCTGGGCCTCGGGCGGGAGAGCCTTTCCCACAGGGGTCATGGCCGAGCAGGGGCCAAGGAGGGCAGAGGGAGCCATGGAAGCCAGGCGGGGGCTGGACAGAGGGGTGCAGTGTCCCCTGGCCGAGTAGCAGAGCCCTTCTTCCCTGCCTAGGGGATGGGGGGCCGTTTTGTGCACCGGCTGTGCCCAGGCCCTCAGCCCCCAGGCTGCGCTGGACGGGGGGCAGGCGGGCAGCAAAGCTAGACCGAGCAGGGGCCAAGGAGGGCAGAGGGAGCCATGGAAGCCAGGCGGGGGCTGGACAGAGGGGTGCAGTGTCCCCTGGCCGAGTAGCAGAGCCCTTCTTCCCTGCCTAGGGGATGGGGGGCCGTTTTGTGCACCGGCTGTGCCCAGGCCCTCAGCCCCCAGGCTGCGCTGGACGGGGGGCAGGCGGGCAGCAAAGCTAGAGCAGACACATGTCTGCATTTCAAGGTCTGTGGGGGGCGGGTGGCCAGTGTCTGAGGTGTGTGGAGGGGCTGGGGGTGCCGGGCCAGGTTTCCCCTGTGGCTGCCTCCCCCGCAGGCTGGGTGTCTTCAGGCAACATGGGGAGCAGGGAGGGCAGGGTTCTCAGCAACGGCCGGCGCCCCCCTTGCTGGGCTGAGAGCAGGGCCCTGGGGATTGGGGTCCATGCTCCCCCCATGGCCCAAGTGAGGGGACCTCACCCCACGGGGCCATGGCATCGCGTTACTCCATCAGAAGAACCTTCTAGAACCCAGGGCTGTTCGCACACCCCACTTTCCTTCCCGGGACCACCAGCCGACCGGGTGGCGTCCGACACTCCCCTCGGTGAGGAGGTCCTGACCCCATCCGGTCCAGCGTGGACCCCTCTTCTGTCTGGGCTTCTGTCCTGTTTGCCGGGTGACAGCCCTGCACCCCCTCTCTGTGGGGCTGGGGCCGGAGGACACCCCAGAAGATGCAAAGCATCACTGAGTCCAAAGCTCCCAGCCCAATGGGATGGGGCCGGGGGCAGATGAGACACACGGGCTCTGTCCCCGGGGGGTCCGCTTACCCCACAGGCCAGCCAGGCAGGAGCGGGCGGGAAGCAGCTCCTCCTCCCACGGGAGCTCGACCCCCCGAGGGGCGTCCTGTGGACCCGGGGCCTCCATCCCCGGGGAAGCCATGTTGGAGGGACCAGGCTGTCACTGGGTGGGATCGCGAACGGTTCCTGATCAGGGTCGGGGCGCTCCTCCCTGGTACCCTGCAGCCCACGGAGCCGGGAAACGGCCCTGAGGGCGGCTTTGCCTCCTTCCGGGCAGGTGTCCAGCCTGAGTCTCACCTCGAAGCCCACGGTGGCCCTCGCCAGG
>NW_005371877.1:788394-789592 GCF_000412655.1 Myotis brandtii | reverse complement strand
GCGGGCCTTGGTTCCTCTCCACGCGGGGCCAGGGGCCTCCAGGAGGCTGAGGCTGCTGACTGACCTGTCCCTCGAGGGGTCCTTGAGACCCCGAGCTCCCAGACTGCCCCAATGGCATCCCCGGGGACCCTGGGCCTAGGCCTGCTGGTCCGGCGTCCCCTGAGCGCCCTCCTGGCTCCGTCACCTGCTGGCAGCCTCCGGGCAGGGAAGCTGGGGAGCCAGCAGGGTCCTTCCCAGGGGGAGCTGGTGAGAAAGACCCCCAACCCCCCACCTGTCGGAACCAGGGCATCGCTGGGGCCTTGACTGCACCCCCAGCGCACCTTCCAGAAGGACAGAGGGACCCTAGGAGCCAGGGCGGGACCAGGGTCTGACCGCCTGCCTCATCCTCGGGTCCCCCTCCTGCTGGGCTGAGCGTCAACAGACGCCCCTTCTGGGCTCTGGGTGGCCCCGTCCAGCCCGCGCTGTGGAGCCCCCAGAGTGCTGGCTGGGAGGGTGGGAGTAGGGTGGGCAGTTCTTCCTCCCTCCCCCACACTCTCAGACCCAACCACTTAGGAAGCAGGGCTGGGGCCTGGTGCAGCCGATGGGCGGTTCGCGGCCTCCCTGGGGCACACAACCTCCCCACCACATCCCCGGTCCGTCCACCCAGTGCCCAGTCCGTCCACCCAGTGCCCGGCTGTCCACCACATCCCCGGTCCGTCCACCCAGTGCCCGGCTGTCCACCCAGTGCCCGGCTGTCCACCCAGTGCCCGGTCTGTCCACCACATCCCCGGTCTGTCCACCCAGTGCCCGGTTGCCAGGTGCTTCCCATGGGGCCTTGAAGGGACCCGTGGACGTTGGTCCCGCCGGCTGCTGTGACACAGAGCTGCTCCTGTCCGTCTGCCCTCAGGAGCAGAGGCCAAGGAGGACGGGCAGGTCCCAGGACTTGCGTGCGGGAGGGCGAGTGTTGGCGCCACTGTCGGCGGCGGGGACAGCACAGTGTGGATGAGCCGGCCGCCCTTGGCCTTCCCCGACCGACGCCATGATGGCGATTCTCTGCCCCTCCTTTTACCTCAATGAAATGCACAGGCCGACTCGGGAGTGCCTGCAGCCGCCATCCCACCGCCAGGGCCTGTCCCCGGGCTGAGACCCAGCACAGGGAGGTGGCATCCCACGGGCCTGGCTCAGGGCACCCGCCTGCCCACCCCAGCCCCCCACCGGG
>NW_005371877.1:785724-787829 GCF_000412655.1 Myotis brandtii | reverse complement strand
GGAAGGCACGGGTGAGCGTGGACACACGCGATTCAGAAAGCCCCGTCACACGAGGCACAGCCATGGGCCGGGACCCCGAGACGTGAGCTCAGGTGGCCGGGCCCAGGGAAGCGGGTGGGGACTGGCCGTGGTCCACCCGCTGGACGCTCTGGGCCGTGTGGCCTTGGGGTGCCGTCTCCCCAGGCAGGAGAGAGAACTCTCTGGTTTTTATTAGGAAGAGGGGGCGGAAGGAAGGACGGAGAAAATGGCTGCTGAGGATCGGCCTTTGAGCTGCACGGAGAAAGGAGTGGGTCTGGGCCGCCAGCCTGGGAGGGGCCCCCGGCCATGACGGGGAGCCCTGAGCGTGGGTGCAGCCCCCACCTCCAGCTGCCACCAGAAAGGGCCGGCTGTGCAATCTGGACGAGGGAGACCCGCGTGGAGGCTGGGGCCCAGGGTCTGTGACCAGCAGGGAAGCGGCCCTCTGTCCCTCTGTCCCCTGGGCTACCTGGGCCTGTGCACACCTGGCTGGGCTGCGCCTGGGCCTCCGGCAGCCCGCACTCCGGCCCCTTCCAGGAACGGGCTGTGGACAACTTGGCTGCTGCCTGTGGAGCCGGCCTGTTGATGTGTGAGCTTGGCTGGGCCCTGCCCTCTGTGCCAGTGAGCGGGCCTCTGGGCGGGGGCCCGGTCCTGGAGCTCCAAGGGGCCGCATGGCCCCAGCAGATGGACGCTCCTGGCAGAGCCCGTGGCCAGCGGGTCACAGTGGTCCCCGTGGGGAACCCCATCTGCCTCCTTCCAGAGCCAGAGACCAGAGACCCTGAGAGGGAGCGGCCGGGCTGTGGGCAGGAGGGCTCTGGGGAGCATTCCCTCACAGCTTTCCCATGACGCCCCCATAATCCGGGCTCTTCTCCTTGGCACCCCCACACCTCACAGCTGCAGGGACCAGCCAGCTGCTCCTGCCCCGGCCCGGCCCAGGACAGAGCATGTGTCCGGGCAGTAGCAGCCTTTCCCAGGGTGGGGATGGGCGGCGGGGGGCGAGGAATTTGAAGAGGAAGCAGCAGCAGCCTGAGAATTTGGAAAATGTGTCCGATGCCTGGAGCAGTGGGAAGAAGTGGGGGGTTAGGGTTAGGAGAAGGGAGGTGGGCACACGGTCCTGGGTGGCCGCGATGGGTGGGCAGGGGCTCCCTGTCCGGGCGGGGGAGTCGGGGGGAGCAGCTGTCCCCATCTGTCAGCCCCTCCTTTCTTCCAGTGGCTCATCGAAGACCTCTGACCCTGGGCTGGTGAGGGTGCCAGCTCTTGGCCCTGAATGGCACCCACAGCCTGCACGGGGACCAGAGACAGAACTGTGGGGTTCCGGATGTGATGAGCAGATGGGGTGGGGGTTCCTGGGAAGCCAGAGGCTGGGACCCCCGCCCCCCTCCCTGCTACCACTTGCATGGGCTTCGTCCTCTCTGGCCCTCGGCCTTCTGGGGCCTGGTCCCTCCAGTTTGGGTCCTCAATGGGCACCACTCGGGGGAGGGGCGAGCTTGCTGCCTGGTGGGTCTGGTCCCTGGGAACTCTCTGGAGTCGCAGCTGTCCCAGCCCCTGGGCTAAGCCTCCATGATTGATGGAGGTGGTTACTCACACCAGGGAAAAAGCCGGATCAGGCAGCAGCTGCAGGAGGGGCGAGGGGCCCTGTGTCTCCTCCCGTCCTCCCCTCCCCTCACCTCCCTTCCCCCCGCCTGCACGGCTTCCCACGGGCTCCTTCCGGCCCCAACTCTCCCTGCTCCCCTCTCTGGGGTCTCAGGGCCTCTCTCGAGGAAGGCGCCCCTCCCCCCGAAGTGGACGGAGCTGGGCTCCGGGGCTTTGAGGACTTTGGGTAAACCGAGTCACCCAGGCCCAGCCGAGCGAGGCCTCCCCACTGGAGAACCACCCAATCCCGCCGCCTCCATGGGGCCTCTCGTCCAAGGGGAAGCTGCCCGGGGAGCCACCCCCTGGGGGAGAGAGGGAGTGGGGGCTGGCGTGTCCGGTGGGCTGGGCAAGGCCGCGGGACCCCTGGGCCTCCGGGAACATTGGGTCATAAAGGGGGCAGATGGCGAGCTGGAGTTTGACCCGGAAAAGCAGGGCCTGGTGGGGACGTGCAGCAGAGG
>NW_005371877.1:783975-785554 GCF_000412655.1 Myotis brandtii | reverse complement strand
AGATAACCCCCGGGTCATCGACTCCTGGCGCCCCTCCTCCGGCCTCCGCTCTTTGCCCCCAGCCCCCAGCCCCGCTCCCCCCGCTGGGCTGCCCACCCTCTCCCGGAACCTTCCGCAGCCCTTGCTGGAGGCCCCACCACTTAGACGAGGGAGAAGGTGGGGCCGGCGACGCTGGGGCTCCCTTCGCCCCTCCGCCCCTACCTGTCTCCCACCCAGTAGGACTCTCAAGGGGCCGAGAGCCCAGGGGGACGGAAGCCCCCGGCTCCTGTCAGTCTGACATGCCCCAGGCGTGAAGGCTGAGCACACACCGGAGGCTGGTGCCTCTCAGGCTGGTCACTGCTCAAGGCCACCCCGGCCCCGAGAGCACTGGCCTGGCAAATATGGAGGGCTGCCCACCGGGAGGCAGAGGGGGCCCAGGACGCGGGCGGCCCTCACCCCGATCCTGGCCCTTAGCCCACTCTCTTTGGGCTCCAAGCAGGTTCCCCTTGAGGGGCTTGTCCGTGCTGTTCCTCGGGGCAAGGAGGGGGGCAGTTGGGGGGCGCCCTCTCGCGCTGCCTCCCCACCGCCAGCCTCGCCCGGCCTCCTGAGCAGGGGCGGGTCCTGTGGAAATGCAAGCCACATGCCTGTGGCCATTTACACTTAATGCAGCACAAGGCGCTTCCTGGGCCTTTGATGTCCGACTGCGGCCTTTAGTGCTTTGTGAGCTGCAAACAGGAAGCCGGGGGCTGGGGGCTGTCAGGGACCCCGGCCTGGCCGCTGCGGGACGTGAAGGCCATTGCCGGGGGCAGGAGTTGGGTGGGCTCCCCCCCTCTGACAGTGGGCACCCCACCGAGCTGAAGTGTCTGGCCGACCAGCCTCCGGGCTGCGGTCTGTCCTGCAGAGTCACTGGCTGGCACAGGGCAGGGGTCACCGAGCCAGCTGCCCCCATGATCCTCTCCAAGGGGATCCACTGGCCCAGCCTCTGCCTGAGGGCCCGTGGGCAAGAGGCACGGAACCCTGGCTGTGGGTGGGATAGGCACGGGGGCTGCCCGCTGCCCACCAAGAGCAGACCCTGCTGAGCTCCCCTGGAGGGCTTCCTGGAGGAGGGGGCTCCACGAGGACGAGAGGGTTGGGGCCGGCTGTAGGCCGAGGGGGACAAGCCGGGAGCCCAGCAGGAGCAGAAGCTCGGGGCTGCCCCGGAGTGTGGCGCGTGCTGCTGGGAGCCAATGTCCCAGAACTCCAGGCCCCGGTGAGGGGGCCCCAGCCAAGATAAGCCGTCCCTGCAGGGGCCGGGGAGGGGGTGTCAGCATCCTGCTGGGGACACAGCGAGACTGGGAACAGAGCCCAGAGCCGGGTTCCACGCTCTGACCACGTACAGCCCGTGTCCCCCAGGAGGCCCCGCCAGCTCCGACCCCCAATCAGGGCTGCGCAGGGTCCGGGGAGCGGACAGCTGTTTGCCTCCCTGCATTCCAGACGCAAGGTCAAGCATTTGGGGGAAGCTGTTTTTCTTAAAAATGTCACTTGAAAATAAACACTTTTGCTGGCGCTTCTCTGACGGCCCTGGATCCCCAGAGAGCGAGGGGGGCAGCGCAGGGTCCCC
>NW_005371877.1:782098-783678 GCF_000412655.1 Myotis brandtii | reverse complement strand
ACAGCCTTGGGAATGAAGGCCCAGGTGCTCCCACCTCCGCAGGCCCTTCCTCCTCTCAGAACAGATCCCAGTGGTCCCCTGAGCCCCGGCCTCCGGGGGCCACATCGGGGGAAGCTCTCCCGCACTGGCCGGCTGCCCCTGCCCACAGGCCCCATGCACCCCGGAATCCTGAAGGCAGCCTGAGGGCCGGAAGCTCTCCCAGTGCCCCGAGCCCACCACGCACCCCTTCTCTCCCCGGGCATGGTGGGGCGGGTGGGAGGAAGGGAGAGCTGGCTTTGGGGCACGTCCCCCTCGGAGCTGCTGGGCACATCCTCCTGGGGCCTCCGGGGCCCAGTGCTGTGTGGACGTGGGGCACCCCGTGCTGTGCCCACCTTGGAGCCCCCGGAACTCCAGGCCGGGCTGACATTCTGCCCCCACCCAGCCCGGCCTGTGCACAGGGGCTGGGAGTCTGGGTGCCAAGCCCCGCCCTGCCCAGAGCGACCCTGCAGACATTTGGGGGGCAATTGTGAGGGGGGCAGGCGTGCAGTGCGTTCCTGGAATGCCCTGAGGGCTGGGGGGCCGACCACTGTCTCCACACAGCGAGGCTCAGGCAGCAGGTGCGGCCTTTAGTGCTTTGTGAGCTGCAAACAGGAAGCCGGGGGCTGGGGGCTGTCAGGGACCCCGGCCTGGCCGCTGCGGGACGTGAAGGCCATTGCCGGGGGCAGGAGTTGGGTGGGCTCCCCCCCTCTGACAGTGGGCACCCCACCGAGCTGAAGTGTCTGGCCGACCAGCCTCCGGGCTGCGGTCTGTCCTGCAGAGTCACTGGCTGGCACAGGGCAGGGGTCACCGAGCCAGCTGCCCCCATGATCCTCTCCAAGGGGATCCACTGGCCCAGCCTCTGCCTGAGGGCCCGTGGGCAAGAGGCACGGAACCCTGGCTGTGGGTGGGATAGGCACGGGGGCTGCCCGCTGCCCACCAAGAGCAGACCCTGCTGAGCTCCCCTGGAGGGCTTCCTGGAGGAGGGGGCTCCACGAGGACGAGAGGGTTGGGGCCGGCTGTAGGCCGAGGGGGACAAGCCGGGAGCCCAGCAGGAGCAGAAGCTCGGGGCTGCCCCGGAGTGTGGCGCGTGCTGCTGGGAGCCAATGTCCCAGAACTCCAGGCCCCGGTGAGGGGGCCCCAGCCAAGATAAGCCGTCCCTGCAGGGGCCGGGGAGGGGGTGTCAGCATCCTGCTGGGGACACAGCGAGACTGGGAACAGAGCCCAGAGCCGGGTTCCACGCTCTGACCACGTACAGCCCGTGTCCCCCAGGAGGCCCCGCCAGCTCCGACCCCCAATCAGGGCTGCGCAGGGTCCGGGGAGCGGACAGCTGTTTGCCTCCCTGCATTCCAGACGCAAGGTCAAGCATTTGGGGGAAGCTGTTTTTCTTAAAAATGTCACTTGAAAATAAACACTTTTGCTGGCGCTTCTCTGACGGCCCTGGATCCCCAGAGAGCGAGGGGGGCAGCGCAGGGTCCCCGGCCAGAGCTGCCTGGACGCTGAGGGGACTCCCGCGCCCTGGCCAGAGGCTCCTGAGGCTGGACACCCCACGCCACCCAGGCCTG
>NW_005371877.1:779041-781213 GCF_000412655.1 Myotis brandtii | reverse complement strand
CCGCCCCCCGGGGCCCAGCGGCCTGGCTGGAGCGCCAGGTCAGTACCCTGGACTTTGCCCGGGGTGGGTGTTCCCAGAGCCCACGCGGCTGCACCCCTCCATCCTGCCCGGCCGGGGAGTGGGCGGTGGGGGTGGGATTACAGGCACCTGCCTCCTTTGCAAGCCTTTGACCTTCCAGAAAGTTCTTCCTGTGTCTGGGGCAATCTCGCTGATGAGCGTCCCCCTGGGCTGTTCTCCCTGGGGGGCCCCGTCACTGCCCACCAAGCAAACACGAAGCCGAGGGTGGTGAGGACGTGAGGGCTGAATGGCCACCTGGGCCACCGTCCGGGATGCTCCTGGGGCTGCGGGAGTCAGGGACGCCTCCGCCTCTCAGTGCCTGGTTTCCTCGTCTGCAGACCGGGCGTCACTGCTAACGCCGGTGCTGCCGGAGCCACGAGCTCACGTGGCCCAGCGGCCGTGGTTCCCACTCGAACGCCGGTTACAGCGCGTCTCCCCGAGTCCCTCCCTCGTCACAAAGGAAACACGGTTCTGGTGCAGGGGACCCCAAGGTCAGAGTGCACCCACTTCTTGGCGGCTGGAGGCCAGAGAACCCCACGTGTGGGGCCACCCGGCCTTCTCCTAGGGAGCTCCCTGAGGCCACCCCAGAGTGGACAGGGGCTGGGGCCAGAGGGACCGAGGGCTCGGGCCAGGCCAGTGGCCACTCCTGCGGGACTGGCTGTGGGCTTCTGTCGTGGAGGTCGGACGCCCAGACCTGGCTGTGTGCTCCTCCCTCCGGACAGCGGTCAGCTCCAGGGTCACAGTACAACAACAGGGGGCACTTGTATGTGTGATAGACAGAGGGGTGGACCCCCGAGGAACTGAGGAAAAGGACACAGCAGATGCACAGACGGGCAGTGTTGGCCGGCAGGCAGGCAGGCAGGCAACCTCCACCCAGCAGGAGCCAGGCTGAGGGAGGAGAGCCGTCGGGAGGGAGGCAGCCCTTCCAGCAAAGCCCCTCTTCCCGACTCGACCCCTAAGACCGTCCTGCCAGCTCCCCCACAGCCTTCCTCGTCCGCAGGATTCGTGTCCCAAGAGTCCTGGGGGGGGGGGGCGTCACGCAGCTGCCCAGCTCCCCGTGCTTGGCCTGGCCTCGGGGGGCAGAACCCACAGGTCTTCTTAAGAGGGGACCCCAGCCCTGGCCGGTGTGGCTCAATGGATAGAGCGTCGGCCTGCGGACCAAAGGGTCCCGGGTTCAATTCCCGCCAAAGGCATGTACCTCGGTTCCAGGCTCCTGCCCGCTGGGCCCTGGTCGGGGCGCGTGCAGGAGGCAACCAATCAGTGTGTTTCTCTCACATCAACGTTTCTCTCTGTCTTTTCCTCTCTCTTCCACTCTCCCCGGAAAAAGATCGATGGGGCCCTAGCCAGTTTGGCCCAGTGGATAGAGCGATAGCCAGCAGATGGAAGGGCCGACTCCGGTCAAGGGCACGTGCCCGGCTCGCGGGCTCAGTCCCAGGTGGGGGGCGTGCAGGGGGCCCCTGATCAGTGATTCTCTCTCATCTTTGATGTTTCTGTCTCTCTCTCCCTTCCGCTCAGCAGTCAATAAAAATATGAAAAAGAAAGAAAGAAAAAAGATCAATGGAAAAATGTCCTCGGGTGAGGATTCACAACACAAACAAACAAAACAGAAAGGGCCCAGGCCCTCTCTCGGGACCGCGCTGCCTTGAAAGTGATCAGCCATTTGCCGCTGGCCAGGCGGGTGGCATGCCTCCTCCTCACCCAGGACAGCTGGCCGACTGCATCTAGGGGGCACCCCGTTTCTGAGGCACCCCGTGAGCACCCCTGGGGCTCCCAGAGCTGACTTAGGTGCACACCACTGTGTCCCCCTAGGACCAGGGGCAGCGGGGATGGGATCACGGGAACGGAGGGGTGCACGAGGGGAGCGGCAGGGGCCTCAGCCAGAGGGAGTGCAGGTCTGGAGCGCATTCCTGGGTGACAGCTCTGTGATGGATGGCAGGGAGCGGAGATGCTGGGGCCGCCCCGACGCACGGGCTCCCCTGTGCTGGGCAGCCACAGCCTCCGCCTCCCCAGCCAGCTTCACCCTCCCCGGCCCCAGGCTCCCCGGACAGGGCTGAGCAAGGCGTCCCGCCTGCTTGCCTGGGCCCGACACCAGCTGGGAATGGGGGGCCTGGGGGG
>NW_005371877.1:778717-778922 GCF_000412655.1 Myotis brandtii | reverse complement strand
ACAGCCTTGACTGTGACATGATGGCGTGTCAGCCCTTAATCCTCTTGTCCGGGCCCCGCCCGCTGTCTGGGTCAGGGTCTCAGGCGGGCAGGCCTGTGGGCAGGGGCCGTGCCCACCCAGATCTCAGGGACCATGAAGTTCGGCCTTAATTAGGCTGTTGCTGTGTGACGGGGGTCCCACAAGTGGGAGGCCGATAGCCTGGGAC
>NW_005371877.1:777066-778349 GCF_000412655.1 Myotis brandtii | reverse complement strand
TGTCCCAGGGTGAGGTCCTTCACCCTGGGAAGGGGGCCGGGGGCGAGGGGAGGGGGGCTGGAGCGGGCAGCTCTGACCAGCGGGGGCCACCCAGGGGCTAGAATGAGATGCAGGGACGGTGGGGATGAGGGCCCAGGGCCTGCGCATGGACTTAGCCCTGAAAGGGCCCTGGGGAAGGGGGCCCCGCAGAAAGGCGGGGGCCGCAGGCAGGAAGGGGAGCTCAGCCTGGGGTGGGGACAGCCCGCAGGGACCCTCCTGAGGGCCTGGGGGGCTCTGTCCCCTCCGTCCCCACCCCCTTAGTGACAGAGGTTGAGGAGCACGGAGCTCACCATGGAAAATGGGCGAAGGGCAGTAGAAGCCCCTGCTTCCCCCCAGCACCCCATCCCCAGCCACAGCCACAGCCACAGACCTCCCTCGGGCCTGCCCGCACCAGCCCACAGGGACCCGCGGTGTCGGGGCATCCTGAGGGGTTCCGAGCCCCTAGGACAGTGGTTCACAACCTTCCTAATGCCGCGACCCTTTAATACAGTTCCTCATGTTGTGGTGACCCCCAATTTCATTGTTACAAATTGAACATAATTAAAGCATGTCCTCGGGTGAGGATTCACAACACAAACAAACAAAACAGAAAGGGCCCAGGCCCTCTCTCGGGACCGCGCTGCCTTGAAAGTGATCAGCCATTTGCCGCTGGCCAGGCGGGTGGCATGCCTCCTCCTCACCCAGGACAGCTGGCCGACTGCATCTAGGGGGCACCCCGTTTCTGAGGCACCCCGTGAGCACCCCTGGGGCTCCCAGAGCTGACTTAGGTGCACACCACTGTGTCCCCCTAGGACCAGGGGCAGCGGGGATGGGATCACGGGAACGGAGGGGTGCACGAGGGGAGCGGCAGGGGCCTCAGCCAGAGGGAGTGCAGGTCTGGAGCGCATTCCTGGGTGACAGCTCTGTGATGGATGGCAGGGAGCGGAGATGCTGGGGCCGCCCCGACGCACGGGCTCCCCTGTGCTGGGCAGCCACAGCCTCCGCCTCCCCAGCCAGCTTCACCCTCCCCGGCCCCAGGCTCCCCGGACAGGGCTGAGCAAGGCGTCCCGCCTGCTTGCCTGGGCCCGACACCAGCTGGGAATGGGGGGCCTGGGTGGCTTCTCAGCACCCCTTGTGCTACCCACGGGGCCTGGGGGGCAGGGTGGGGTCCGTTCCCAGCTCGGGCCTCTTTGCTGCTCTGAGCTCCCAGGCCCGCAGAGCCCCCGCCAGGCGTCTGAAATTCCATCTCAGGTTCCTCTTCCTCA
>NW_005371877.1:774410-775875 GCF_000412655.1 Myotis brandtii | reverse complement strand
GCCCCCCCCCCCCCCACGCTCGGTCCTCCGGCCCAGGCTTCCTCTGTACCTGATGGATCCCACCTGGGCCCCAGGACCCTCTCGGAAAGGGGCTACCCTCAGGGTGGTAGACTCTTCCCAGCAGACCCCTGGGCCAGTGCGTCTTGCTCAGCTGGGGTGGGGGTGGGGGGCGTGTTGGGAGTGGCCCCGGGCAGCCCTGGAGCCCAGTGGGGAGCATACCCTGCCGGCTCCCACCACCAAGCCCCCCGCTGCCGGCCTCCCCGGGGTCTCCATAGCCTGGCAGAGCCGGTGCCCTCTGAGGGGGACCCCCCTCCCAGGCCCCATCACTGGGAAGCGAGGGTCTCCACCACATCCTGTCCTGGCCCCCCTGGACCTCCCGCCGCTGTCCTGGAGGCAGGGAGGCCTGGCCAGTGACCTGCAGCCCCGGATGTCGACCAGAGCGTAGGGGCCGGAAAGCAGGGGCCCTTCTGGCTTTCCCGAGGCCGGCAGAGGGCTGACCCCTGTGTGGAGGGGCCCACTGGAGCCCCCTCCACCCTCTCGGCCTGAGACCCACCCCAGAGGCCACTCGGCCCCACAAAGCCCCAGCCTGTGCCCCAGGCCCTCCAGGCCTCTTCCCGAGAGCGGAGGCGGTGGAGGCCAGGCCTGCGGACCCCACTTCCTGGTGGGGGTGCTGGGACTGGGGGCTGCGGAACAGGCAGCGCCAAGGCACCACGGTGTGGCCTCCACCCCCAGACCCCAGAACAGTGGGCCAGTGTGTGGGGTGTGGGGCGGAGGCCGGCGGTCGGTCCCGCTCCATAAACCCTGGCCGGGAAGCTGTCGACTGCTGGGGTGTTGACACAGGGGTGATATCACCACCAACCAATGGGGCGCCGTCGGGGGCTCTGTGTGCCTCTCCCGCACTGGGGGCCCTGCACACACAGGGCATGATCAGAAAGCCACCTGAATAAACCCCAGGGCCCCTCTTCCCCGGCCCCATGTCCTGCAGGCTCACCCACCCCACTGTCTGCGCGTGAGAGCAGGGGGGCAGGAGGGGAGGAAGCCTCTGGCCCGCCCGCGCCCTCAGCCGGTGGCCCCCAAGCCCTGTCCCCCTGCACCCCTTCGCCCCATGCCTCCATCTGCTGTGGCACCCCCTGCAACATGGCCCCCCAAGGCCCGCACGTCCTTCTCCCCCGCCGGGTCCTGGCTCCCCTATATGTGCCCCCGGTCCTGCTCGGCAGCCCTGCCAGGCAGCTCTGCGCCCCGAGTCGGGTCTCAGTTCCAGGCATCCCACCACGGACCCCCCTCTTCCTCTGCTCCTCGTCCAGGCCCCAACCCAGGGAACGGTCTTCCCGCCATCCTTCCTCCCTCCGCCCGCCCTCGGGGCTGCATACCAGACCCACAGGCTCCAAGCTGCTGCGGCACGTCACCCCCACCCTCCCAAACGCTGGGGGCCCGTGCAGGGGGAGCCCTGGTCCCGCTTCTCCTA
>NW_005371877.1:773575-774203 GCF_000412655.1 Myotis brandtii | reverse complement strand
GGGCCCCTGCGCCTGGCGCCCACGCTTGTTTACTGGTCCGGCCCCAGGCCCTGGCTGCTCCCTGCAGACCCGGCTCCCTGCCTGTGTCCGGCCAGGTGTTCGGTGATGGCGCCTGGGCCCCAGAGGACAAGGGCTCAGTGTGTGTGCAGGCAGCACGGTGCTGACAAGGAACGTGAGAGCAGGGGGGCAGGAGGGGAGGAAGCCTCTGGCCCGCCCGCGCCCTCAGCCGGTGGCCCCCAAGCCCTGTCCCCCTGCACCCCTTCGCCCCATGCCTCCATCTGCTGTGGCACCCCCTGCAACATGGCCCCCCAAGGCCCGCACGTCCTTCTCCCCCGCCGGGTCCTGGCTCCCCTATATGTGCCCCCGGTCCTGCTCGGCAGCCCTGCCAGGCAGCTCTGCGCCCCGAGTCGGGTCTCAGTTCCAGGCATCCCACCACGGACCCCCCTCTTCCTCTGCTCCTCGTCCAGGCCCCAACCCAGGGAACGGTCTTCCCGCCATCCTTCCTCCCTCCGCCCGCCCTCGGGGCTGCATACCAGACCCACAGGCTCCAAGCTGCTGCGGCACGTCACCCCCACCCTCCCAAACGCTGGGGGCCCGTGCAGGGGGAGCCCTGGTCCCGCTTCTCCTA
>NW_005371877.1:772232-773503 GCF_000412655.1 Myotis brandtii | reverse complement strand
GCTGAGCGCCCCTTCCCAGCAAGCCGGCCGCAGGTGGGCTTCCAGGAAGGGGCCCGGTCCCCCCACCTGGAAGAGGGCCAGGCATGGCACCAGGAGCAGTGGGGAGAGGTCCAGAGCAGGAGGAGAGGGGAAGGCAGGAGAGGAGGCAGGAAGGAGGGATGGGGCAGCCTGGGCCTCGGCCAGCGTGGTCAGCGAGGCCCGAGAGAAGGCCAGTGCTGGCCACACTCCTTCTAGAACCTTCGCTTTCCCCTTTGGGGACCTTGGCTCTCTGGGGCTCGTCAGGTAAAACCCACTCGTGGACCCTGCAAGCAAGGGGAGGCGAGAGATGGAGGAGACTGGCCTGAGCCTGGTTGGGGCTCAAACCCGAGGCTGAGGCCCTGGCCCCGTGTTGCTGAGGGGCCACAACCTAGGCCCCCTGGCCTCCCTTGGGGCTCAGACGCCCTGCAGCTCTCGGGGAGGGGAGCAGGGGTGGGGCGGGCCCTGGGCGCTGTGACTCTTGGGTGACTGCAGCCAGACCAGGCCTCGGTCAGGCCTGTGGACAGGATTTCATTTCCTTCGCATTGTTAGGCGTTTGCTGTCCCCGTGCAGCGGTGCAGCGGGGTCCCAATCCACCCGCCCCCACCTCCCCCTCCCCTGCCTGAAAGTGGGCCCCAGGGCCATTCAATCCAGGCCCAGATGTGAACCCACACAAGCACCAGGCCCACACGGCCAGGCTGATGTCCACCCTCCCGGGGACACTGGGCCCCCACGGGGCTGGGCCACACAAAAGTCAGCCGGCCCCACAGAGCACTCGCTCCCCAAGCAGACAGGACCCACGTCCGTGCCTTCCTTCCACGGGACGGGACCGCGGGTTAGAGACCCGAACAGAGACCCTCACACGTGGCCACAGCCACACGGCTGTGTACACCCCCCCCCCAGGGCACCAGGGCGTTAGGGCTGTGCACAGGCCACGGGGACACATAGACACACACATGGACACACAGGGAAACACGGGACACACGTGTGACTACACAGGGCCACACACACGAACACACAGGGCCACATATGACATGCACAGACACACATGTGGACACACCTTGGACGCACAGGGGCACACACATGGAGGCACATGTGAACACACAGACACAAGGACACACAGACACTGGTCCTGTGTTTGGAAAGCGGGCGGCCTGGGAGCTCAGCCTGGGGGGGTCCAGTGTGCACCTGGGCTTTGTGCTGGGGGCCCAGCGGGGAGAGCATGGCGCCCGGGCACTGCCCCCTCACCCATGTTC
>NW_005371877.1:771829-772053 GCF_000412655.1 Myotis brandtii | reverse complement strand
GTGACACTTCACTCAGCGCAGGGCGCTTTGAAAGTGCCGGGTGGTGGGGGGCCAGGGGCCTGTCTAACAGCCTCTCTAAGCCCCTTTGCTCAAAAGCAGGAAATCGGGTTGGGCCAAAGGTAAACACATTCCAGCCTGCAGCCCCCAGCTCCGTGGAGGCTGGGCTGCTGGGGGGAGGGCGGCCTGTTCCCAGCCCCGGCCAGGGGCAGGGCCCCACCTGCTTG
>NW_005371877.1:771237-771777 GCF_000412655.1 Myotis brandtii | reverse complement strand
ACTGTTTCCCTCCAGGTTCCTCTGCCTGAACAGCCCTAAGAGCAGAAGCCAGCGCGGCCGCCCAGGGTAGGCCCGGCCTGTGCATCCAAAGGGGGAAGATGGGGGGACACTGGGGGCCTCAGCACCCCCTCCCTTCCATATTCACCCCAGTGCATCTTTCCCAGAGGCCTCCGGGCCCAGGTGGAAGCCCAGAGGGTAACCGTGACCAGGACAGGGTCCCAGCTCCCCCAGGAGCCGCCCTGCTGACTCCAGGACCCCCGAGGGCTGGCCCCCTTCCTAGGGCCCTGATCCCCTGGGTTCATGTCTCCCCTGGCTCCGTCCCGACCCATGGGGGCCACCCTCCAGGTGCCCACGCCGCCCCCACCGCCAGGCAGCCCAGCTTTGTCATGAAGGCCATGTGCCGCCCGAACTCTGACATCGAGGGGATGGGTCCTAGGGCCCCACAAAGCCCGCTCGGGTGTGTGGGGGCTGGCGGCCTGGGGAGGACGTGGGGGGCCCAGGGCATCAGCACCAGGCCTCCCCGAATCGCCCTTGCACCCG